>NW_008338996.1:810857-830769 GCF_000622305.1 Nannospalax galili | reverse complement strand
GTGGTTGTGCTTTATGTGTGTGTGTGTGTGTGTGTGTGTGTGTGTGTGTGTACACGCACTCACGTGCTGGGATGCTCTTTATCACAAGCACAAGCACCCGAGGTACCTGTTAAAGTGCAAATTTCTCTTTACTCCTGGCCTAGGGATCTGCCCTTGAACAAATCTCTGGGCCCTTGTGCACAGCTCAGCTTGAGAACCATCTCCATTGGGTACTCTGAGGGAGAGAATGTGGGTGGTGGATCTCAAGAGGCCCGAATTCAAGTCTTGTCTTGTCTTTTTTTTTTTTTGAGCTGGTTGGTCTTTCATCCTGGGGTTTCCTCCCAAATGTAATGGGCTTTCTGTAGACCCACTGGTGGGTGATTCAAGTCTTGTTTTGTCTTTTTTTTTTTTTTGAGCTGGTTGGTCTTTCATCCTGGGGTTTCCTCCCAAATGTAATGGGCTTTCTGTAGACCCACTGCCTGGGGTGGCGGCGGGGAGGTTTGGGAGGCTTCTGGACAAAAATCAGGATAGGAAGCAGGCTTGAGGAACAGAGTTGCTTAGTGAAGCTTTCAAAGCATGCATGCATAGGGCCAGGTCTCTCTCTGGCATCTGCTTTTTGGAAGGATTTACACACCTGACTGAGGCTCTTGTGCTCAGTCATTCTGTCACAGTAGTGGTGACCCGAGCATGCCTTCCTCCTCCATCCCAGCACGGGGGGGGGGGGGGGGGGGGCTCTGAGCATCCCAGCTAGGAGGTGCTGTGCCTGAACCTCTGGAGGAGGGGATGCAGTGGGTCTCTTGTATATATGTGCTTGTTAAATCCATCCCCCCTGGAGGGCAGCTCTGGAGAGTGTCTCCTATGAGGCCCCCAGCTGGGCTGGACTGGCTGTACTGGGGAGGACAGCTTGCATGGCCCTTCCTAGCATCACATTTCTGCCCTCCCAGCTCTGCAGCAGAGTGTGTATTCTGCCTTTATCCTCTTTGATCCTGCTGAAGGCTGTGGGCTATTAATACCCATTATATGGATGAGGTCACTGGAGTCTAAGAAACTGCAGTGAACATCCAAAGTGCCTTGTGTATGTGTGTGTGTGTGTGTGTGTTGAGAAGGTGGTAGAGCCAAGACTTGAACCCACGTCCCTTGACAAAACACAAGCCTTCTTTGAATTATGATCTGTATTCATGGTTTTTCTGCTCACCTGGTGGTGGCTTTGGTATTAAACCCCTTGCCGAGAAGCTGGAGGGCCTGGGCCATGGTCAGGCAGGGTACCCATTGGCAAGGTCCTTTATATCTTCAGGTTCCTCGGCTATGAAAGGGATGAAGGAAGGGCTGTTCAGCTAGATGCTAATGTTCCTTCTAGCCTTGACCTTCCCAAGTTATACTTTCCTCTGCATCTCTGAGGAGGAATACCCATGATGGGCTCAGAGGGTTGGACTGGAGGGCAGAGACCCTGGGAATTGTCATGGAATAGGACAAGGGAGCAGGAGACACCCAGGTCTAGGTGAGGTTGCTGACCTCAGACTCCAGCAGTCTTCTGCACTCAGAACACTGCAACAGGGTGACAATTGGGTGACTAGGGGTCTTGAAGGGGAGCCATGGGGGAGCTCAGGGCTCTAGGGCTCTGGGACCAACCCAATGGGAGTCTCCTTCTCAGACTGGAGCAGCTGGGACAAAGAGACCCAGGGGGTGTTTAGGGTCTGTATTTTCTCTCCCAAGCCACCAACTCTCTTTCCCCTCAGTCTCCCTTACTCCCTCCTTCCAACTGGTGCTCCTGCCAATGCTCTGACCTCTCCCAGGTAAAGGAGATGCCAGTACCCATCCCTAATACCTGGGTACCCAGCCCCTGGACTTCTTGAAGCAGCCTTTGTTATCTGCAGTTTGCCTAGTCTGTCACGAGTTGTCTTCCCCTTTGAGAGTGATTCCCCGTGCCCTACCAACAGGACCTGAGCCTGATCCCGGGGCTGCAGACAAGGCCCCATGTGTGACCTTGACTTTCCTCCCTGCCCACTTCCCTCTACTCCTTAGGCTTCCAGTTTTCTAGTCTGTGCTCAAGACATCCAGAAGGTCTTTCTCTATTACTGCTTCACTACCCAGCACAGTCTCATCTCCTGACTAAGTATGAACCATCCCTGCTTGGTACTGGTTTGCCTCTGTAGCCCAGGCTCACCGTGTGAACTCTTTATGTAACTGAGGATGGCCTTGCACTCCTGATTCTCCTGCCTTTTTCTTTCAAGCGCTGGGATTTTAGGCATGTGCCACTATGCCTGGTTTATGCCCTGCTGAGTATTGAATCCAGGTCTTCATATATGCTAGATAAGCACTCTAACAACCCTGGCCCTTGCTTGGAAGCTGGAAAGCCTGGGCTATGATCAGGCAGAGTGACTCTGGGCAAGGTCCTTTATAGCTTTAGGTTCCTCAGCTACAAAAGGGATAGCAATGGGGGCTATTCCTTACAGACTGGCCCTGGACCTCTGGAGGTGACAGATCTGGCTGTGCTTCTTATCTGTGTACCCACAGAAAGAGTTGGGCCCAGCAAAGGTCTTCCTAGGTCTAGTGACTGCTCACCCAGCATTGCAGCACCCTGCTAATGCCCTTGGCCCAGAGCATTTTCCTTGCACCCTGTTCTCCAACAGAGCTAGGCAGGAGCCTCTGGGTCTGCACTTTTGGCTGGGAGACCCTTGCTGAAGGACAGACAGATGCTTTGGATTCATGAACAGACATCTGTGTCTCTCTAAGATTATTCTTGATCTGTTGTTAATGTTGCTTTGTTTAGTGGTGCTGGGAAGAGGGGTCCTTGCGTATGCTAGGCAAGTGCTCTACCATTGAGCCACATCCCCCAAGCCCTGAATTTGGGCTTCATGGCATCAAGAATGAACAGATCTAGAAACAGGTACAGGAGAACACCCTGTCAGTACCCCTCCCACATCCCCTGCAGCCTGCATGTCCCCAGTGAGAATAGCCCAACCTACATGGTTCTTTAGACTTAAGGGAACATTTAGAGATCAGGAAGGGTCTGCCAGTGCTGTTGGGATTGTCCTGGGTTGACTGATATGGTTCTGAGGCACTAAGGGGATCACATGACTTTCTGCTTAGAAAGGGTCTGTCCTTGAGCTACGAGCCTGTGGAGCCCTGTGGGCCCAAGCAGAAATGAAGACAAGAGATGTCTGCTGAAATATGAAGCATTTGTCTAAACGTCTTTGCTAGTAAAGTGCATTTGCTCAGAGGGGCTGACTTAACCTAGGCCCCTCTCAGTCTTCTGATGACTTCCTGCTGAGGAGCCTGAAGCGCTAGGAAAGTACACACTTGGGCAGCTCTTTCAGGCAGAAAGAGACAGCCCTTGGCACCCCCTGCCCCCTTGGTTCCCAGTACACCCCTTGAGGCTCATCTGCCCATCAGGGGAGGCTGTGGATACTCCTGAGACACTGCCAGACTTTGTTCTTTGAAATGCCTGTGTTGAGATCATTTCTCTAGCTGTTGTGCTTCATGACAGAGAATACAGGCAGAGGTGCCTAGGGGAGGTGGGCCTGGGAGAATGGATAATGTGTGAGTAAATTTAGGGCTGGGGATATAGCTCAGTGGTAGAGTGCTTACCTAGCATGCATGAAGTCCTGAGATCCATCTGCAGGACTACAAACAAAAGAATGTAGCCAACACCCCATAGGTGGGCCAATGACAGATAGAAAACCCATGTCCTGAGGGAGAATGCTCCCATTGTAGGTCACGATGGCTAGTTCCCATTAAAAACCATCTTGGGGATACTGGAAGGAGAGGTGATATATTGACCATGTCCCCCACAAAGTCTGTTAACCAGATGTGGACCCTTGAAGCCCTGAGCCCCTCATTTTTGCTAATGAATGTTCTCCTCATGGTCACCTTGCCAGCTTATCTGTCTTTGCCCCCACAGAGGCCAGTTGCCTCATGGTTGACTCCTGTAGGTGAGCCCAGAGTGGGATGCACCTTATCCAAGAAGAGTTGGGGAACAGGAGAAGGATGAATGGACTTTCTCAGCATCTGCTACAACACTGGCTGGCTGTCGCTGGCTGGAAAATATGTGACAACTGAGTCCACTACAAAATGGCTATTTGCTGGGGGCTGTGAAGACCCAGCCAGACAGAGTGGAAGCTGGCAGCAATTGGAGCAGAGACCTCAGGCCCTTTCCCGGCAGAGGGACCGCCATCAGCCATCAGTGTTGGCACTGCTTCCAGGAGGAAAGCATTCTCAAAAGGCCCTGTCACCCTTGATAGGGATCGGCGGGGTGTGTGAGGGATTTGTTTTTCGGTCAGGATGTGGGGAGTTAAAAATAGACTTTGTAATCCCTTGGGTTTGTGTCACACTTGAGGCTCCACAGAGCTCTCTGGCTCCATTATCTCCCTTGAGTAGCTCAGCCGCTGCTGCTGATGTGGGTGGAGGCCGGGCTGCCTACTTTCATGAGCACACGGAGGGGTGTGCCCAGTTTCTTGCTGGACACCGCATCTACACTTTAGTGATTGATTCCAGCCTGTTCCCTAGCCTTCTGCCTCTGAGTTCTGAACTGAATTCTGAGGAACCCGATCGGTGTCAGCTGGCTGGAGGAGGAATGGGGTGCTAGAGACAATGTGGATAGATTTTTTTTTTTGGCCATGCAACATCAAGAAGGCCAGGGATGAATGAAGGCTCCAAGGGGAAAGGCTGGTGTGTGTGTGTTGGGGGTGGGGTGGCAGCAGGAGGCTTTGACAAGCTGGAGCAGGGAGGGAAAGGTGATGATGAGAACAAGGCAGAAAAGCACCATAAGGACCCCAAATTAGGGACCTTGGATGCTGCCATAAGGATTGTGGGCTATAATCCCAGGACTTGAGAGAATGAGGCAGGCATGTTCTATATATCAAGTTCTAGGCCAGCCTGGTCTATAGAGTGAGACAGTTTTGAACAAAGAAAAAGGGGGTGGTATCTGGAGGTATGGCTGAGTGGGCAAGAATAAGGCCCTGGGTCAAACCCCTCCCTCCCCACACACTGTAAAACAAAAGGATTGCGAACATGATGCTGTAGACAATGGGGAGCTATTGAGAATTATAGAGCATGGAGGTGGCTTTCTTTGTCAAGAGTGCTGTATACTGACATGTTCTGGCTTTGGTATGGGAGCTCCTCTTTGGTAGTTGATAGAGCAGATTTTGTAAAAATCTAGGTTTTTGAAAAAAAGATTTTATTCTATGTGTACGAGTGTTTTGCCTGCATGGATGTAGGAGAACCACATGTGTGCAATGACTGCAGAGGCCAGAAGAGAGCGTTGGATCCCCTAGAACTGGACTTTTTGACTGTTGTTAGTCAACATGTGGGTGCTGGGAACTGACCTGGGTCCTCTGTAAGAGCAACTAGTGCTCTTAACCACTGACCCATCTCAGCAGCCCCCAAATTTAGGTCTTTAAAATCCACCCACATCCCTGCCTCTCCTTGCATCAGGACCCCTTTTCTGCTGCCTATGTGTTCTGAGAAGAGCCAGTTCTGGGGAAAATCTGTATGTGGGTCTCTCAGTTTTTCTAGTTTTTAAACTAGGGACTCCGGGCTGTCCCTCTGTCTGCTTCCTGTGGTGAAAGGAGTGAAGTGAGCAGGAGGTAGGGGGCTGTGCCTGGAGGCTCTTCTCTCTTGGCCTGACTCAGTGGAACCTTTGTTGGACACTCTAATGCACCACCCTCTATGTGACAAGTCCCCAGCCCCCCAGAGCTGGTTTGTACTGCCTCCCTGCTCCCAAACTGGCTTCTTCAGGCAGCCTGCCCCCATCCCTCCCTCAACACTGGCCTATTCCACTTCTCAGTGCCTCCATGAACTCTGCTCCTCCCCCAGCTCACCCCCAAGGCCCCTAGTAAGCAGGGTGATAGTAAAAGAGGACCCCAGTGGACAGACCACTAGGAACCAGGTGCAACTTTTCTATCTTAGAACCACAGTCAGAGGTTCAGCTTTACCTAAAACTTAAAGCTCATGGCAGAGGCAGGACTCAAACTCTGACCCCCAGGCCCCTCTTGACCCTTGTCTACAAGGTCTCCCTGCTTTGCAGAGCCTCCCTTCTTCTTGGGCCCAGGAGTTGGGGATCCCCAACTCTGGAAGAACCCTGGTTTTGCAGCTATGACTCCTCCTGGGGCTAGAAGCCAAGTCTTTGGGTTCCCAGTGAGGGCTCCTGGCATCAGTGTGGCTTAGTCACAGGCATGAGCTCACCACTCACCTCTGGATGGGGGAGGGTGCCAAGGTTTGGGAACTTTTACTCTGAGCCACTTGCTGGTGCATGTGTGCGTGCGTGCCTGAGTGCGTGCATGCGTGCTTCTGTGTGTGTGTGTGTGTGTGTGTGTGTGTGTGTGTGTGTAGAAAAACATGTTGGTTGGAACTTTGTACTTGGCTGGTGAACTATAGGCCTGGGGAAGCCACTGGGGCATAATAAATATTTGAGCTGTGTCTTCACATAGCTTCCCTGTAGAGGGGCTATGTCAAGAAAAAGGTTGGGGTAGCATGGTGGCACATACCTTTAATCCCAGCTCTTGGGATGCAGAGGCAGGAAGATCACTGTGAGACTGAGGTCAGCCTGGGATGGTCTACATAGTGAGTTCCAGGCTAGCTGGGGCTACATAGTGAGACTCCGTCTCAAACAAACAAGCAAAAAGAATTGGTCCAGGCCTTGGACCTGATATCAGCACTTGCTGTGTCTTATGCTGGCTGTGTGAGTCCAGACAAGCCACATGACCTCTCTGGGCTGTAATAAAAAGTACCCAGCAGTTGGGGCTGGAGAGACCTCAGTGGTTAAGAGCACTGGCTGCTCTTGCAGAGGACCCAGGTTCAGTTTCCAGCTCCCACATGGCAGCTAACAATCATCTATAACTCCAGTTCCAGGGGATCGGACCTGACCTCAAAGGCATTGCACACATATGTATTAACATACATGCAGGCAAAACACACACATAAAATAAAAATTTTAAATGAGACTATTAAAAAATACCTAGCAGTTTACACTTGCTGAGTATGTCCTGCTGGTCAGGCACCAGAATTAAGGCTTTCTGAACATCAGTCCATTTATTCTTACAACAGACTCTGAGGCCCTTGTGACTCGCTCCGGGTCACTGGCAGGGAAGGGTCAGAGCAGAGTATGAATAGAGGTCTTCTCAGCTCGTGCCTGCAGCATGGGGTCTGTACTGCTCACCCACCAGCTGCATGGCTATTTCATAAGGGACCGTGTCACAAGCAGGGAGGGCAGGAGAGGGGTAAGCGGGAACTCCCTTCCCCCGTGGTCTGATGCTGTCTCCCTCTCCAGCACTGTCCTCAAGCAGCCAGAGCGGGAACAGAGGTCTGGCTGTATCCAGGTTCCCTGAGAGGAAGGGCGCGTTTGAAGCTATGGTTTCACAGTCAGTTCCGGGCCCCTCTTTCTGTCCCTGTAGCTCGCTGTTTTTTGGGGGTGCTTTGATATCAGTCCCTTACACATCTCTACCCCCAGCACATTCTTACTGAGTGCATTTCACTTGGAATACAGTGATTGATAAGATGTTAATTCAGGTTTGGAAAAGGAGTCCATGACAGGCCTGCCTTGGGGTGGGGGGTGGAAGCAGAGCCAACCAGCTTGTTTCCCCCACATAGGAGCCTGGGGAGTACACAGAGGCTCTGTGGGGTGGGTGTTGTGGAGTCTGTCTCTGGGTTTGAGCTCAGGCTGCTGCACTTTCTGGTATGTAACCTCCATCAAATCACTGCACTTCTGATCCTCAGTGCTCTCTCTGTAAACTAGGGACAATATTGCCTATTTCTGGGCGATTGTTAGGTTCAAAGTAGTCGTGGGGGGGGAGGAAACAGTCTGCACTGGGTAAACATGGAGCAGACGTCACTGCCTCTCTTACTGCTTATTAGTTTTCCCCAGGAACTATAGGAAGATCACCTAGTAGTGGTCCTAGGATACTCTGGCTAGTGTCCCTTTCTAGCACTTTCTGTACCTAGCAAAGGCAGTTTTGGATAAGACCATCCGAATTTGAAAGATTACATGAATTAGTTACTTACTGTTTTTTGTAAAGCTGGGGGAGGGGAGCGCAAAGCAGCCGAACAAAAAGATTTCTGAATACGAGTTTTTAAGAGAACGACTTTGACGAGTAGCACAGAGGTAACAGATGTTTTTTAAGGTTCTTGAAGTTCTTCCTTGGTACCCGGGAGCCGGCTGCCGTGGTAGAAGGCACAGGTTGAGTGTGGGTTGAAGCCCACCAGCTGTTGGAGGGGATAGGAAGGAAGTGGGTGGAGCTCAAGGAGTCTGAGGTTTGGCCCCTCTCTTTCCTTTTTCCCTCTTAGAGAGCATGCTTGGCCTTTAGAGAGGCTACACTAGTTGATGTAGATGGTAGGCGGGAGGGTCAAGGGGGCTTCCCAGAGGAAGTGGAACTTGAGCCACCCCAGGACAACCGCCCAGGGTGCTTGTCCGAATCGCTCCCCCACCTCAGACCCCTATCTAGCTGGAGGGCCCCTGGCAGGCAAGACCCTTGAGGAGCCCAGGAAGTTTCAAATTCCATCTGGCTTTCCCCATTTGCCCCAGAGAGCCCTAGAACTACCCTTTTATCTTCAGCATGCTTGGAGGATGGGAGCCGAGGAAGCAGGAGGAGGAAGATGGGGGCCCTGGATCCTAGCTGAGGGTTTGTCACTGCCTCTGTGTACACTCAAGCAGGCCATCTTGCTGCCTACACCTCAGTTTCCGTCAAATGGGAGTAATAGTGCTACCTACATCACAGAGTTGTTTTGAGACTTAGGTGAGGTAAGGCTTGCAAAGTGCTTATCAGAGCCAGCCTGGGTAATTATAAACCGCCCTGGCGTGGACACACCTCAGCCCCTGACTCCCTCCTCCCTAAGTTCCTGTTTGTTGTTGACATCCTCTTCACCCACAGCAGCAATTTGGAGTATTTATATCCTTGCTGGAATTTCTCTTCACATTGTCTAGTTAATTACCTAATTGAATTAAGGCACATAATTTCACTTCCTTTCCAGTGCAGGGGCAGGAAGGGGCCTGTGACTTCTTCCCTTCTGAGTGATGGTCCTCATGTCTGGTGATGATGGTGGTGCCCCTTCCCCAGGTTCATGCCTAGAACAGCTCCTCAGGTCTCATACATGGCAGCAGCCATGAGCTGGGAAATATCAGTCTTGCTGAGGGTGGTGATGGGTCCAGCCACGTATTTCAGTGCCAACTTGACGTTTGGGTACCCCTGTGCCCACTCATGAATGACTGATGGAGAAGGCTCCTTTTAAATATTCAGAACAGGGCTGGAGAGATGGCTCAGCAGTTAAGAGCACTGACTGCTGTTTAAGAGGACCTGGGTTTGATTCCCAGCACCCACATGGTGGCTAACAACTGTCAGTGACTCCAGTTCTGGGGAATCTGATGCCTTCTTCTGACCTCCTCGGACATTGAACAGCATGGGTGCACTTACACACATGAAGGCAATACACTCATACACGTAAAATAAAAATAAAAAATTTCAGAAGCAGAGGAGGTTTTGAGGAGCAGAGACTTTGTTGTCATGTAAATCAGGACAAAAATAAAAGGGAAGAGAAGTTTAGAAAAAAATAAAATATTAAAAAATATTCTGAACAAATGACCTATGCAGATATTTGGAAAGTGCTGTTCAGTGAGGATATAAATTTAAAATCAATGGGGTGGAGAGATGACTTAGCGGTTAAGAGCACTGACTGCTCTTGCAGAGGACCCTGGTTCGACTCCCAGCACCCACATGACGGCTACAAAACGTCCTTAACTCCAGTTCCAGAGGAATCCGAAGCCCTCTTCTGATCCCCAAGGCATTGCATGACGTGGGTGCACTCACATACATGCAGGCAATATACTCATACACATAAAATAAAAATAATAAAATATTTTTAAAAATTTAAAATCAAGGCACAGGGATCAGGCTTTGGATGGTGAGGAATAAGTGACTCTTGTCCACTCTTTGATGACGCTGGTGGCTCTGGGCAGGGAAGTGCAGTGGTTAAGGGCCCTGGTCTGGAATTGATGTACTGGAGTCTTGAAGTCCCTACCCTGCCACTTAGTACTAATGAACTGAAGCTGCCATTTCCCTTGGATAAAGAACAGGAGACGGGAAAGAACCTCAGAGCTGTGTTTCCCAAAAAGTCTGGCATGTGGAAGACAGTCCTAAGTGAGCCATCATTTTTGTCCAGGCATTTTGAAAAACTCTTACCATGTTCTTTACCCCAAGACCATCCTCCCTTTCCAGCTTTCCTCCTTCTGGGAAGTGAACAGCCAGGACCCAGAGGGGCCAAGCTGTCCCCATGTTGCCCCCCTTTTGAGCCTCCTTGTCTCTACCCACAGAACTCCTTTCTTTAGAAACTTGTTCCAAGGACTATGCCTC
Source organism: Nannospalax galili (assembly GCF_000622305.1). Taxonomy (NCBI): domain Eukaryota; kingdom Metazoa; phylum Chordata; class Mammalia; order Rodentia; family Spalacidae; genus Nannospalax; species Nannospalax galili. Next base: position 820,450 of record NW_008338996.1, on the reverse strand, counting down.
CCTGAAATCTTCCTATGGCCTCCCAACACCCCCCCACCGAATGCTTTGTTCTATCTTTGTTGTGCCCAGTGTCTGCCATCTTTGTCAACCTGGGTTTGTGCCATGAACTGATGGCTAGTGAGCTGAAAAGGAGTGAGGAAAAGGTCACGTGTGTACCCATGCCCTGTTGTACAGTGCCAGTTTATATTAGTGATTTTAAAGGCTCTGACAAGTCCTGCTGCTGACTTTTGTTTCCTCCAGAACTCTCCAAATGTCTGACTACATTTCTGAAACATTTTCTTCTTGGAATTTCTATGGGCAGGCTCTATGACACTCAAAGTTGCACTGTAGGCCATTTCTGTTTATATAACAGTTTGATGACATCTCCCCATGTTACAATTAAGGAAACCAAGGCCTGGAGGGCTTAGTAGTAACTGGCTCCAGATACACAAATGGTCTGTCCCTCCCTTGCCACCTGGGGCTGTGGCAGGTCCTTCCTGGGGTATGGTGTTTGGGTGCAGCAAGGCTAAGGAGTAACAGCCAAGGGCCCACTCTTAAGAGTTTTTGTCCCAGGTGAGGGGATTCACATGAATACCACCTGTGCCTCCCAGAATCATCATCTAACAGGAGCCCAAGGGAAGACAAGAGTCAAGTGTCCTCTGAGGCCCCAGCACACTGGAACTGGCCCCACCTTACTCTCACCCCAACCTCATGGGTCCCCATGACTCCATAGTGGTTCCCCGGCAGGGACAGAGCCCATGAGGGGTGGGAAGGCAGCAGGGAAGGTCAGAGCCTTGTGCTTATCCATACATATTCTCTGCCTGACTTTCTGGGGGGCGGGGGATGCTTTCTCTTGGATTCTGCTTTTATTATTTGAATTTCTCATGGGACCAATTACCTGCCAGTGGGAATTGCCTGCTGTCTTTATTCTGGTGTCTTTCTGCCTGAGTTCTTTCTTAGACTCATTGATTTGGGTAATTCAGAACTGCTGAACATTATTTTAGGCAAGAGTGCTGGTGTAGAGGCAGGGGAGTAGCCATCATCGCCTTTCTTTGTAGAGGCGTTGGCGCTGGTAGCAGCTGAAGGAGGGTGGGAGCCTGGAATGGATAATACATTTTTTAGCTCTGGAATTCCCCCTCTTGCACTGATGTTTTGGGGCTATACAGTGCCCTCCTGCCTGGACCTGGGGCAGGATGACTTAGGAAAATGAGGCAGGAGGCAGCTTCAGCTCCCATGGGCTTCAGGCAGGGTCATGCTGGGCATTGGTTCTGGGCTGACCCTGGCCCTGGCTCTTTCCTTCTGTCTCTCAGGAGGCCCAGGGGGCAGCAGAAGCTCCTTGGAGAGCTTTGAGGAGAATAGTTGTTTTGAATCAGCCAAACCTCAGGTTCTGGGCAGACCCACTCACTGCCATTAGACTTGTGACTGGAGGCATAGCAGTCCCCTGGGAGGGGAAGCAGGCCAGGGCACCTGGCTCCATGGGGGAGGGGAGCATGCATGAACCCTGATTCTCAGTGGGGAGGCCTGCCCTGACTGAAAAGTGGGGGTCCTCCCCAGTCCATACCTAGCCAGTGACCACACAATTGCTAAGGATGTGGGAGGGAGAGCTTGAACCAAAAGCTTCTCACCCACGGTCTCTTCCATGGAGTCCCTCTTCCTTCTCACCCTCCCTCACATGGGAAAGAAACCTCTAGGTCCATGGGGGGGGCACATTGTGCATTACCACAGAGAGCACCCTCCCTGCTACGGCCCACACAAAGGCTCCCATCCATGGTCTTAGGCCTGGCATCACTTGGCGTTGACACCCCTACTTGACAGATGAAGAAACAGAAGCCCAGGGTTGTTTGTGAGGAATTCTCTGCATCTTTTCTTAGAGAACTGCTGGGATCTTGGGTGTTTGGAGAGGGATGGTTTTCCTGGCTCCATTGAGCTCTTGGCTGGAGTTGGTACTATGCCTGGTCACCTGAGTCTCTGTAACCACCTTCTAGATTGTGACCCCTGGAAGGACAGAGACCCTTGGAAACTCAGGAACCATTTGCATCTTGGGACACCACTCAGTTCCCAGTTGAGTAGAGGTCGGTGAGAGAGTTCTGCTACTGGAGACCAAAGCTACCTTCAAATAGGCCAAAAGTTTGTGGGCTCATCAGACTTGACATCAGCCTGTCTGTCTGTCTGTCTTCCTGTCTGTCTGCTTCTATTCTGCTTTCCTCTTGTGTAGACTCTGTTTCTCCACTGAGCTTGGAAGGAAGAAAGGAGAATCCCAAGGTTAAATGGGATACCAACCGTAGAAGAAAGAGGGCAGATAGACCCATAAACAAATGACATATTCTGAATAGTGGTTAAGGTTAACGACTATGTAGAAACATTTTCTCTCAAGGAGGAATTTATATTGTGGGCTCAAAATCAGTTGGAATTCTCTCCAGCATCTATGGACCAAAGGAAGCCATCCCCACTTACACTGAGTAGTCTGCAGGCATGTCTAGACTCATCAAGAAAAGGTGGCATTGATGGTCAGTGCTGTCCTGGTGGCAGGGTGGTGGGGTATGAGTTTTGGGTACACTGTTCAGAGTCTTATCTGAATGGTGATGTTGTTATATAAGTGCTTATAAGCAGGCTGGGGCTGTTGCTCAGTGAGGAACTTGTTTACTAATAGCATGCCTGAAGCCCTGGGTTCTAGCCCCAGCACCATAGGGGAGACAGTGAAATAAGGTTGAAAACAACTGAGTCAAAACTAAATCATGTTGAAAGATTTGTTCAGGTTTAAATACTCATACTTGGAAGTCCTCACTGAGCAGAGCCCGTTGTTTAGATCTAAGAAATAACTTGCTGGTCATGGTGACTCATATCTGTAATTCTAGAACTTGGGAAGCAGAAGCAGGAGGATAACCTCAAGTTTAAGTCCAGCCTGGTGTACAGCATGAACTCTAGGCCAGCAGAGCTGTAGGGTGAGACTCTGTCTTAACAAAAGAAAGAAATAACCTATAACGCTATGTTGAAGCTGGAGGGTGGCTCTTGGAAGATGTGGCCCCTGGCATTCCACTCATATCTGTAATTCTAGAACTTGGGAAGCAGAAGCAGGAGGATAACCTCAAGTTTAAGTCCAGCCTGGTGTACAGCATGAACTCTAGGCCAGCAGAGCTGTAGGGTGAGACTCTGTCTTAACAGAAGAAAGAAATAACCTATAATGCTATGTTGAAGCTGGAGGGTGGCTCTTGGAAGATGTGGCCCCTGGCATTCTGAGGACACCTTTGAGTCCTTTGTGACAAGAGATACCATCTGGGGTGACAAAGTCAACTCATGTTTATTAAGGGTCTTCTATTGTCAGGTAGATGTACAGATTTTCCCACTGGATTACATAAGGCCAAGCTTTTAGGAGAAATTTTAGATGAGGTAGAGTTCAGGATGTATTGAGATTTAAAGCCATCTTGATACCTAGATAGACTGTGGTATGATCTAGTAATGACTTTACAAACTCTAGTAAACTAGAGTTCCTGAAATTCCACTATAAGTGATTGAGTCCTTTGAATTAAGCCCTACTTTTTCTGGCTTAAGTGTTAGGTACTAATAGGATAATAAATGGTTATCGCATTGACCTCTAAACTTTGTGGGTTGGAAGGAATTTGGTTTTCTCCGATGACAAGGTACTTAGAAGACAGGCCCCTGTTTGAGGTAGGAGTAGAGAGGCAAAGAGATACTATGATACAAAATAAAAGTTTACAGGTTGTACATCACCATGTCTCTGCCACCCTACGTGCTAAACTTAGCAACCGTCAAAATTTTTACTCATTAAATCCTTTTGGTGGTCATTGTTTTCCAAGTTTAGATCTTAAAGGCAGAATAAGAACTAAAGGTCCTTCCTGGCTGTCACCCCCTGCTGCAGCCTTCCAGATCCTTCCGCTCCACTGGGAGGCTTCTCTCTGACTGCCTGGGCCAGCTGCTGGAGGAAATTGCTGGATCCTGGGCCAAATTCCCCTCCCTCCCACCCTGCCCAGCTGGAGGCCTGGCTGGAAGCCTCTACCTGGTCACCTCTGGCTCTAGGAGACTCTTTCCCAATGAAAATGCCAGCACTGACCAGTAAGCAAACCCTGGCCATCCTCCTACCCCCTCCACCCCTCTCACCCCCACCCCTAAGGTGGTTAAATGGGTATTGGGCCCAGCTGACCTTCTTACTCTTTCCCAATGAAAATGCCAGCACTGACCAGTAAGCAAACCCTGGCCATCCAGGGTATTGGGCCCAGCTGACCTTCTTATTTTTAAGTGGCATGGCAATAGCAGTTCTGCTGCCTTCTTGGAAGCATCAGTAGCCAGATAATACATGTCAGGCTTTAGTCAAAGCCTGTCAGTAGTCAAGGTTACCAGGCAAAAGGAGCTCATACATTGGAACTTAGGCTGAAGAGATGGCTCAGGGGTTAAGAGCACTGGCTGCTCTTGCAATGGACCCTGGTTCAAATCCTAGAACCCACATGGCAGCTAACAACTGTCCGTAACTCAGTTCCAGGGGATCCAATGCCCTCTTCTGGTCTCTGTGAGCATTGCATGGTTGTGGTGTATTTATGTACATGCAGGCAAAACACCCATAAGCATAACATAAAAATAAATAAGTCAGGGGCTAGAGAGATAGCTCAGCAGTCAAGAACACTGGCCACTTTCCCAGAGGACCTGAGTTCAATTCCCAGCACCCACATGACTGCTAACAACCATCCTTAGCTCCAGTTCCAGGGGATCTGATGCCCTTTTCTGGCCTCCGTGAGCATTGCATGCATATGATGCACTTAAATACATGCAGGCAGAACACTCATACACATAAAATATAAATAAAAAATTTTTAAAGCTAAATAAATACTCTGCTCTTGCGTCTAAATCTTTTCCACTGACCACCCTCTGGAGTCCAGATGGGAAGAAGTGGTGCACACCTGCCAGGCCAACATGGAAGTTCTTTGCTTCCCCCTGTAGACCACTTCCTCCCCCATGACAGCTTCCCTCTTGCGGGTGGAGCTGTGCTGCCCAGCCTAGCCAGCTGAGGAAAGGTTCTCTCTTTCTCTCTCCTCCTTCCTGTCACTGCAAGACTACTAGTTCCCCTTGGGCACCATCTCCTGCACCCCTGACCTTGACTTCACTGGCCATTGAGGAGTAACCCAGTCCCAGCCTTCTCCCAGGTTGCCTACTCCTTATCCAATTCAACAGATCCAAGGGAGCTTTATATACCTTGATCTGATGGGGTCACACACCTGCTCAGGGATCTTGAGGGACACCCAGTTTTCCCTGCTGGTAGCCCTCACCTTTCATCTTGGAGTTCAAGGTGGTCTGAATACCACTAGGACACCCCAAGCCTCAGCACCTCTCTATAGGCCCAGGAGCTTGTGGCTGAGTGCTCCATAGCCTCCCATGTGTCTGTCCCATGACCATGACAGCGCCTTTGTTTTCTGAATTCCCTTGCCCAGAAAACCACCCCTTCCTTATCTTCCCAAATCTAGCAGAGGTCAGCAAGGGTACAGATCCCCTCAATCTAGCCTCTGCCTGCATCCAGAGCATGGCTATTAGTGTTTCTTACCCCTCTTGGCTCCTGGGAGAACTTCCCTTCTGTGGACGCCATATGATTTACAGTTTAATTGATTGAGGCTCAACCTGGAGATCTCTGGGTTCTACAAGTCTAATTAGAAGGGCCACCTCTCAGGCACAGTGTGGGCGCCTCCACAGTTGGGGTACCTGAGGCAGGTTGGAATGGGGCCCCTGGCACCTGGTACAGGGTTGAGTTCTGCTTTTCCTAGCTCATATGTGAAAGGCCATATGGGTGTTGTTGGGTAGTTTGGGCTCCATGGTTGGGGGCCCTCCATTGCTTACAGGAGGGTCCTCTGTACCCCCAGATAACTTCTCTGCTAGAGGTGATATTTTCAATTCTCAGGGCCAGGGCTGCTGGGTAGATTAAGCAATGGTGTGAGTGAAACAAAACAGAAGCAGATAAATAATAATTAACAGATGTTAGTTTTTGATAGCTTTAAAACACCACTGCTCCTTGACCCTGCCTCTCTAGGAGGGAAGAGGTCAAATGGTCACTTGATCCCATAGAAGAGATCACTACCTAGCAAGTTTGGGACAGGTTGTGCTGAGAGAGTGACGGTTCCATGGGGTGTGAAGAGGGTAGTACACGAGGATAATGCTGCTCAGGGCCACTGGCTTCCACTGACTTTGACTCCCTGGGGAGTTTTCTTGATGTGAGGACAGTGGTAAAAGTGGAGGTGTTCATTGTCCTGCCCTCCCTGCCCCCATGTCATCCAGAGTCAGACAGCTGCTCTCAGGTAAGCAGGACTAGAGGGAGGTCCAGCCTTGTCTGAGGCCCCCTGCCTGGACCCCTGGTCCTCCATGGCATGTCCCATTGCAGTTGGCACCTTGAATGTCTCCTTGGGGAGGCTCCTTGACCATATATCTAAAAGACCCAGCCAGGTGTGGTGGTGCACATCTGTAACCCCACTTGGGAGACTAAGGAGGATCATGAGTTGAAGGCCAGTCTGGGCTACGTGTATAGTGAGTTCCAGGCCAGCTAGGCTACAGAGTGAGACCCTGTCTGTAGATAAATAAATAAATAAATAAATAAATAAATAATAGTGACCTTCCCTCATTTAGACTCTGAAAATTTGCTTTCTTCCTTTGTAGCTTGCATGCACATATACCCACATATACATGTGCATTTTTATATATTTACCTAGAGATTTTCCTTTTATTTACAAAATACTAAACCAAATCCCCATGTAAATATATATATATCCAATATACTGTATCATGCCATTTTTCCTCTCAACTGTAACTTCAGGTTTAGCTACTTTTCCTGATTTAAGTCCAAAATGAGTTTCATCTGTATGAACGCAGGATGGTAAGAAACCCATTTATTATTTGAAAACATTTTCCTCACCTTGAGGAAATGGTAGAGAGTGAAGGAGGGGGAAACAGACCCAGCCGGCCAGCCAGCCACAGCTACAGCAGAGCTCAGAGGTCCAGAGCCCACACCAGGCCCTTCATTGAACTTGGGCTGTCCTGGAAACATCTCCACTTATTTCTGATTTCCTATGACTTGTTTACATGTTTCCCACTGGGCTGAAAGTCCATGAGGGAGGGCCCTTCCCTACCTGGATTTCTACCAGGACTACCTGCCCCATGCTCTCAGTAAATACAAGTAACTGGTTTGGTATCCAGAAAATCCAGGGTCTTAGCTATGGGGTGTTCAAGGTCCTGACATTGTTTTAAACTCACAGCTTTGAGTCGAGGACAGACACTGAGAGAATGTGTGGGTGTCTGGGGTGTACATTCACAGCGTGTCGGGATTGGGTGGTGCTCTCCCACCTGGGTCCTGTCTGCCTAATCTGAGCCTTTTACAGTCTCTGCTCGGGGCGGGGGGGTGCGTAGCAGTTCTCAGACCTGTTTTGAAGATAGCAATGGTTAGGCATGCCCGCAGCTAGCTCCAGAGTGTCAAGGCAGAGGCCTGGCTCTAGTATGGCCACTCCCCACCCTGGACCTGAGTGATACCCACCTCTAGATTACGGTCCAGAGTAGTGTGCCAAGGAGGGCTTTGCCCATGTTGAGAGGCTTCTTCTTTAAAGATTGGGGTATCCCAAAGAGAGGTTTTAAGCTTTGAGACTTTAAGGTTTTGAGTTTCCTCCTTCCTGATAATTGTCTTCTTTTACTGACGCATCTGCACTTTCCACTTCCCCTCAAGAGAAAAGCCATCCATGCTTCTCTCACCTTCCCTAGCCAAGGTTGGCTAGCTGTCCACAGTGCTGGCCCAGCCTGCAGTCCCAGCTTGGAGGTGAACCAGCCTGTTCCTTATGAGTGTACCTGGTGACACCGGACCATATGTCACATCCTTACTGAAGCAGCTTTCCAAGCAGTCTGTGGCTCCCTGTCCCATCATCCCAGTGGGGCTGCCCAGAGGCAGGAGGCCCTAGTTCTGGTACCCCCAAGACTGGGTTGGCACCTGGCCTTCAGGAATCTCAAAGATTTGTGGGGATGAAGATGAAGGGCACCCCAGGAGCAGGGTAGGGGAAATGGGGTGGGAAGGGGACGTGCAGGGGTGGCCAAGGGCGCTGAAAAAGACTCTGGGCAAATACAGGCTTTCCCACTTTCCACTAGCTGACTTTCTCTGAGCCTCAGTGTACACATCTACAGAATAGGGAGAGGGAAAGCCCTGCTTTCTGGGGTCACTGGGAAAGTAAAAGACTAGAAGCAGTCAGCACAGTGCAGCCTTGTATCTCATCAGTTAGTATTAATACATCTCAACATTAATATGTCTCAGTATGAGCACATCTCAGTAAGTATGAAGTTCTGCCATGTGAGGCTGGATGTGAGGAGTGTGGAGATCATGCCACTGTGAACAGGTTCCCACTTGGGCTCTGAGGCTCATCATTCCCTGCCCCACCAAGGGCATATGAGGGACAGAGGTAAGGAGTGGCCCTGGCCTCCTTTTGGGCCGGGGCCCTTTTCTTGTCTTGTGGATTGTGGACTCTCCTTTATGATCACCCATTGTTCACAAAGGAAGCTCAGGCTTAGAGAGGTAAAGTCTTTTGCTTGGGGCACACAGCCAGTAGGTGCCTCCAGAGCTGACACAGCTGCCGGTAAATGGCTGGTCTTTGAGTACCTATTTTGTGGGTTTAGGATTCTGTGGTGAGGTGGTCTTGTGATGTGGCTGTTTGGGTAGGTGGGATGGCAGGATCAAGAAGAGATGGCTCAGTGGTTAAGAGTGCTTGCTGCTCTTGCAGAGGACTAGAGTTCAGTTCCCAGCAATCACATCAGGGGGCTCACCACTGCCTGTAACTCCAGCTCCAGGGGATCTGATGCCCCCTTCTGGCCTCCTCAGGCATCCACAGACACATACAAAGGCACACAAATTCCCATAAGTAAAAGTAAAATAAATATTAAAAATAAAACTACGTAGGGCTTAGAAGATGGATCAGCTGGTAAAGTTCTTGCCACACAACATAGGGACCTGAGTTCAGGGGTCTACCACCATATAAAAGCTGGGTGCAGTGGCATGCTTCATCTAACCCCAATGCTGGTGAGGTGGAGCTCTCTGGAGTTCATTGGCCAGTCAGGCTAGCAAATCGATGAGCTCCAGGTTCAGTGAAAGATCCTATCTCAAGAAATAAAGTAGAGTGCAATTGAGGAAGACAGTTGATATTGACCATCTTCCCCCACCCCCAACACACAGGCAAACTAAATGATGCTTGCACTGGATTCTAAGTCTGGAATTCTGAGCTTGTCACCTCCCAAGCCACCAGTGGTTGGGGTTCTGGACTGAATCAGGCTTATACGATAGGGCTTATACAGAATATGGGTTGGTTTGTTCTCTCTGCTTGTTCATGTATTTGCAGTGTTGGGGATGGAACCCAAGGTCTCACCCATGCTGGGCAAGTGCGCCTATCACTCAGCTACATGCCCAGCCCTGTTTATTTGTATTTGTTTTTGCTGTGTAATCCAGGTTGGCCTCAAACTTATAGTCCACCTGCCTCAGCCTCTCAAGTGCTGGGATTACTGAGTGTATCACCACTGTCTGACCCTGTTTGTGTGTCTATTCTTTTTTTTTTTTTTGGTCTTTTTTTAGCAGGGTCTCCCTTTAGCCCCCCCTGTCC
>NW_008338996.1:777329-810756 GCF_000622305.1 Nannospalax galili | reverse complement strand
TGGTCTTTTTGAAGCAGGGTCTCCCTGTAGCCCCAGCTGTCCTGGAACTCACTATGTAGACCAGGCTGGCCTTGAACTCACAGAGATCCACCTGCCTCTGCCTCCCAAGTGCTGGGACTACAGGTGTGCACCACCATGCCTGTCTGTCTGTCTATTTTTGAATGAGAATTACTTTTCTATGGGATAAAATTAGAAGGCCTTGACATTCAAATCTGGCTTCACTTAAATGGGATCCCTGGTCAGGCTCATGGCTGTCATGGCTGCCGTGGCTGGGGATCATACTTCACATTGTTCTGACCTGTCTGCTTCTCCTTCCCTTCTCTTCCTGGCTCATGCCAGCCTCTGCTTTTATGCATCTGAGCCAGGTGAGCAGTGAGGCTGGAGGCACACACCAGGGTGTGAGTCCAAGAGCCGCCTCTGAGGAGCTGGTACTGTGAACACGAGCAGGGTGAATTATAATTCAAGGCCAGATGAGCAGCCCCAGGGAGCTGTCTAGACAGGGCTTTGGGGCCTTTAGAAATACTAATATGAATTGAAGGGCATCCATTGGCTCTGCACATGTTTAACGATCCCCTGCCCAGTGCCAGGCACTGGCCAGCCCTGGAGGCTACAGAGAGATCCGTAAGCAGGACCCAGACTATCCTCAGAGAGCTGGTGTTTCTGGGGTGAGGGCTTCTGAACTAAATGGGCTTCAGGGAGAATGGCATTGGAGCAGGTCCACTGAATGTGTGAGGCATTCCAGTTGGACAGAAATGGCAATGGCCTGAACATAGCTTCCCAGGGACACCTCAGTAGGGCCCTGTTCAGCCTCAGGACAAGGCTCCACTCTCCTGTTCCTCTCCAGGCTGGAATTTGGGGCTCGCCCAAGAATGCTGAAGCCCCTGGAGAGTCAACTCAGCAGCCCTGACTTTGGGGAAAGGATTGGCTTGTGTTTTTAATTTCTAAAGCCTTTCAATCTGTTTTTTTTTTTAAATAGACTTTACATTTTAGAGCAGTTTTAGGTTCCTAGAAAAAATGAGCAGAGAGTACATAGAGTTCTCTGTACCCCCTCTCCACGCACAGCCTTCCCTTCCATCAGCATCCTGCACCATAATCTGGCTTCTAATATATAAAAATAGCATATTCCATGACTTATTTATTTAAAATCAAATCAAGCCTTACAGACTGGAGCTGGGGGTGCAGATCAGTGTTAAAGTGCTCGCCTAATAGGCACACCATCCTGTACTTTATCTCCAAAACTGAAAAGGAAAAAACAGACATTCCTGACTAAAATCCAAGTAAACTCCTAGTTCAATTCCTGTTCCAAGTCAGACGAACATCCTACAGGTCCTGATATACCTTGTGCATTTTCACCTTGCTGTGCATATGGCTACATACATCCCAACTTCATGCTCTGTTCAGTGTCCCCTCCTCAGGAGTGACCTAATTTATTCAGCCAGTCTCCTACTGATGAACACGGGTGTGATTCACAATTCTTCCCTCTGCCACCATGCATTGGAACAGACAGACATCCTTACACACCTGTTTGCATATGACTGTGAGTTTGCCTGAGAGGTAAGAACAGGTAAAAGGAGAATTGATGAATTTTAAATGGATTTGGGTGGTTATTTACTTATTTTTAAAAGTATGTTATTAATTTTATTTTTGTGTATGAGTGTATTGCCTGAATGTATGTAAGTGCACCTGTGTTGTGCAATGCCCGTGGAGGTCAGAAGAGAGTGTCAGATTCCCCTAGAACTGGAGTTCTGGACTGTTTTCAGCTGCCATGTGAGTGCTGGGAGTCGAATCCATGTCCTCTGCAAGAGCAGCCAGTGCTCTTAACCACTGAGTCATCTCTTCAGCCCCTGGGTTTTTTTATATGTGTGTTTTGCCTGCATATATGTAAGGGCACCACATGCATGCAGTGCCCACAGAGGCCAGAAGAGGGCATCAGATCCTCTGAAATTGAAGGTGCAGATGGTTGTTAGCCTCATGTGGGTGCTGGGAACTGAACCTGGGTCCTCTGGAGGAGAAAGCAGTGCTCTTAACTGCTTAAGCCATCTCTCTGATCCCTTTTTGGTGTTTTTGAGACCTTGCTATGTAGCCCAGGCTGTGAACTCACAATCTTCCTGCCTCAGTCTTGAGAATACTGGGGTTATAGGCCTGCCCAACTCTGTGAGATGCACATTTAATAGACTTTTGACTTTACCTCTTTTTGTGGATTTTAACTTTTTACCTTTTTACCCTACACAAAGACTGTAGCAAGTCAGGGGTGAGATCCATGACTCTAAGCTCCCTTCCCTCCTTCCCTCCCTCCCTCCCTCCCTCTCTTCCTTCCTTCTGACAGGATTTTCCTGTAGCCTCAGTTGGCCTGAAACTCACTATGCAGACCAGGCTGGCCTTGATCTCACAGAGAACCTCCTCCCTCTGCTCCTGAGTGCTTGGATTAAAGACGTAGACCACCATGCCTGGCTTGTTTTTTTTGAATAATCATTGGTTTGTTGTTTATTTTTTTGGTGACAGGGTCTTACTATGTACCCCTGGCTGGCCTAGATCCTGCTATGTAGACCAAGGTGGCCCAGAACTCACAGAAATCTCCTGTTTTTGCCTCCTCGGTGTCGGAGTTAACGGTGTATGCTTTAATAAAGGCCTGTATTAAATAATCATTTTATTATTCTGCAAGTTGCTCCTTTTACTCAGTGGAGACTTTTTTCCTAGTTTGGACAGGGAACTCTACCTTGGCGGCTATGTCTGTGATCTGGAGCATTCGTAGTCTAGCTTGATCTAGGAGTCCTTTCTTCCCAGTGTTTCAGGGAGTTTTCTTGTTGGAGTCGGTGCCAGTCTCCCTCTGTTTGAAGGAAGTACATTGCGGGGGAAGTGGCCCCTGCTGGGAATGGCTCTGCTATTGTTTCTGTGATATGCCTGGAAAAGAAGTTGTTCTTTGACTTGAACTTGAACTTAGACCTTCTCTATTTATTTATTTATTTATTTATTTATTATGTGCCTTGGCATGCGTGTGGAGGTCAGAGGTCAACTTGCAGGAGCTAAGTTGCTTCTCTCTTTCCACTATGTGTGTGCCAAGGATCATGTGGGTCCTGGGGATCAAACTTAGGTGGTCAGGCTTGGCAGCAAGTGCTTTTACGTGCTGAGCCATCTTGCTGGCCCCAAGCCTGGCCCTTTTGTGCTCTTCTTTAGCCCTATAGGATCTCCATCTGGGTTGAGACTCTGGCTTGGGACTGCTCCTAAGGTTGGCAGGAACTACAATGCCATTCTTAGCCCGCCTCGGCCATTAGGGTGGTCTGATTCAGGTAGACTCTCTGTCTCAACAATTTCGACAGATGCTGCTGCCCAAAGATGATCAGATTCTGTCCAGGATTGAGGTTGCATCCAGCCATAGAATCACCCAGTCATCTGACAGCGAGAGCATTCTCCAGGCTTGAAGGGGCCCCTGCAGGGTGACTGGGTCTGGCTGTGGGGTATGGAGGTAGGTGATGAAGAAAAGACTCAAGAAATGCTGGTGACTGTCTCTGACTGCTTTTGCTAAGGCTTAGGAGGCCCTGGACGACTGAATTGTGCAGAGGGTAAGGAGCTGGGATCACATTGCAGGAGGCAGGACTGGGGCCAGGGGGAAGCTCAGAGTTGAAGAAGCAGATCTCTGGGCTCTGAGGGAGCCTCTGGCAGAGGTGGAAGAAGAAGCAGGGTTGTGTAGACAGATGGGCCAACACACTGCCTTTAGACACTCTGCTGCCTGTGACTGCTACTGATGGGGAGATCTGAAGTCAGACCATCTGGACTCAGACCCTGACTCAGTGGCTACTGTGACTCCACAGGCTAGGCACATAACATCTCTGGTCTTCACTAACCTTATCTGTAAAATGTGACAATCATAGCTCCCCTTAGGGAAGGGTTGCTTGGGATAGTGCTGCATTAGGCAACTGTTGTGAGTGTTGTGAAGGTAATTGAATCATCTAGGCCTGAGATGATGACTAGAGTAGGCCATGGAGTCTGGATGATGCCAGAGACACATCCCTAGTAAAGTCCATAGGACTCAGTAACAGGCTTGAGGTGCCACTGGTAAAGGGGACAGTGATGTGTAGATTTCACTTCTCTGTCGTGCCCACCACCACCACCCATAGCTGGGTGCCCTGTCTGCAAAGAACATCAGCTCAGGGGCATGGAGCAAACCCCCAGGTTGGAAAATGACCCTGGACATCAGGGAGGAGGACAGACAGGCTGACTGGTGGCGGGGAGGTGGGGTAAACAGGCCAGGCTGAAAGGGCTTGGCGCTTGGATCAGAATGTGGCCAGGGATGAGCTCCCTGTGAAGGGCTTGGGCGCGTCCTTATGGCGCCCTTTCTCCCAGGGTAATTGATGGTACATTCCTCTCTCCAGAGGGCAGGCAGAAGTGGGTATAGCGGGAAGACTGGGCAGGCGCCGGGCAGACAGTCGGAGCCCACTCCAGCCTTCTTCAATGATTTATTCCCTGTCAGCCCTGCTCTTTGGGGACATAAAACAAGTTCCCTGAGGAGTGGTAGGGGCTGTCTGGGCACAACAATTCCAAAGGGGTGGTTCTGCCCAGTCTGGGCCAAGCCAGGGGCATTGAGGGGGCTTCTGGAGTCACTGGAGCAGCCTGACTGTGAGCACAGACTTGGGTCCTGGATGCTGAGACTGCAGTCAGACAGATGGGGACAGAGGCTTTCAGATTACACAGCCTGAACCCAGTTCAGGACAAGCCCACCTCTCCCAAAGGCCAGGTTCCACCACAGGCCTCTCACCCAGAGTCCTGGGATCCACAGAGTCTCTGTGAATCCCAGAACTCTAAGCCCAGGGACAGGAAGAAGAATTCCTATCCCGCCTTCATCCTCCCCTAACCTCTAATTACAATTACACACTACAATCCCTTCAATTACCAATGTAGGCGATAAGCCACCCTGGCATCTCGGTGCAGTGATTTTGTAGGAATCATAGAAATCACAGCTTCTACGTCATAGGGTAGTTGTGGATATCTTGAAATAATGTTTTTGTTCATCACACCTCAAAGTGACAGTAGTTATTAGCTCCAGATCTCAGGATTTCAGGCATTAATAAAGAAGCCCACATATTGCTACAGCATTCTAAAGAGTATTTTGATAAACATATTTCAGTTATCAATGGTTTCCTTTCTAGTCCACAGTACATATGTATTTATTTATTTTGTGTGTATGATGTATGTATGTGCTTGTTTTTGTTTGTTCATGTATGTGGGTGCAGGTGCCCACATGCCCTGGTCCATGTGTGGAGGTCAGAAGACAATTTTGGGTGTCAGTCCTCATCTTCCCACCTTGTTGGATGCAGGATCTCTTTGCCCCTCACTAGCCTCCCTAGTGGGCCCTAGAACTCCTAGAGAGTTTCCTGTCTCTGCAGCCCATCTCTCCACAGGGGTGAACTGGGATTATAGAAGCATGTTTACATCATGTTTTTATGTAGCTTCTGAGGATCCAAACTCAGGTCATCGGGCTTATGTGGCAAGTACTTTTACTCACTGAGCTATTTCCCCAGTCCCTGATCCACAGTACTTTTTAAGCATATAATAACTATATTTAATAATAGGTTTCATTATATTTTCATACGTATATAAACATTTTAATGTAAAGCAATTTGATTTACAAAGTCTTGAAAAAGCACAAAAAACTGTTTTAACCCAATTTCCCCAAATAAGAGCATCTTTTCATATTTTCTTCTTTTTTTTGCATTTTTATTGAATCTTTGTGATTTTCATACAGTATAGTTTGATGGCATTTAGATCCACTCCCCTCTCCATACCTCCCCCACCCCTCTCAATTTAATGAATATATATAATATATATATAATATGACCTTTAGAGTATGATTTGTGTCCTCCAATGCCCTTCAGTGTGGATCCAGTTACTGGGCCCACCAAGAGTCCCAACCCTGTAAGATGTTGTCTCTCCTCTTCCCAGCAGCCATCAGTGGCCAAAATTTCTTAGGATGGGTTGGGATTTCCTTCCCACTTTCCCATGTCTATGCTAAGATTTTATCTGATTTGGGCTTGCATAGGATTTGTGCATGCTGTCGCCATTGCTGTGAGCTTCTATAAGTAACTGACTAGCTGTCTGGATGACTGTTTCCTTGTGGTCATCCCCCCCTCCCCCCCCGGCTCTTACATTTATTTGTGTAAACTTATTTACATAGGTTTTTCTGCAAACAGATCATTAGGCTCTATCAGAATAGTCCATGGAAGGAAGAAGGATAAAGGGGCCCCACTGAGACCAGGGAGGGGGCCCCACAGACTGCTCTGGTCACCCTCAGGGGTGGAATAGGGACTAGCTGTTCCATTGTGGGGTAGGCCACAGTGGGCACTGAGCAAGCTTGCTTCCTGCTCCTGGTTCCATTAGTGAGGACGCTGTCTTCCAAGAACTGCTAAGGCTAGGCATGGGGGATGAGACTGCATACCCAACAGCCTTGCAAGGGGGACAGTGAGGCCAAGGAGAAGCCCCTCTTCTGCAGTAAATTGATTGGCTATCCTTACCAGGCTTCATGGAGGAGGTGCCATTGGATTTGGGCCTTGAGAATTTTGAAGTAAGAGACATGTTTGACAAAGAGATCAGTTTGAGCAAAGAAAGGGAATAGAGAACAGGTGGCTCAAGAGAAGGTAGTGGAGGGAACGCAGAGGGGATGGGTGCAGCCCTGAAGTCTGGCAGAGAAACTTGAGTGTGCACTGGTGACCTGGGGAGCAGGCTTTCGGGAGGTCAGCTTTGGGTTCCTGGGTGGTATTGGAAAGCAACAGGAGAGACTGAGGCTAGAGGCCAGGAGGTCAGTGAAGAGACTAGACAGTAATCTGCTGGTGGATACAGAGAATGGATCTGAGTCCAGACCTGGTCCTTGTGAGGACAGGAGTGAGCTGGCCCAGCTGAGGAGTGAGATGGGAGGTCCAGAGTCTCAGGCCAATGTAGGGAAAGAGGGAGTACTCAGAGCAGGACATTAGGAGCTCCACTTTGGTAGAAGGGACTAGATTCTTAGCTTACTGTGAGTGACCCAGGGAGCTTCATGGGGCAGGGACACTACAAGATAGCTGTGAGCAAGGCAAGGTCTTTGACCCAGGACCTGACTCGAGGTGCTACATCATACATACTGGAGGCCTGGAGGGGTTTGTGTGTTGGGCCGGGGAGGGGGGGTTGTTGTGGGTTTTGAATCAGGGTCTCATGTAGCCCATGCTGGCCTCAAACACTCTATGTAGCTGAGAATAACCTTGAATAAAGGTGTGTGCCACTGTATCATCAGCCTGGGGTCTTGTTTATACCTTTCCTGCACTGGCTCAACCCAGACTCTGCCCAGGGACTCCACACTCCACACAGCTCCCTTCTCCCTCCCTGGTTAAAAGGCTCCTACATTCACTCTGCTGAG
The DNA here is from genome assembly GCF_000622305.1 of Nannospalax galili. NCBI lineage: Eukaryota > Metazoa > Chordata > Mammalia > Rodentia > Spalacidae > Nannospalax > Nannospalax galili. The sequence continues at coordinate 803,375 of NW_008338996.1, read as the reverse complement.
GCATCACTCTACTGGGGGGAAGGGGAACTCGCCTATGGTGGACGATCAATTTGCCACGTTTCGTAGAGCATGCAGAAGCATATTTGGGGGCTTAATCTTCTTAATAAATCGTCCTCAGATTGTGCACGATTAAACCCCCGGAAAATTCATGTGCATATTGGGAATAGAGACCTCATCGGGAAGGTTTGACACGAGCAACACAATAAACACAGCTTCTAAATTGGGTCAGGGAAGCCTCCGAGGTGGTGCAGGACGTTCCCGTGGCCCTCCCCAGGCCTATAAATTAATCATGCACACAAAGAGGGCCTTGTCCGCTCTCCTCAGCGCCAGGGGTTGTGTCTCTGCCTATTGACTCCCTCCTCACACCCCCCACCTTCTCCCTCTCCAACCTAGGCAGCAGACAGAGGAGCCTGTGAGGCATTTCGGCTTCTGGCTTTGTTATTCCTGTCTCCACAGCAAGGTGGGTGTACATTTCAGCAAGAGAGATGTAGGTTAGATAGGGAGAAGAACTTCCTGGCAGACTGCAGGGTAGTGTGAAATCCTGGGATAGGTTGCTCAGGGAACTTAAGGAGACTCTTTCTGTAGGTGTTCAAGACCTGTCAGGCTCTACCTCCACTGCGGAACCCTTGGGCTACTGCCTTGTGACAGAGACAACCTCAGGAGCTGGCCTGGAAGTGCCTCCTTCTATACCATTTGGGAGACTTAGCACCCTGGACCCTAAATAGCCCAGCTGATGAGACCAAGTCCACAGCCTTGAGCTTGAACCCTCACTGCAGTCTAGCCATGGGGCATCTGGAAGGGAGCGGTTGCTGCCGAATCTCAGTTCTGGTCTAGGGATACGGCTTAGTTGGTAGAGTCCTTGCCTGAAATGCTTGAGGTCCTATGTTCCATCCCCAGCACTCCATAATACAAGGCCTGATGTAACCTGCAATCCTAACACTCAAGAGACAGGAGAATTGTAAGTTCAAGGTTATCTTTGGCTACATAATGATTCTGAGGCCAGCCCGGGCAACATGAGCCCCTCTAAAAATAAAAAAAGAAAAGAAAGGAAAAAGAAAAGAAATCTCAGTGGATTCACCTTGGACCTCATACCCATGCCTTTGAGAATCCTCTTCAGATGGCCCAGATGTCACCTCCTCTGGGAAGCTTTCCTTGATCTACCCCCCTCCCCCGCCAGCCTATCACAGCGAGTTACTTCTCTTCTGTTTCCTTATCTGAGCACCCCTGTGGGAGCTCATATACACCATAAAACTGTCAATTCTCTGTGGACAGGGACTGTATGGGAGCTCTCCTGGGCACACATAATATCCGTTCCCAGACCATACCAAGGTTTACATGGAGTTTTAAATAACAGCTCCCTGGCACATGGCCTCCATGTACCCCAAGGTAAGTGTTGAAAGGCCCAGCCTCCTGGAGGCAGCTGTGGGAATCCAGAGCTCTAGAGACAGCAGTGTGAGACAGGCAGAAGTGTGAGGCGGGGGCCCTGGCTGGACAGGCTCAGCTATCTTAACTTTATTAGGTCTTACATTGGACATTTGCCTCTTCTCTGGGCCCGCTAATGCCAGGCACTGCAGGACTTTGGAGGGGGTAAAAAAGCTCTCAGCTTAGGAACCCGACCCTGAGCCACTGTGGCCCCAGGCATCCCCTTGTGCTTGGAGACCAGCCCCACCCCTTCTAGCACAAGCCTGGGCAGGTGACCCATTTGGAAGGAGTGAGGTACAGGTCTGGACCAGCAGCAGAGGTGGGGCTTGACATCAGCAGGGGGGGGGCAGGGGGTGGGCAGGACGGCAGGGGGGGACCTTGGTGAGTCCACTTCAGAGGAAGAGGTGGTAGCAACAGGAGAAAGCCATGGACAGCCCTGTGCTCTGGCCAGGCTGGGGGAGCGCTGTTCCTCCATCTCATGCTCCCTCATGGCTGGGCTGTTCTCTACTGTAGCTAACAGGAGCCTCAGAGCTCTGTCTCTCTCAAGAGAGCCCACATGAAGCTCTGGCATGTTAGTGGCTGTGTGTGCCTGTGACCTACACATGTGTATGCATGCTAGAGTACAAGTGCATGCATCCACGTATAAACCTGTGTGGGCATGCAAGGTATTCGTGTGTGTGTGTATGTGTGTGTGTGTGTGTGTGTGTGTGTGTGTGTGTGTGTGTGTGTGTGTGTGCATGCGTGTGGAGGAGGTGACTTATGTGCAAGACTGGGGACAGCAGGGCCTTTCTCTGGAGCTGGCTGGCATCAATGCCTCAGGAGGTCAGCAGGTGGAGAAAGAGAGCCGCTGTGAGAACGCTGGGTCAAGGAGGCCCCTGGGCCATTCTCTAGGTGGCCCTGACTTGGGCCTAAAAATAATCTCTAGACTCCATCCAGCACTTCAGAATGTTTCAGGCTCTTTCAACCCTACAAACTTACTTTAACCTACTATAGCCTGTGAGGACGTGAGCTCTGAGTTCAGTATTTATCACTAGGAATGCTGAATTCTAGAGCAAATGTATGAAGGCTCAAGGCTAGCTGGAGCAGAACCAGGATGGGGGTGCCCAGGCTCACCTTCTGTGGACCTGCTGCATGCTGGCCTGTGTAGATACCTGGGGAATGTGGGAGTGAAGTGAAGAAGCACTGGCTTTGTCTGTGGCAGGGAAGCCTTGTGTGTGTGTGTGTGTGTGTGTGTGTGTGTGTTAGAGAGAGAGAGAGAGAGAGAGAGAGATTAGGGTAATAAGAGCAGGCATGGGAAGGACACGAGCTGGGATGGAGTGATGGCGGTAGGGTGTCAGGGAGGACTTCTGGGAGACGGGGACTTGGGAGCTGGGCCTTGTTGAGGGAAGGCTGTCCTGAAGTAGAGAGGGTGTCTACAGTAGTGGAAAGCCAGTTTAGGCCCAGCTAACTTGCAAAGCCTGCCACGCCCAGCGGCATCCCCTGAAGGGCCTTAGGCATGCTGCGCAAGACAGGTACAGGTACATTTAAGAACCCCTCAAAGCCAGCATGGTGGGGCATGCCTTTAATCCCAGCACTTGGGAGGCAGAGGCAGGTGAATCTCTGTGAGTTCAAGGCCAGCCTGGTCTACATAGCAAGTTCTAGGTCAGCTGGGGCTACAAGGGAGACCCTGTCTCAAAAAGACAAAAAAAAAAAAAAGAACCCTCTCAACGCTCAAGTAGTTTCTGGTCCAAAGGTCACCCCCAGTCGTTTCTTGGTGTCCTCTTTCTCCTGGCCAGACCTCCTGCCCTACTCATTCCCATTCTGAGACTGAGGCACAGAAAACAATCAAAGAAGAGGTGGTTGCCACAGAAACCATAAAGTGGAAGCAGAAACTTTGAGGAGCAGGAGGCAGAGGAAAACAGATCCAGGCACTGGCTGGGGGAAGCCTGGCCCAGGCCACCTGGACTGTCCCTGGGACCTGTGCTTCTGGGAGCAGGGGGAGTTGGTGCCAGGTTAGGGAAGCAGTCTGAGGAAGGACCTCGTCTTATACCTAGAGTCTGAGCCTTGGGTCACTCGTCACCTCAAGCAGCCCGGGCTTCCCTGCAGGTCTTCGCACATGGATGTCTTGAGTCTATTTTTGGAACATGCAAAAATGACAGGATCTCAAACTGACCAGTTCACAAGGCAGCTTCCCATGAGTTGCCTCATGTGATAGTACTAGGAGAAGGTATTTATGGTCGGGGGGGCAGAGTCGGGAGTCAAGGCCCAGTGAGTTAGGGGACTTACTCTATCTCACACAGGGGGTGGGATTACAGCTCCCAGGCCCCTTTGCTTTCTCTGCCTCCCAGATACTGTAGTTTTGAGTGTATACAGCTCTGCAGCTTCCAGACCCTCTCTGCCCATCCCTCCAGTCCCCCAGGGGGCCACCATCTGCTTTTGGTGCAACCTAGGGAAGCTGCAGTTCTCCAAAGGCCTCATCTCCCATCTGTAAAATGGCTACAATGGGCCCTTTGGCCTCTAAAGGTTATTGTGGGGATGAAATGACACAATTCAAGCTGAACATGGGCTGTGATGCCTTTGAGTCTGCTGTATCAGAACCTAGTGAAGTCCCCTGGGGTACACTGGGCTGGGTGCAAGAACCAGTCTCAACTACCTTAGAACAAGCCGTGAAGGGCCCAGTGGGCACTAGGGTTCCTCAGTCTATAGGTGAACGCAAGAGCAGTGAACTGGTACTCCCTTGCGGTTCAGGTTTGAAACGAACCCCTGAGTGACACACAGCTCCGACTCTGTGCCAAATGGGAGCCAAGCCATCCATGTCTCCTGGGAAAGGCGCAGTGAGCCAAATACATTATTGAATGGCAGAAAGGTAGCACGGCATGTGAAAGATAATGGGAAAATATATTTGATGGGTCACAAATCACAGAATGAGACGCAGAAACCTTCGAGGGGGAACAAACACATTCTAAGCTGGCAGGGGTAGTGGGCCTCTGGCCTGACTTTGCTGAGAGCTGAGGAGATTCATGATGTCCAGAGTCAGAAGTCTGAAGTTTGTGGGATTCCGAAGTCCACACACATGTGTGCGTGCACACACATGTACCCAGTGTTTTCCTGCATATTCAATGGCAATGCCTCACCCTTCTCCTAATTGGCAGCAGCCATGTAACTGTGAGGGGCTGGGGGCTGGGCTTGCCACAGTGAGCCAGGCAGACGGGGACTCGACCCTCAGGGACAGCACAGTGTGCCAGGAGAGACAGATGTGGGATGAGTCATCAAAAAAATGTGTAACTTATGCACAATGCATTGAGTGCCCCAGAGGAAAGGAGCTCACTCTGGGAGGAGAGGATAGAGGTGGGGGGCTTGCAAAGGAAGGAGTGGTTTTGTGGAAAGGAGGGTGAGTGAAGGGTTGGGGAAGTAGCTTGGGCAAGGTATTCCAGAAAGGGACTCAGCAGACTCAGGGGGATTGGCTGGAGAGTTGTTCTATATTGCCCACTCTGCCTTTGAGTATAGACTGGATGTGGGAGACAATGTGGTAGAACAGCTGACGGCTGTGGGTGTCTCCAAAGCTAGACATGATGACACCCTGTTTTTGGGTGATGTCTGTGAAGATGGCCTGATAGACCCAGCTGGACACTGGAGACTTTGAGTCATATCTAGGAGCCTTGCCTGGGCCCTGGGGCCCAGAGAGACTTCAGGAGAGATCGATGGGGGCTAAGGCAGGGGGAAATGTAGGGAGTGGGGACAGGTGGAGCCTGGGGTGACACTTATTGACTACTGGCTAGGACTAGAACCTGAGGCCCTCAGCCGTGTGGCTGCAGGACACTGGATTTATAAACAGACCTATTTTCTTGGCCTTTGGAAGGTAGTTAGCAGCTATAGTAATCTGGGGATAAGCAAGACAGGCCATTGGGGCAGCATGGGGCTACAGCAGAAGACAGGCTGTGGGGACGAGTCTCTCTCTGTCCCTCATCAATGTTGTGCTTGTAATTGGGAGAGTCTTCATGTCCTCCTATGAGACCGTTATAAGGGCTCACTGAATAAACACTACCTGGCAGAGATTGAGTGCCTTATTGAGTTTGTAAGTAGGGACGTGTGACTCTGGGCATGGCAGCCCCTCTGGACTCTGGTTTCTCCTAGAAGACCTGACCTTCCTTGTGCCAACTGGATCCAGCTTCTGAGGTTGGCCAGAGTACATGACCAAGCTTGGCAGTGCTGTCTCAGATGAGACTGTCTCCCTCTCGGTCTTGTAAGCGGACACCATGCTGTAAGGGGATATTTTAATCAGCTCAGGACCTGGTCAAGTCAGGAGACACAGAGACCAGGACAAAGGGGACCAGTCAGGGTGCTTCCTGGCCTGAGCTGACCCACTGGGCCTTATACTCCAAACCATATTTGGGGAGTCGGCGGGGGGGGGGCATCACTGTTGTGAGGTTTATAAACACTGCCTGCTTGAGACACAAAAATGTTAGACGGATAACATGATGTAGATTCATCTCTGTCAGGGGCTCCGTTCAGAGTTTAAGAGAGCAACAGGTATGATCCGCTTCACAGTCACCCAGGGGCCCCGTCTCCTGCTGCATAAAAATGCAGTTTTAAAGCACAGCAAGGTGGCTTATGCCTGTAATCCCAGCTCTCGGGACATTAGGTAGAAGATCTCTAGGAGTTCCTGGCCAGCTTTGGCTACAGAGTAAGACCCTGTCTAAAAATTTTAAAAATAAAAATAATTTTAAAAAAGATCAGATTCTTGGACCCTTTCTCAGACTGGCTAAACTAGACTCTAAGGTAGGCAGGCCTGAACACTTGCACTTTAACCCGCACCCCTAGACTGTGTTAAAGCCCCCAAACTGAAGCTCTAGGTCAGTCTCATCTTCAGAGTAGCAGAGAACAGGGGCCTAAGAAGACACGCAAGACTTGTCCAAGTCACTCAGCAGCCCTGGACCCCTTACCATGGCTGTCCAGAGGTCCTCTCACACAGCTCTGGGAGATCTGGAGATCTGACCTGGGGCTTTTGGCCTGAACAGCCTCTCCATGTGGTACATGAAGTGAGGACTTTGTCCTAGGGTGCCACAGCCTGGCAAGAGACAGCACTGGCCAAGTTCCCTGCTGCTGTGTGGGTCCTGGCCTGGTAGAGGGAAGAGGTATGGACCTATGGGAAGGTAGGACTGTGCAGAAGCCAGCAGAAGAGGACTCAGCGTGAGAAAGGGACACAAAGACACAGTGAGCCCGAAGTCAGAGGAAACAGGTCCAAAAGGTTCTGGCAGTACCTTCCAAATTTCTGGGACAGAGGCTACAGGGGAGAGAGGGTCAGGTCAAGGTGTCCAAGGGGCTGTGCTGAGGCCTCTGGAACCCAGGATGTCAGGCTGGGGAGATATGGAACTCAGTGGTACTGAGACCATGTCAGGGCCCTTGCCTGTGTCTTTTGGGTTTCTAGATAGGTCTAGCCCCCTGCCATTAATCACCAGGAGAGCTTCATGAGGGGTTGGGGAGATGTACAAATTTCTAGTCATGGGGCTGCTGATTTCCTGGATGACCTTGAACTTATTTTCCTTGGCTCCAAACTTTTGGCTACTTCCTGTTTGAGCAGGCACAGAAATTGTAGGGCCCCAGCCCTTCCTCCTCCCCCTGATAAAATTTCCAGGCAAAAGCTGTTCCTAGTGAGGGGGCAGGGTCTCATTGTTCTCAGACTCAAGAGGAGTCGAGGGGCAAAGAAGGCAGAACTTGCGCTGAATTCCTACAAGGCCTTACAATGCCAGCTATGATTTGGGTGGACCGCAGCAGAGAATCAGGGCTCCTGAAAGGCTTACCTCTGCTCTACCACCTTCTGTGCCTCCCACTTACATTGTGGGACTGAGCACAGAGGTTGAGTGTCAGTGTTCAGGGAACCAGGCTAACTGGGAAGCTGACTCTATGAACCTGGGACTTGTGTAACGGCAAATGGTAAAGCAAAGGCGTTCATCCATTCATCCATCCATCCATCCATTTATTCATTCATTCACTAGGTGCCAACTCTGAGTCAGTCTTACAAAGAGTCAGGAATGCACCCTAGCCTGAGTAGCCCCAGGCTGCCATGGGAACATAAGCCCTCCAGCCGGCCAGCCACAGGCCACCTGGAAGAAAGCCCAGGTCTTGAGAAGAGAGGCAAAGTCACTTGCCTCTGGTCCCACAGCTGCCCTTAGAGAATGCCGGCTTTGAGCCCAGAGTTGTCCTTTCTCCACATTTGTCAGACACTTTCTGAGCACTGTCTGCTCTTGGGACCTGGCTGTGAACAGGACTAATAAGGCCACGGCCCTCATTAAAGTGTGGAGGGAGACATTTAGGGAACACTCAAATGGTTTCAGGAGGTAAAGAAGTTGAAGAAAATGAAACCGAGACTCGTGGAGAGAGTGGGACTAAGGTACCTGAGCTGAGGTGGCCAGGCAAGGTCCCTGAGTGTGTGACCTTTGATCTGGACCTCACTAACTAGAAGGAGAGTAGCAGCTGGAGATGTTTCAGGATGTTGTGGAAGGATCTGTGCATGTGAAGAGCCTGGTGAGGGACTGAGTTGGGCTGGCCAGTGATTGAAGAGTTAGGCAGGAGGATTATATGTTGGAGACTAGCCTGGGCTACATAGTGAGACTGTGTACAATTTTGGGAAGGGGTGGGTAAGAGAGTAAAGAGTGGACTGGGCTTGTTGCTCAGTGGTGAAGAACTTTTGTATAGCATCTTTAAGGCCTTAGATTCAAACCCTATACCCCCTCATAAAGGAATGGAGTTCTTCATTGGGCTGGAGAGATGGCTCAGCGGTTAAGAGCCCTGACTGCTCTTGCAGAGGACCCGGGTTCAATTCCCCGCACCCACATGGCGGCTATGAACCGTCCTTAACTCCAGTTCCAGGGGAATCTGAAGCCCTCTTCTGACCTCCACGGCATTGCATGACATGGGTGCACTCACATACATGCAGGCAATACACTCATACACATAAAAAATAATAAATAAAATATTTTTTTTTAAAAAAGGAATTCTTAGACCTGCCCCCTGAGATTGGGATTTAGGGATGCTGGGGGCTCTGGAACACGTTCTTGAATGCCCCCCAGTGTAGCTCATAGGCATCCAGGCCTGTGCCATACCTGCAGGCCTGCCTTAGGACATCCAGGTCTTCCTTTAATAGTTGCAGAGTGAGGATTGAAGAAGGCCAGTGATTTATTCAAAGCAACCCAGCCATAAAGAGACAGAAGTAAGCCTAAAGGAGGGATAACACCTGGGACCCAGAGGGGCTACCTGAATCCTACCCACAGTTTGGGTGCCTCTTTCCGTCTTTCCTCCTCAATCTCCTCCTTTGTACACTTTAGGCAGCCTGCCCCCAAGTCCCCACCTCGTTGTTTGTTCTAGCCCCACAGCTCTGCACACTGTTGTCCCCCTTGATGCTTCACTCACTCCCACCCCAGGCCCTTTGCTGAAACTGTCTCCCCCCCTCTCAGGAAGCACTTTGTTCTCTACCCTGTCAACTTCTATGCAGCCTTCTAGCTCAATGTCAGTGACTCTTCCAGGCAGTCTTCCTGGATTTTTCCCACCTCCCAATCCTCTCATGCTGACTCTAGGCCAAATGGGTTCCTCCTCTTCTTTCCAGTCTCGAGTCTGCTCAGGGCTGGGGTCTGAGCTCACTAGCTCTGAGCTATCTATCCTCTCAAGGAACCCCTAGATGAGTCTACGCCTAATGCTGGGATCCATTGTTCTCTGTGACCCTTTCATGAAGCCCAGATAGATGAAGGCAGTGATGGGCAGTGAGCTGGCTGCTCACTCCAAAGCCCATCCTGTTTCAGCTCCCTCCTACCTGGGTTACCTAGGAGTCAGCTACTGAGTTGGCTCAGCTGTCTTTCCCCTGGGCTCTGCAGAGATGGAGTGAGGCCCCTCCCTCTGGGACCCAGGCCAGTGCCAGCCACACCATGGTTCACAGATGACCAGGCAAGCCTGCCTGCCAAGGGAGGAGGCACTCTGACCTCACACTGGGGCCATATGGCACCTCCTCTGGTGGCCTAGTGGGTGTGAACCAGTCTACATCCATCACCTGAGGGGGAGGAAGCAGCCAGAGAGACCTGGAGCCTGGGCCCCAAGTGGGCCTTGTAGAAGGGAGGGACTGTGGGCCAGGTTGGGGCCCACCTGGAGCTTGGCAGTGTTTCTGGGTCAGGGCAGGGAGAGGAAGTACTGGGAGAGGGTAGCTTCAGGCCTGGCCATCTGGGCTGACAGGCAGTGAGGGCTGTGAGGATGAAGGAGCACTGAAGGCCAGGGCTGCTGGTAGGAGAGTGGATCTCAGGTTCCCCTGGGCCACAGGACCAGAGCCTGAGCTTTGTGCCACAGCTGGAGCAGGAGCACTGGCACCTGGGGGGCAGCATGTGCCAGGCGTTCTGGTTCACCAGAGAAGGGAAAGCAGACTGGGCCACTGAGGGGGCCCTTGGGGGAGCTCCAGCCTGGTCCTTACCCCATTTCCTCCACTGACCTCAAACTTCTTATGTTAGAAAGAATGAAGCCCAATGTTAGGGGCTTAGTGCTGGGTGGGAAAGCTGAGGGCGGTGTGCCTCCTCAGTGACTGAAGAGTGGGTGCTGGATCCTGGTGCCCACGTATTAGACAGGGCCTTCCCTTGGGGCTTAGCTTCTGCTCCCATCACTCTCTAGTTCTCTTCCTCCCCTTATAGGTTGTTGACACAAATGAGAGAGATGTCTGAGTTTCTAGACTGTAGGCATGGGCAGGGATGGGGGTAACAGGAGGTGGGGTGGAGGTGTGTGTGAACCTTAGGTATTAGTTTAGGGCCTGGGGAAAGTTTCTAGATCTCTACGGAACCTCAGGGGGTTGGGCTCCATAGAGCTACATTTATCGCCACTAAACCCAGAGATAGCACACAGGGGCCCCACACCCTGCCAGTGTGTTCTGGTTAGACCTGGGGCCTCTCCTCTGATGGACCCCACCCCCAGCCCAGCTTTAGGTGACTTGTTTTGAAAAGTACTCAACAGTCCCCAAGGCAGGCTATCTGTGTGTGTTCAAACGTCCACGCCTGACTGGTCTCCAGTTCCGTTTGTACTGAGAAGGGCGGGGCCATCCAAGCCTGGGGTCATCTCTGCCTTGCTTCAGCCATTTTCTGCAAAGGATGTCAGTAAATTTGTGGGTGGTTTTGGGGAAGGAAATGAGGGGACACAGTGGGTGCCTGGAAAGTTAAGGATGCTCGGGTAGGACTTCTTGGGGTGCCTCCCACTTTGTGGATCTGACCTCTCCCATTCATGTTCCCAGTAAAGATCTGGCTGTTGGTCCAGCCTTATTCCTGGATGAACAGTGGATGTAGGAAGCTGTCATTGCCTGCCAGACAGACAGCCTCCTGGGCAGAGGCTGTGACCTTAACCATGAGTACTCAGGCACCTCCTCCATACCCTTGACCAGGGCTCTGAAGAGCCTGGCCTGGGAGGCGGATGTGTACAGGACTGCCTGCCTAGGGACTTCCCCTCTCCACTGCTGCCCACTCTGGTCCAGACAGGAAACCTGACAGGTCTGAGTCTTCCAGACACCCATTGTGTGAGGCCTGGGGTGGGCGCTGTCACAGACTCACACCTCCCCCAATCTCCTCTTGTTCTTTGAAAAAGTTGGCTCTTAAGGAAAGTTCTAGACTGTTGCCCTGTTTCCATCTGTACATAAAGTCCTACCCAACATTAAGTCCTTTGCTCTCTCCAGTCCCCTGGGTTCAATTCCTCTGATTCCTAGTACAAGTCCTGTGACCTTAGGGAACTTACTCTCTCTGGTCTCCAAGGTCTCTAATCTTGTTTTGTAAAAACAAAGAGCCACCTGTCTGCTAGGGTCATGGGAAAAAAGAATGATTTAATGTTCACGGAATGCTGAGAGGAGGATTTGCACTAGGTGCATGCTAACACAGGACAGTTCCCACAATATTAAATCCAAAGTCTACCAGGCCCTAAGTTAGACTCTACTCTGCTCCTGCGCTCCCCCCACCTGGCTGTAACCCCACCTATGTGAGGTTGGTGTTTGAAGACAGCTGGCTCTCTCTAGGTGGTGGTGTTTCCTCCCTTGCAAAATGATGCCTCAGTGAGGGCCAGAACTTTTAACCATGCACTCAGCTGTAGCATTGGGTGACTTGTCCTGGTGCTCCATTGGCATTGTCAGGCCTTTGGAAGGTAATTTTAACCAAATGCCGCCCCCCCCTTCCCCTTCAAATTTAATGTGGCAGCAAGACTGAAGACTGCCTGGGGCTGAAGCTGGCCCTGATCTGGTGCCCAGCTCCAAGGCCACTTACCCCTTCCTTCCTTTTGGGTGGAATTCTATTTGCTATTGGTTTTCTACCAAGAGGGGGATTCTTTGGGTCCATCTCTCCCAGGTCTTCCTCAGAGCCTGGTGGCAGCTGGTCTACCAACAGGGCACTATCAGGTGGCAAGGGCCGTATGGCAGGGAGGGAAAAAAGTGGGGTGGGAGGCAGAGGTAAAGCTGCTTTGTGATGAACTTGATCTGCTAGCAGTATAATTTGGAGGGCTTATTCCTTTGGTTTTTAAAAAAACATTAATTAATTAATTAATTTATTTATTGTATGTGTGTAGGTATGTGTGGGCCCTTGTATGTCACACCATATATGTGAAGGTAAATGGACAACTTTTCCCAGTCAGTTTTCTCTTTCTACCACGTGGGTTCCAGGGATCAGATTCAGGCTGTCAGGTTTGGCAGCAAGCACCTTTACTCCTGGAGCCCATCTGGTGGATCTTTTGAGGGAGAGTGAAGGTAGTGGTGGGGGCTGGCTGAGATCTGCTTTGGGGAGCCTTGTTCCCAACCTGGCACTTACTGAGGGGGCTCAGGACCTTCTCTACTCAGGATCCCCTTTGAAGGTGGGCCAGGTAGGAATACAAGTCTAGACTTTTACCCCTGTTGGTGACCAGACTCCCTTTCAGGGTCAGGGAAGCCTATGTGTCTGAGGTAATCACAAAAGGCTTCCATGGTTAGTGGTGGGTGTGGTGTGCCGGTCGGCCAGTCCCAGGTGCCCTTCCCCCAGCCCAGTCTCTGACTGGGGGGGCTGCTCCTGTTGAGAGAGGAAGAGGCCACAGGGGTGTCTGCTCAGAGAGAGGAGGTGGGGCAGCCTGCAGGATTGATTCCAGATGCTCTGCTGGGGTGCTGGAATCAGGCTTTGTCTGCCTGCAGGCCCCAGGGTCCAGACCAGGGGGAGCTGAAGGAGCTGGGCCCTTCCCTTCTCTTAGCTTCTGTCTTACCTACTTCCTACTCAGCACCCAGCTCAAATCTACCTGACACCCACAAGGGGCCTGTAGAGCTGTTGGGCTTGGGTAGTTAGCATAGAATACTCTGGTCCCTAGGCCAGCAATTCCACACTTTTCTTCCAGTTAACCAGCTGACCCTATTCCCTCCACTAGGCAGCTGGTGGGAGGGTCATAGTGTCTCCTTATAGGCCAGGAAATGAGGCACAGAGGTACTGAGAGGCTGAAATAGAGCTCATACCAGACTTTTGGAACCCCACTGTGTACAGATGAGGTCTTAAGTTGTGGGCTGCCCCTCCAGGGTCACCACACACACCCCTAAAGTTTACCTGTTAGGGCCCAGGCCAAGCCTTCTCCAAGGATCAGCACATGCCTGCAGGAAAGCTTTGGGAAATAAACTGTGGGGCCAGATGAACTCCTGGCTGAAGGATTTCAGGGGTGGAGCCACCCAACCCCTAAACCTAGGGGGCTTGGCAGTGGATATTATTCAACTCAGAAGTGCTAAGGTATGGCAGTGTAGTTCAGAACCCACCTTTGTGGGAGGTGTTCTGCAGGGTTGGGGGCTTGGCCCTGGAAGCAGTGATGGGTGCAGTTTGTAGGGGCCTGGAAGATGCTCCTAGGGCCTGGCTCCAGGAGGATACCTCTGTTCCCTAGTTTCCTGTGGGACTGAAGAATGTTCTGGGAAGAGGGACCAGAAGAGTGGATGGCTGTAGACTCTGCAGCTGGGTTTGGAGAACTGCCCTTCCCACCCCTCCCCATCCCCCAGGTCTGGGGATGGTGCCTGGCTTCCAGCTGTGATCCAGCCCCCCCCCCTTGGACCAGGAGGGCCCTCCCTCCTGGACTGTGGAGCCTGGGAGGGGGGCTTCCCCTGTGAGGAGAAAAACCTGGCCTGGATTCCTGCCTAAGCTGCTCACCCCCAGCCCCAGGCCCAACTTTAGCTCTGGAGGAAGACATCCAGACAGTCTCAAACACAAGCTGTGTCTAACCCACCCCACTTCCCCTAAGAGTGCACGTATGTAGTCTCAGGCTAAAGCCACCTGCCCTTGCACTTTCTGTGTGACTGAGATGAGAAAAACCTCTCTCTCTGCCTTTCAGGGCCTCAGTTTGCATTTCTGTTCTTGAGGTGATGGAGGTCTGGTAGGTGGTATGGGCTTAATAACTTAAAAAGATTAATGCTACTATGGGACAAGAAATGGGGATGAGGAAGGGAGATCACTGAGAGCCAGGAGTGTCAAGAACCCCCAGAAGAGGTGTGCCCTAAGAGGTGGAGGGAAGGAGGCAGGCAGAAAAAGACTGGTCCTTACTAGCCATAGAAAGATGAGAACTGAGGTCTGGTGTGTGTGTGTGTGTGTGTGTGTGTGTGTGTGTGTGTGTGTGTTGGGGGGGGAGTGGGGGGCTCGGGTGAGGCTGCAGGTGCTTTGATTAGTGCTACATGACTGGTACCTCAAAGTCGGAAGAAGGATGCTTGTAGCGGTGAGGCTCCATGGATCCCTGGGAGCTTCTTCAACTGGAGAATGACTTGGAGAAAGTATTTCAGTCTATCGAAGTGGAGGCAGTTGATGCATCCATTATCCCAGCCCCACTTTCTATTCTCCATAATGGGGTAGGGATCATTCTGCCCCCAGGCCTGCTGGAGCTGCTGAAAATGTAGAATCAGAGGAAGAACTCAAGCATTCACCTGGCTTATTTGGGGGAGAGGGCAAAATGGTTTGGCAAAGCCCTCTGGATTCAGAGTGTAGCTTATGTTTTATATGGGTGCTTGAAATACACACCATAACCTTAATCACATAAAGTAATATTTGTATTAGTGGGGACAGTCTTTTAAATGTAAAGAGTCAGATATCTTAAGATAACTGGGAGGACTTTCAACTTGACTACGGGGGTCCTTACAGAGTTGTGTGTACACTCTGGTCTGGTGTCGCAGTGCTTGGTAAACTGTCCTCCTCCGTCGAACCCTAATTGCACGTGCCTGGTCTTGGTGGCCATCCTGCCCAGGCTTGGAGACACGCACATGCAGATGTGCACATGCAGATGTGCACCACTGCACCTGTCCGCGCGATGGGGTGCCCCGGGACCCCCAGGTCGGACATGGAGCCGCCGGCACAGATATCCGGGACAGGACAGTCCTAGGGTCCCTCGGGGGTCGGCGACACTCCGGGCCGCCTCGCCCTGGCGACTCCAGGCCGGGATTTCACCCGCACTGACTCTCTGGCTGGTGCCAGCTCGGCCTCCGGGTCCCAGGCCCCGTGGAGGGGGCCGGCTGCTGGGGGCGGGGCCGGGAAGGCGGAGGAGGAGTTTGGGCGACTTTGTGGGGCAGCCTTGGCCTCTGCGTCCGCTGCACCGGAGCGCGGGAGAGCGCTGGGCGCCCGCCGGGCGGTCCGGAGCGGCCGATGGGGCCGGTGTGAGCTCCCAGGCTCGGCCCGGTGCCCGGCGGGCGGCAGCATGTCTGCGGGCGGCAACCCCAGGAAGAGCACCGGGAGGCCGAGCTACTACTACCGGCTGCTGCGGCGGCCCCGGCTGCAGCGACAGAGGAGCCGCTCCCGCAGCCGGACCCGGCCCACCAGGGGTAGGCGCCACCCCGACCCCAGACCTTTAGTCCCTCGGTACCACCGCCTCACCGCTGTATGCCCTGGGACTCCAGGCACCAGCGATGCTCACAGGTGATGCGCCTGAGTCTCTTGACTAGGACCCTTTATCTGTGGTTCCTGTGACTGACCCTCATTGCCCCAGCTTGTCCAGATAGTCCTCCGACCCGGGAAAGCGGAGAGTCTAGTGTCTCCTGTTTACCAGGAGCAAGGAGAAGAGGGCCTGAAATCAGTTTCCTCACCACTCAGACACCTCCCGTCTCACTGTACCTCAGTCTAAGTCAGCAGCCTGGCCATAAAGTAGTCGAGGTGGATCTTAACTTGCTTCACTGTCTTGGATTCAAGTTTAGCCTACCTTCTGTTCTGGATGGCTCTCCCAGCTTTTGCGTGGCGGGACAGGGTGGGTAGACCTCAGGGAGGGAGCCATGCCTGTAGGGATCTGGGATGCCCCTTGGCGTGGTCCTTGGAAGGGTCTCTTTCAAACTCAAGTGGCCCTTGGAAAAGGTGCCTGTTTAAGGATGGGGAGGGAGGATGAAGGCGAGAGGGAGGCATGTGCTGCTTTTCCAGATTCTAGTAACAAGGTCCTCAGCTGGCTGGAGCTGCTGTGAATTCTGGGGGCTGTTTTGGGCAGACTAGTAAGAGCAAGAACTTCCTTCTCTGACCTGGAAGACACTGAAGCCTTGCCAAGGGCTTTGGGGAGACTGGAGTGTCCATGAAGATGCAGCTGGACCAATTTACACCATGGGGTTATCTGGGACATGGGAAGCCTGGCCCTGGCCCAGCCTGACCATCCCATACACAGAATCCCTCAAGCCTGGATAGATCAAACTCTTACCTGACTGGGTGTTGGTATGTGAGTTGCCCCTGAACTTCAGTGTTCTTATCAGGGCCAATGAAGCAGGCAGACCATATGCATTCATTTCCTCCCTCACCCCCAAGATTGGAGAAGACTTTTCCCACAGTCAGAGCCAAGCAGGGTTTCTTTAGAAAATAGTGAGTTCCCTGTGTGCAGAATTCAAGTAGAGGCTCACAGGTATGTGCTGGGAGTTAAGCCTTAGGGTTTCCCAAAGCATATGATCCCCTCTACACTTTTGCCTTTGCTGAAATAGCCTCTGGCTAGTTCCAACTCCCACAGGACCAGATACCTGGGCTCAAATTTGTAACCGTGAACCTCAGTTTTCTTGGCTGTAGATGGAGGATTCATCAAGATAGGTTTCTACTATGAGAATGGACATGGGACAAATGTCCAATCATGGGTGCTCTCTCCACCCCACAAGGGCCTCTTGTGTGCTAACCCTTCGCTTTCCCTCAAGTGCCTTGCATGACAGTCCCCTCTCTCCACCTTGACCCAGTTCTGTGTGCCCTGTTAGAAGCACAGAGAGGACAAGAACTCTCCCTCCTGTTCAGCTAATGAGGACAGGGAATGATTGGTTCAATAGGTTAGACTGAGTCTTGGTTCCCAGCTTCCACCATGTGCTGGAGCCCAGCTTTGTGTCCTAACCATAAAGGAACTTGAAGTCTGCTGAGCATGGGGAGACCAGCCCTGACAGAAGTTCTAGTGGGAGAAATCCAGGAAGAGTTCCTGGAGTGATTGAATCAGCCCTGGATTCCAGTCCTACCTCTACAGAAAGCCATCTTTCAGCAAGTTGCTTCTCTAAGCCTCAGTGACCTCTTGTGAGAAATGATGATTGTGATTGTGGTGACAGGGTCCTGCCTGGAAAGCTGGAAGCCTTTGTCTGGGACTCAGGCTACAGTTAGGTGTGAACTGTTGTCCTTTCCAGGCCGGAAGGAACAGTCTGTGCAAAGAGAAGGAAAAGGAAAGAGTCTTTGGTGGTGCAGAGTGAGTTCATTCTGCGTGGGGGAGAGCAGGGAACAGCAGTTTGTGCCTGATAAGGGGCCTTCGGTAGTGACCAGTTGTGGGTGGGGTCAGAGCTGTAGGTCATGGTGTGGGGTGACTGGGGGACCCTTGCCCATCTTCCACTGACCCACAACCCTTGCCCCTGCCCCAGCCATGCCCCTTCCTGAGGGCAGGTCTCTTACTAAGAAGCTACACCAGTGCCTTGAACCTGTCACTTCTGACCTTGGTTCTAGTCTGGGGATGGTTAGGATTTGGTCCCCTCCTGGTAGCAGCCCCTGGATCTGCCCTTACCCTCTTCCATTTCCTTTGCTGTTAATAGGGAGGGAAGAGGAGCTTAACGCAGGCTGTGTGTTCAGAAATAGGAAAGAGCACGGAGGAGCTGGTAGTAAGGGTCCACAGATGGCCAGGCTGGGGGACTGGTATTGGCTAGGTCATTACCTCCTGGGCTGGGGGCAGGGGGGCTTGCTGCCCACCTGATAGCAGGATGCTGCTCCTAGTATGGCTGTGACGGAGGGACAGTGTCTGCAGCCTTCTGGGTTTGCCCATTGTGTGACACTAAGCAAGGATCTTCCCTATGGGGCCTCAGTTTCCGTATCTGAAGTATGGGTGGGGTAGCACCTGTGGTTGGGTGGAAGCAGTGACCTTTGGATGGTGGGATCATCTGAGCATTCCATATGGTGCCTCATGCCTGTGGGCCATTTGAAGGCTGGATCTGGCCTGTAGATTTGGGAGAGAGCTTATCCTAGGAAGAGTCTCACCAGTCAAGGTGCCCTGCTCCCCACTTACTGGTAACAGAATCAAGACCAACTTCCTAAGAGAAACAGAGCATCCCTTGGTCCCTGATAAACTTCCCTTCATTCAATGTGTTTCTAGCATCTGCTATGTTCTGGGCTTCAGCCTGGCTGCAGGGCAAATAGAGACGAATCTCACCTGCTCCCAGGCCTCACTGAGCCCCAGTTGGCTGGGGACACTGACTTTTTAGAGTACTCTGAAGCACAGGACCTTTTCTAGGGGTAGAGCAATGGATCGATCAGGGGGTGACAGAGCTCTACTCCCATTTCTACTGTGAATGAGCTTGGTGGTAACCCTGGGTCCATCTCAGGGCTTTGGTCTCCTCATCTGTCAAGGGAAGGTGATCCTGTTCTATTGCCCCATGAGCTAAGAACTCTCCTGGGAGGCCCACAGCAATGCCTGGGGAGGGCTGGGCTTTTCGCTGCATCCATGTCATGCCAGGGTCCAGCCCCATGTTGGCCATTGCTGGGTGCTGGAGATTTGGTCCTTGCTTTATTCCTGACATGGTCAGGTTTTCCTAACACCCCAGATTCATCTCCTTGTCTTGGCTGCTGTATGCCCCAACCCTACTTGGGCCTCTGTCCCTTTAGGAGCTGCTGGAGTTTGTCTGTGGACCTCAGGAGGAGGCTCCTAGAGGACCTCTCTCCCCAACCCCAATTCACTGTGCAGAATGAAGGTTTATCCAGAAGGACTTAGGCTGACCTCTGGAGAATAGTTCCCCTCTCTGGGTTCAGAGCATAGCATCTGGGTGATATGATGCTTGAAGTCCAAATGGACACCCACTGAAGCACAGGGAGGCTCCTGGCCACCTTTGTCTAGCTTGCCTTCAGATGGCAGCATGGTTGTTCCCATGCCCTGACACACTGGCTTCTCACTGGAAGCAGTGGTTAGGGTGCTAGGGACTGCACTTCTCAAGGGGGCCCTAGCTTCTAGGAGATCTGCCAGTAGCCCTTGGGGACAATAGCTTTGGCCCCAGCTTCTCCCCATTCTCATACACCTTAGGGACTGGGGAGTTCATTCCTATATGGGATGTAAATATGAGTGAAAATTGTTTCCTTTTGCTTTGTCTGGCATTTGCCTGGTCTTTTCTAGCAGGACACTTAGCTCAGAACTTACCTTATCTCCTTTAACACTCACATCAGAGCTATGAGATGAGTTCTGGTGTTATCCTCATTTTACAGGTGAGGAGAACTCAGTTCAGATGGTGGAACCCAGCCCTATCCAACCCCAGATTCTGAGCTCCACCTTGTTATCTCATGACCAGGCAGAGCTGGAGGTTAGGGCCTTTAATAAGGGCTCTGGCCCTTCTCCTGTCAGATTTGAACAATTAACAACTCCACTGGTGGTTCTCTCTCACAACCCTGGTGATAACTTGGGAGGGAGGCAGGGGATGACCCCATTGGCATCAACAGGAAGTCTTTGTTCCTTCTGGTTGGCTCTTGTTCGCTCACATGCCACCTCCTAGCCCAGCTGTCCCCTGCTGTCATTCACATTCTGCCAAGCATGCCATTTTCCTGGCAGATCACATGTCTCAGGTCTAAGGGCCTCAGCCCAGCTTCTCCTCTTCAGTTTCTTAGTGGAGAAGGTTCAGTGTCCTCTGGTGACCTGATGTCCTCGAGGTCCCCAGAGGCAGGCAGGCAGCCTGAGGTCCACTCCCCTGACATAGTTCTTTGGGTCTTTGAGGGAGGCCAGAGGTACCCGTTAATCTGTTGGAATGTCAGCCTTGTGGCCTTTGCTTTCCTAGCCGTCCTCATCATCATTAATAATTAGACAATAACCTCTTTCACCAAGCTGAGTGTGGGCCACCCCATGCCCAGGGCCTCCCCTGCTTAGCTCCTATCTCTAACTCCCCAACCCTTTATGAAGGTAGGGTTCAATTCTGTCCCAGGTAAGGAGGGAGACTGAGCTTGGGATGGCGAAGGTAAGATGCAAAGCTAGCTTTGTGGCCATGGAATTTGGAAGCTCACCAAAACCACACCTGAAACCCGGGTTTCCTCTGCCTCTCCTTGGTTAGTATGACCCAGAGCTCCGGATGGATCTGGAGTGTGCTCTTGACCTCAGTGGATTGGGTTGGAGCTCTGATTCCTGGGTACCTGGTCAATCTGCTGTAGTTAATTTTGCATCTGCTGAGACCCATGGCATAGGCAGTCTCTGGGAACCTGCTTTGCTCAGTGACTGCAGGGATGGGTGCAGTGCTAGACCCTTGTGGTCTCTTGCAGCTCCCTTCCCAGAGCCGAGGCCACTTGCCCAAGGCTGCCTGAAGATGCTGATGAGAGCTGCAGTTTGGAACTGGGTTCTAGACTTCTTTGCATCCTCTTTTCATATTTGCTTCATCCAATGCTTCTTCTAGATTAGTCCAGATAAGGAAACTGAGGCAGCTGGTTCCTTGTTGGGTCTGGGGGTGGGGGTAGGGGGATGGAAGCCCTGTGCGGCTTGAGACAGACGTGGTCACATCCTGGACTGCATACGTGTTTTGCTTTAGAAACGACATGAAGCCTTTTTGACTATTTCTGAAAGCAAAGCAAAGCTGTGATCCTTCCGCTACACCTTCCTCTGGGTCACTTGGTTAAATGTCAGGAAAGGGAGAGTATTTCCTGGTCAGGAACATTCAGAGCTTGCTGGGAGCCCGTTTTGTTTTCTGTTCAGGAGGTATTTGGGGAGTCAGTCCCCACCCCGTAGTCGCTCCTCAGGAAAGTTGTGCATGGCAGTCACGGGAAGGTGGCACTTGAGAGGGAGCAGCCGAGGTGCCCGTGTGTCGGTACAGGCTCTAGGAGTGGCAGTTGGTTATTTTTAGGCATTCTCATCTGGTAGAGGCATTTCAGCATTTGTTCAATATTTAATTATCCATCTGAAATTGGCCCACGTGGCCTTGGGTTTGGAAATGGTTCTGTGCTGTGATTTCCTCTGATTGCATAAATAAGGAAGCAAGGAGAATCTCAATAGCCCTCTAAATAATAATAATGGGGGAAAGGAGACTCAGTGCTTAGAGCAGGCAGGCCTAGGTCCTCGTCTAAACAGACCCCTGTGCATTGCAGAGGTGCGGAGGACACCTCTGACACCTTTGGAGCCATCACTGGCTCCTTCTGTGCCACAGACCTGGGGCGACCAGGTTTTTAATTTGAGATGGGTTTCCCCCTTCTCCTGGGCCCGTAGTGCTCTCCTTGACCGCTCTTGGGTACCAGTGGAGGTTTGGGGATTTTTCTTTTGGAAGTCTTCTTAGCTTTTATTTCCTCTGCTCTTCTGACAGACAGAAGAGAGCTTCTGGAACCTGGACTGGGTGATTTCTTTTACCATGGGCCTCAGAGGTGATACTTTGACACAACTGTGAAATAAAAGGGCAGAGTGCAGGTGGGGAGATGGGCTTGGGAGACTGTGTAACTCCCCAGAAGTCCGGCAGGGAGAAGAGGAGAGAGTGGGACCCTGGGGAGCTGGCAGTCAAGTGGGGCTCCTTCTGGTGTCATGCTTGTGTGGGGAGTTGGAGGTTTGTCAGAGAAACTGATAAACTGGCGATCTGGAATAGTCTTAGACATAAGTGATTTTCTATTCATTTCTACCTGTTTAGGGGACACTGGTCTTGGCTCAGGCATGTGTAGCCAAGGTGGGATTCCTGGATAGACGATAAATGCTATGTCATTTCAGACAAGCCACTGAACACCTCTGGGCCCAGGAGAGTTATATATGGTACAGTATAGGATTTATTATAGGTTTGAGGTAGGGGTTGCCATTGTTATCTGTTTATCTAAATCCTAAGTCTATTACACTGATGTAGACCTACAGCCTGTGGGTATTGGAGCCATCTCAGTGGTTCCTTGGTGTCCTCTTCCACCAGAGACTGCACTATTCAGAGCAGTGGAGCCCTAGTGAGCCACCTACTGTGTACATGGTGTGGGCAGGCACTTCCTTGGCTAATGTACAGCCCCTATTCTGGTGGCAAGGCAGTTGAGCTAAGGAAAGGCCTGATTACAAGCCAGCAGATGGTGTGGCCAGAAAGATTGGCAGGGCCTTGCATGGTGAGCCAAGAGTTGTAAATTCCCACCTCCAGCAAGACACAGAGTCGAAGGAAGGATTTGGGAGAAGACAGCAATACTGGCAACAGCCTCTATTTCTCAAGCATGTGCATTGACAGGGATTCTTTTGAGCCCTTTAAATGAATCATTTGTTTAGTCCTCAGTCTCATGGACTCTGTAGATGAGAAAACTGAGGCTCAGACCAGCCAAGTACATGAGGAACTTTCCTTACACTTAACAGCACTTCAGTATAGGAAAACAACTTCAGAGCCCAGCTAGACTGGCAAGGAGCAGGGGGAAGGGTGGGAGACTGGGTGTCAGTGACCACAGGCACCTCTGGTGGCCATCTGGGTATAAGAGGCCTGGGCCTGGACTGGCACAGGGGCAGAAAGACAGAGGCAGTTTGGAGAGTGGGGCAATCTCAGGCCTCTAGGAAGTGTGGAAGAGCCAGAGGTGACAAGGGCTTGGAAGCTGGCAGGTCACTCAGTCCTGGAGAGTCCTCAACGTTGCTGTTTGATATGGGTGGGGACACAAAGGGAAGAACAGAAGTGGGTACAGAAGAGAGGCTGCACACCTTCTGAGGACCAGTGCCATGCTGATCCCCAGCTTGTGCACCACAGAGCCACTGTAGCAAGCATCCCATGACATCAGTTTCCTGCAATAATGGGTTTCAGCTCTTCTCATTTCTTTTAAATGATGGTGCTGGGCTCTTTTTGGGTTCAGAACTTAACTTTTAAGAAATAGGAGGTGGTGATCTGAACACTTGCTTTTGGCAGGACTGGAAGTCAGGGCTCTACCACGTAGCCTCTGTTAAGCTACCCTAGAGTTTGTATTTATGAGAGTTGGACTGATTTCTGAAATTCTCAAAGGTGGGGAGCCTGGCACTTGGGAAAGGCCCAGACTCACCCTCATGGTGAGAGGGCTGGGGGCAGCAAGGGGTGGAGAGGGGTCTGCTGGGTGCTAATGCTGCTGGGGGTTGAGGGGAGGTGGAGAGGTGCTGGCAGCTTAGGAGGTGGTGGGAAGGTACTGGAGGCTACAGGGGTCCAATAGTTGAGAGAGGGTGTTGGGTAAAAACAGCTTGGGAGTAACTTGGTGGGAATGGGCGCTAGAAGAGTGAATTTCCCATTAACCACATGGAATCTAGGACCTGTGCAGAGTTGTAGATTTGGCTGAGTTGTAGGTTTAACACATGCAGGGAGCACCAGTGCCTCACCTCCAGCTGGAACCCTGACTTCAGAGAATCCAAACATTTCCTGCAGAGGGAGGGGCCTTCTTATCAGTCTAGAGTGCTCCTTGCCTAGAGGGAAGGGATGGCCCTTCCTGCCTTCCTGGGGACATTCCAAGCAGGCTCTTGTGAATTACTGACAGTCCCCAGGAGACAGACCACCAGTAATAGGACCACATGTCTCCCACTCCTCTCTTTTAAATGTTTATTAGATGCCCCTTTCCTATAATTACAAAAATAATAACTCTTAAGAAATGTTGGGCTCATACCTGTAAACCTACTTGAGTCTGAGCTGAGGCAGGAGGATTGCTTAAGTTTGCTCGAGTGTGTCGTGGGTTGCCCAGGCTGGCCTCAAACCATTTTTTTTTTTTTGTAAAAAATTTATTGCATTTTTATTTATGTAGAGGGCGGAGGTGGGTGGTAGATGCACAGTCATATGTGCAGGTCAGAGGACAACTAGTGGGAGTCAGTTATCTCCTTTACCATTCAGATCCCAAGAATTGAGCTCAGATCATCAGGCTTGGTGGTAAGTGCCTTTACCTGTTGAGTCAAGTCCTGGCCTCAAACACTTGATCCCAAAGCTGGGTGTGGTGGCGCAGGCCTTTTAATCCCAGCACTCCGGAGGCAGAGGCAGGCAGAGCTCTGTGATATTAAGGATAGCCTGGTCTGCATGGCAAGTTCCAGACCAGCTGGGGCTACAGGGAGGAGACCCTGTCTCAAAAACAAAAAGAAACTCTTGATCCTTGCACCTCAGCTTCCCCAGTGCTGGGATTACAAGTGTGTGCCAAACTCCAACATCTATAATTAAAGCTTTTTTGAAAGCCAACCGTTTTCATTCATTTACAGGTTTGTCCACAGCTACCTTTTAGGCTGCAAAGGCTGATTTGAGTGGTTGAGGCAGAGACCACATTGTCTTGCTGCTACTTTATGAAAAAATTTACTGACCCTTGAGCTACCAGCTGCAGCTGTAGCTGTCTCCAGCCACTTAAAGGTGTATGCACCCTGCATACTGTGTTTTCATATGCTTTTACTGAACATACTTCAAAATATGTAACAAGGCATTGTGGTTTTAAAATGAATATAGAGAAACTGCACACACACACAGAGGAGCAAACAGCTCTTAGAAACCCCTTCACTCCCTGAATTCCAGTGACATGGAGGAGAGGGCAGCCTCGAACAGGGCCTGTGACTGCAAAGAAGTGAAGATGGACAGGGTAAGCCTGCAGACCTCCACGACCAAGAGTCCCGAGAGTAGAGGAAACGAGACTCAGGGAGCAAGAAATCTTTGAGCCGGTTAATTAATCTGTAGAGAGTGGCCAGGAAGTCTAGAGTTTTCTGAAGACTAGGAAGTTCTTTGGAAGCATGATGCCTCTCAGGATGATGAGGCAAAGGAAGCATGTGGCGTCAAAAGCAATTGTTTAGTGGCTTGAGTGAAGAGCCATAAAGAAGTGTTGGTGGTAGTCTACAGATCCTGACACATCTGTAGGATTTATAGTAGGCTACTAATGAGGCCGGCCAGAGATCAGGGATCGAATGAACCCTCTCCTGTCCTAGGCAGGCTCTATACAGGGCCCTGGCATCTTCTCAGCTCCTCCTTCCCAACTCCAAAGAACCAGATGCATGGCCTGGCCCCTCCTGCCCCCTCTCTGGAGCTGTTGTGCCCATCCTTCTACCCCCTCCCCCATTCTGGTGCTCTGTGTTAAGGGTCCTCAGGGCAGGGGTTGGTACCTGGATACAGAGCCATCCACATGGCCCTCAGGTCTCTCTGCCAGCAGACTCCACCTCCAAACACCCCCCAGTAGCAGTGGGCAGCACCCATTCACTCTGAACCATATTTTAGTCTTAGAGACTCCGATCCCAGTTCTATTTGAGAGACACTGAAATATCACAGTCCTGTGGCCTTGAATTATTTTGATGTTGTTGTGACCAAATAAGTTGCTAGAAACAACTTAAGAAAGGAAAGGTTTATTTTGGCTCCTGGTTTCAAAGGGTTTTGGACCATCACAACAGAAAATGCGTGGTGACTGGCTCACCCTGTGCTGAGGGGAATTTGTGGCGGCTGTTTACATCTTAGAAAACCAGAGCAATACCAAGAATACAAAATGCACAACTCATCATGACCGGAGGCATCCCTTCTTGCTAAAATTGGATGGGCCTGGATGGCTTGGGAGTGTGAAGAAGGGTTCAGCCAGGGAGGACACTGGGTCTGGAGGGTCTAGGACATCATTCTCTTCTTCATCTCTGCCCAGTCATTCATCCACATGAGGTACCCCTCATATTCTGGAATCCTTACTCTTACATCCTACCACAGTGCCTCTAGCTATGTGGTCTCAATCAGATCCAATTTTCTTTTGTTTAAGTTGGAGCTGGCACCACACAGTGACTGTCTCGTCTGTTTCTCCTGTTTCCTGGAGGTCTGTTTTTATTGCATCCAGCCCGTTGTTCTAGCACTGTTTGCTGAGAAAGCTTGTCTTTCCCTTGGCACTTTCTTCAAAAGTCAGTTGACCATATGTGCACGGTCTATTTCTGGACTCTCCGTCCTAATCCATTGATCTATACGTCTTATCCTTGTGCTAATTCCCCCGACTTGTTTGCGTTAGCTCTGTTTCCAGACTGTAAAGCATGTCTTGAAACCAGTTAGCAACGGAAGTCCCCTAACCTTTTTCTTCTTTTTCCAGCTGGATTGGCTATTCTAAGCCCTTTGTTATGTCATCTAAATTTAAAATTCAGCTTGTCAGTGTCTTTGAAAAGCTTGCTGGGATTTTGATTGAAATTGCATTGAATCTATAGGTCAGTTTGGGCAAAATGCCACCTTACTTGTACTGAGTCTTCCAACATGGTGTTAAGCTGTGCATTTCTTTAGATTGTTAATATTTTCCAGAAATGTATTTTAATTGTTAACCTTATAGGTGTTAATTTTTTAAAATTATCTATTCATTTTTAATACTA
>NW_008338996.1:774867-777213 GCF_000622305.1 Nannospalax galili | reverse complement strand
TGTGTGTGTGTGTGTGTGTGTGTGTGTGTGTGTTCTAGTTTGCTTTCTGTTGTTGTGATATAACACTGGCCAAAACCAACTTGGGGAAGAAAGGGTTTATTTCATCTTACAACTCCTAGGTCACAGTCCATCACTGAAGGAAGTCAGGGCGGGAACCTGGAGTCAGGAACTGAAGCAGAGACCATGGAGGAATGCTGCTTATTGGCTTGCTCAGTTGCCTTCCTCCCTCCCTTTCTTCTTTCTTTCCTTCCTTTCTGACTTTTTCATTTATTTTTTTTTTTTTGATTAATTTGTTTCGTTTTGATTTTTTTTAGATGGGGTCTCACTGTAGCTCTAGCTGGCCTGGAACTCACTAGGTAGACATGTAGACCAGGCCAGCCTTGAACTCACAGAAATCATCCTGCCTCTGCCTCTCAATTGCTGGAATTAAAGGCATGTGCCACCACACCTGGGCCTCAGTTGCTTTTCTTATACAGCCCACGCTGACCTACCCAGAAGTGGCACTGCCTCCTGTATCAATAAGGAATCAAGAAAATGCCCCACAAACGTGGCCACAGGCTAGTCTGATGGAGAAAATTCCTTAATCGAAATTCCCTCTTCCCAGACAACTCTAGTTTGTGTCAAGTTGACAAAAACTAGCCAGCACTTGTATTGTGTGTGTGTGTGTGTGTGTGTGTGTGTGTGTGTGTGTGTGTTGGGACTTTGGGCACGTGTGTGCCCAATGTTCAAGGACAACTTTCAGGAGTCAGTTCTCTTCTTCCTTGCTGAGGTGGTTTTCTCGTGTTTCTGACTTGCCGCATACTCCAGGCTAGCTGGACCTCGAACTTCTGGGCAATTCTTCTGTTCTTACCTCCCATGTGACCAAAGATCTGGGACTGCAGATGTGAGCCACACTATCCTGCTTTCTTCAAGATTAGACTCAGGTCTCAGGCTTGTGTGGCAGGTACTTTTATCTGCTGAGCCTTCTCACTAGGCCGTGTGCTCATTAAAAAAATATTTATTATTTTTATTTTTTCTGTGTTTGAGTGTATTGCCTGCATGTATGTAAGTGCACCTGTATTCTGAAATGCCCACAGAGGTCAGAAGAGGGCATGGAATTCCCCTGGAATTGGAGTTCCAGAAGGTTGTTAGCTGCCATGTGGGTGCTGGGAATGCTCTTAACCACTGAGCCATCTCTCCAGCCCCTGTTGTGTTCATTTTCTTAAAAATTATTTTCTGTCGTTTGTTAGTCACCATGGAGGGACTAAGAGTTCACCATACTTGCAGGCTGACAAGTTAGCCTGGTAGAGTTTCATGGATGCTGACGGAAGGCACAGCATACTTGGGCGATAGCCAGAAGACGGACTCATGCCCTGCTGGCAGCTTAAGCTTCACATTCATTGGATCCCCTTTCATTCAAGTACTGAGGCTAATTCTGGAACAATCTATTCTAAAACATAAACTAGTGATCTAGAACAAAAACTGATCTGCTCTGCTGTTTTTCTAGTCTAACTTCATACTCCTTATAGGATCTGATATATAATCTATGAGTCAATTGCTCCTTAGGCTAAAAATTGCACACAGAATTGAAGTTCAGCCTTGTCTTAGGATGACATCATTAAATCAGGTGTTTGAGCCAGGCGTGGTGGTAGGCGCCTGCAATCCTAGCACTTGAGAGGTAAAACAGGAGGATGAGGACGTCAAGGATATCCTTGGTTAGACAACAGGTTTGAGACCAGCCTGGGTTCCATGAGGCCCTGTCTCAAAAGCAAACAACAACTAAACAAACTAGGACTTTGGAGCAAATTTAAAACTGAATTCCAGGTTGCCAAGTATAGAAAGGTAAAGAAAATTTGAAAATAGTATATCAAAATGAATAAATACACACTTTGCTAAAAGAGATGTCTGCCATATCACGTAACTATAATACTTTCATGTAATGATACAATTTTAAGAGAAAAGCACAAACCATTACAGAACAGTAAGTACTGAGGTTCAATTTTGGGGAAAGAAAAATAGTTTCTAATGAATGAACGAAGAGGAAAGGAAGGTAAATTTAGTATTGCATCTTAGTATTTAGGTTGAGATAATGCTGCCTTTGTTTGGTGTGCTACAATCAGGACTACTGTGCCCTAAAGAAGTATTGTTGATGTAATTACTTTCTATTCTAAGGATAAAACATGAGGGTGTGGCTGAAATGCTCTCTGTGTACAGATATGAAAATATCTTCAACCTAGATTATGAAATAAGCAACAAAGGTCCCATGTGTTTTTATGAGTTTTGAGCTCTTGTACAAATCATTTTTTACAGATTATTTTATTTTGTGTATCGGTGTGGTGCACATGTATGTGCACAGGTTAGCATTGA
>NW_008338996.1:763339-774693 GCF_000622305.1 Nannospalax galili | reverse complement strand
GTAGCCCCAGCTGGCCTGGAGCTCACTATATAGACCAGGCTGGCCTCAAACTCACAGAGATCCGCCTGCCTCTGCCTCCAGAGTGCTGGGATTAAAGGTGTGCGCCACCACAGCTGGCTTAGTTTAATTTAAAAAAAAAAAAAAAGATTAATTTATTTTACATGTGTGAGTGTTTTACCTGCATATGTGTATGTACACCACATTTGTGCAATGCCTGCAGAGGTCAGAATAGAGAGTCAGATTCCCTGGAACTGGACTTGCAGATGATTGTGAGCTGCCATGTGGGTGCTGGGAAGCAAACCTGGGTCCTCTGCAAGAAAAGTAACATTCTTAACTACCAAGTCACTTCTCCAGCCTACATTAAAGATGGAAGGCCAGAGACTTGGATCATAACTTCAGCCTTGGTTAGAGGGTGTATTAATGTCTTATAGCTACTATAATGAATAGGGCAGTCCCTGTGGCTACTGTAACAAATACTGAAGTCCCTGTGCCTTAAAGAGACACAAATGTTTTATCTTGCAGTTTTAGAGCTCAGAAGTCTAAAGTCAGTTTCAGTGAATGAAGGTCAAGTGTCACAGAGTGTAAGCCTTCTGGAGGCCCTGAGTGAATCCCTTGTCTTGCCTTTTCTAACTTCTAGAATCTGCTGATGTTCCTAGGCTCACTGCCCCACCCCTCTCCTCCTGCTGCTTCCTTGAGAATTTAGCTTTCACCATCTCCTCTGACTTTTCTGCCTCCTTCTGTGGCAGGGCCTTGTGGTTTATGCCTGAAGCCCCAGGACTTGGGATACTGACACAGTAGGACCCCAAGGTTAAGGTCAGCCTAATTACACAGTAAGATTATAAAAATAAAAAAATCTTTATTATTGCATTGTGTTCACCTGGTAATCTTCCTTCCCATCTCAAGATCTTAACATGTCCGCAGAGTCCCTTTTGCCACATGAAATGACACTTTCACAGGCCCCAGGGGCAGGATATAGGCTCTTTGGGAGCTAGTAGTTGCCTGTCACAGGTGGGGAAGGGTTAATAACTTCCGAGTAACACCTGCCTCAGAGATGGATGGCCAGACGCTGGACTGGGAAGCTGTGCAATGGGAGGCAGGACGCCAACCAGCTTACCCACATGGTATTTTACAGTCATCAGCAGAGAGCAGCACGATGCACTTCATATGGGATGAAGACACAGGCCCCAGCTTCTCAGTCCTAACACACACACACACACATGCTTCACATACATTACAAAGACACATCCCACATGCATCACATACATCACGCATGCACACACACACTTCACAATATTTACACCACATATATCACACACATCATACCCTACCACACATCACACATGTATCACACACATATAGCACTGCATCACATACATCACACTTATAGATACATTTGTACACATCCTCATGTACCACACACATATAACGTATACCACATATCACACATACACAGAGGCATCCACTGCTTGAGATCTCCGTCTAGAAAGTTGTGAGCTCCCTGCTCCGTTCTCCTGGCCATTGCCCAAGTCTGTCCAGCTCTATCTTGGGAGCTGTGCCCCTCACCCGTGTGTTTGTCCAGAGTCTTTTGGGGCCTTCCTAATCCTTTCCCCTGATGTCCAGTTATTTAAGCTGCTGTTAATTTTGATGTAGTGCTTTTCTTTTTTATTGTATTTTCATTTCCTTCCTCTTCAGACATAGACACGGGGAACAATTTATACTGAACTACCATGTCATCTGTATATATTTTAATGCTACTATTAGTTTGTGGAAGGCATCATTAGTTTTCATTCAGTAAGTGGTACCATCACCTGTTCCCACCCTTTAGCCCCTCTTGTTCTCCAAAGAGAACCTCTGAAAAGGGGGTTATGATATTTCCCTATGAGACTGTACATATGTACGTGGGAAGTAAGGTGTCTTCGCTTTTAGTCCCAAGACTACAAGTACATTTCAGCCTAACCAGCCACGGTAAAACGTAACTTTTGTTTTGACATAATTACAAATTTACAGGTGGGTGCTCCAACAGTACAGATGGGGCCCATGGAGAACTTTTGCCCTTGGCTTTCTCTTGGATAACCACAGTATCTACCCCCTGCTTCAATGCTCTGTGGCCAAGGGACCACCAGGAACATTCTAGCGAATGACTTGCTCTTCTTACTTCTGGTGGTAAGGCATATCTGACTCATTAGGAGTAGTTTATTGAGAGTACTTCAGAAAAAGCCTTCCTTGGGATCTGAGCTAGTGACTGGGTGGCCTGGGTGCAGTCTAGGGAGGTGGGGCTTGTGGCTGATCATTATCCGCTGCTATCAGAAAGTGGAGAGAGGCAAGGCTAGACCAGACCAGGTATCCTGAATCTTTTTTTAGTTCAGGCTGGAACTTACTATGTACCTCAGGCTAGTCTAGAACTCATGATTCCCACTCCCCCCTCCCCCGCCCCCATAATGTCCTGACTGTTGTCTCTTGGGAGAGGTACCTGGCATGCTGCTAACACTGTCATTGATAAAGAAGTAGTGGCCTCTCATACTGTGGAGGGGAGGAGTAGGCTTGGTATTTTGTGGGTGGTGATGGCATTGTCTTTGTGGGTTGCTAAGATGAAGAGGGGAAACAGCCTCGCTTGGGCTTGCTTTATCATAGACTTGGGGTCACCTTGACCAAGGCTGTTGTCCTGTGAGGTTGCTTATGTCCAAGAGAAGAGAATGCAACAGCAAGTGCCTGGCCGCCTTCCCACCCTCCTTCTTGTCTCTTCTGCACATTGCTATGATGTGTATGGACCAGTCCTCTGCCCCTTCATCCCATGCATAGACTCCTGTAAGCATCACTGCAGTGAGGCCACAGGACTGTCCTGCCACCCCCAACACCTCCTGGTGCTGCCCTTAGTGGCCATGTCCACCTGCCCCACCCCCTCTTGCCCCTGGAAGTCCTAGGCTGTTTTCCTCCACCTTGCTTTATCACTCTGATCTTTATTTATTATGATTGTTGTTGTTTTGAGACAGGGTCTCTCTATGTAGCCCTGGCTGACCTTGAACTCACAGAGATCTGCCTGCCTCTCCTCTGGAGTGCTGGGACTAAAGGTATGCACCACACCCGACCTGATTTTTTATTATTGTTATGCTTTTGGAGACATGGTTTCATGTTTTCTAGGCTGGCTTTGAACTCTTTATGTAGCCAAGGATGACCTTGAACTTCTGATCCTCTTGCCTCTTCTTCCCAAGTGCTGGGATTACAAGTGTGCACCACCACGCCTGCTTTATAGGGTGCTAGCGATCAGACCAAGGGCTTCTTGCATGCCACACAAGTGCTCTGCCAACTGAGCTACATCCTCAGTCCATTTCATTGCTTTGAATGGGGTCAGTGCTATGGAGCGTGTTCATGCTGACTTTCTTTATTGAGCGGGGTGCTGTCAAGTTCCATCCATATTGTGTGGATCAATAGTGCATGCTGTTGTTACTGCTGACTAGATAGTTCCTCTCTGTTTCTGATTGTTCTGGCTCCCTCCTTCCCTGTCCCACTATGAAATCAGGGCCTCAGACCTGCCAAGGATGAGCCCTGCTGTTGAACTCCACTATACCTGCAACCCTGATTCTCAGTTTCTATTGTTGCTGCATAAGTTAAAACTTAGCAGCTTACAGAACATTGTTTGTTGTCTTACAGTTCTGTAGCCAGAAATCTGGCCCTGGCCTTGCCAGAACAAATCAAAGTGTAGCAGTCTGCATTCCTTTCTGAAGATTCTAGGGAGAAACTCACTTCATGCCACGCAGAGTGCGGCACCTGCCTGTATCCCAGTATTCCAGAGGCAAAGGCAAGAGAGTGGTAGTTCAAGACCAGCCTGGACTATGGAGCAAGATCCTGCCTCAAAAACCAAAAGCAAACAAAACAGATAAAAGGAAAGTTCCATCATGTTATTATTGTTCATTGCAGAATTTGGTTCCCTGCAGTTACAGGACTGAGGCTCCTGTCTGCTTGCAGGCTGTTGCCCTGAGTCCTCTCTGGTCTGTAAATGGAGGCCACTCTTGTGCCTCAGACAGCAGTGGTAGATGGAGTCCCTCTTGAGCCTGGAACCTCTCTGTCTCTTGCCTCCTGCCTCTCCCACATTTAGGGACTTCTTGGTTATCTTCCACCTCCCAGTCTTTATCCTCAAGCACACATCTGCAGAGTCCCTTTCTGCCCTGTTGGAGCCATATGTTCACAGACTTCAGGCATCAGGCTATGGGTTTCTTTGGCTCATTATTCTTTACACATTGTAGATATACCATAGTTTATTTAACCGATTACCTATTACAGGGTATTTGGTTGTGTCCAGTTTTGGGGTTATTGCAAAGCTGCTATAAACATTCTTATAAAAACATGTTTTGAGAAAGGGTCTCCCAGCACTTGGGAGGCAGAGGCAGGTGGATCTGTGAGATCAAGGCCAGCCTGGTTTATACAGCAAATTCCAGGCCAACTGGGCTACAGGGAGACCCTTTGTCAAAAAAAAAAAAAAAATGTACACAAGAGGATCATAATCTTTCTTGTTTAGCAACTGCTTTTTTTCTACTCAGCATCCTATATTAATGCTAATCTATATAAATTTAGTTTTTATGTCTTTG
Source organism: Nannospalax galili (assembly GCF_000622305.1). NCBI lineage: Eukaryota > Metazoa > Chordata > Mammalia > Rodentia > Spalacidae > Nannospalax > Nannospalax galili. Next base: position 770,110 of record NW_008338996.1, on the reverse strand, counting down.
TGCTTCATGTGCAGGTGCTCCTGAGAGTTGCACCTTCTTCTGTGCCATATAGTAGTCCACTGAATGCCTATTTCAAGTTATATCTATGCATTCCTCTGTTGGTGGACATTTAGGCTGCTTCCTCTTCTCTGTGCTACACACAGAGCTTCATCAGGCATCTCTGTGAAGCCCTTGTGCACACAAGATGAAGATGATTTTTTTAGACTGGACCTGTAGGAGGGATAGATTTCTGGTTGTTCTTTGTGTGTGTGTGTGTGTGTGAGAGAGAGAGAGAGAGAGAGAGAGAGAGAGAGAGAGAGAGAGAGAGAGAGAGAGAGAGACTGCGAGAGAGAGAGAGAGAGAGAGAGAGAGAGAGAGAGAGAGAGACTGTCATTTTTTGACTAGCTACTATAGATTGTTCTCCAAAGCCTTCATTTCTCCAGCAGAGATGACAGAGTGGCAGTCTATCTCTGCCTGCATTGGGAATCACTATTCATTTTCATTTCAGGATCTGTTTCTTATTAATTTCTTTTAATTACTTTCGATTTTGGACTGGACTAAAGCCTATATGAAAGTGTGAAATGGTATCTGGTAGTTTTGACTTACATTTTCCTGATCACTGAAGACCCCCTTCTGCATGCCCCCTCAGCACCTTCTTTCCACACATCTGCTGAACCCAAGTCTGCTGACACCCATGTTTGTGGTCACCGCCTCTACCTGCTTTCAACTGTTAAGATCTGGGCAGTGCAACCCGACAGCTGAAATTTGGTGTCTTGTCTGAAATTACAGGATGTTCCTCCAGCTACCGTGTTTCCATGGGAACAAGTAACAGTCATCCTTCATGATTAGATGGTATCCATGGCAACCAAGCCAGCAGCATTTGAATGAAACGGATTTTATTTTATTTATTTTTTGCAAACACATGAAGGTTAAGATGCATTTCTTCCTAGAGTAGGAAGGCAGCTGGGCCTTGCTGGATAAATGGGGATTTTTCTTTTTCTTTTTCTTTTTCTTATTTTTCCTCTCAGTGGAAAAGGGTATATGGGATCAGATAGCTGATCCTAGGACCCAGTTTTGCAGACTAGGTTCCTGGAAGGTCATGTAGAGGTCACATTGGGCATCTGAGATGAGGACAGACTTCTGGACCATCCTCTGAGGGAGGTCTGCAGGAGACCCTAAGATTGCTGGATCTCTTTTCCTGTGATCGGTTCTTGTAGATACTTCCTTGGTGCTGTGTGATCTTAGCACTCACTTAACTTCTCTGGATCTGGCTTGTATCAGTCTCCCCAGCCTGGAAAAATGCTGCATTGCTAAGTTAAAAGCCAGAAGCAACAGTACTTGGGCCTAAGGTACTGAGATGAACTGAGATCCACAGTGGTATGGGCAGTTAGGTCTCTGGAGTCAGCTCCCTGTTTTCTTTTCCTATGTAAAATAGTCTTTTGGGGTTGGGGGAGTGGAGATGCTCCTTGCCCTTATACCTGACTCACTGTGTTGATGCTCAGTCTAGAGTCCAGAAGAGGAAAGGAGATGGCCTGAAGCCACACAGCACAGTCAGGATTAAATGCAGACCCCTTCCCTCACCCTGTTACTTCTGCCTTCCCTGAGGCCCTAAGTGTGGGTTTGGGGAGCTCTTCATGGAAATCCCTGCAGACACTCTCACTTTCTACCCAGACTTACCTTTGCATCTCGGAGCCTCAGTTTCCTCATCTGGAAAGGGGTGCACACCATGGCTGTCCAGGCTGTCATATGAGATTTTATCTGAAAGGGACCAAAACACATTCTCAGTGGGGGTGATACTGCCCCAGGCCGGCCAAAAGCTGGTTCTCCAAGGAGGAGAAAAATCTTACCTTTTTTTTGGTATAAAGCCTAGCACTGTGTACAGTACTTAAAAGATTCTATCTTTGGTATTAATATTTTAAACAAGGGGGACTAGAGAGATGGCTCAGCGGTTAAAAGCACTGGCTGCTGTTGTAGAGGACCTGGGTTCGATTCCCAGCACCCACATGATGGCTACCAACTGTCTGTAACTCCAGTTCTAGGGGGATCTGACGCCTTCTTCTGACCTCTGCGGGCACTGCATGACACAGGTGTCCTTACACACATGCAGGCAATATACTCATACACATAAAATAAAAAACAGAAATTTTAAAAAATTTATACGTGAGGGTACTGGGAAGAAAAGAGCTTGGAAAGGTTGCTCAGGGTTAGTGCTCAGACTAAAGGCTGAGTGAGAAGCACTTGTCAGAAGCCACCAGACAGCCATTAAGGGAGTGCAGGACATTACCCCCACCCCCACCCCCGCCCCCACAAAGCAGGAGGTGTGCCCTGTCACAGAGCACTGGTAGGAAGGATCCTGGCCTGGGCTGGGTTGGGGGAGGAGACATGAAGGCAGATAGGGCGGGGAGTGGCGTGGGAAGAGATTTCCTAGGGAAACCTCCAGAAAGAGTGGGTGTCTCTGGAGTGTGACTAGCAGAGTGGTAGAGGATGGGTGAGGAAAATTCTAATGAGGAAACACAGCAAGGGAACAGCCAGGGCGCTGGAGATGGCTGCCACCTGCCTCCAGGAGCCCCTGGGAAAGAGGCTTTTCTGGCAGAGGTGGTCCAGGGCTTGAATTAGAGCTTAGTGTAGTTGAGTGAGGGGCTAAACTCTGTCCTTTCATGCTTCTGGGGACTCCTTTTCAATCAGGAGAGAATGGAGTGGAAAGTACAGATGGGGTATCCTGGGTGACTGTCCTGCCTTCTGGGGACCAGGCCCTGTGAGCACCTATGCCGTCTGTCTTGTGTCTGTACACACATCCCCACTCTCTGTGCACCTGGGGTATACATGTGGGAGCATCTGCGTAAACATGAGTATATGTACATGTTTTCCAGGGTGTTGTCTCTTGCTCCATGTATCTGTGTGCCCTTGTGTGCACACAGGGAAACCTCCACCCTATCTTTTTCTTTTTTTGTGAGTCAACAGGTCTTTCCTAAGCACCCCACACATCAGGCTGGGTGTGAGGCACTAAGGACATGGAGATGTAGCCCTGCTTAATGTGGGCGTTGGGAGTTCCACAGTACACACACACACACACACACACACTGCAGTGGCCAGCTCAATAGGAGACAGACCCAGCCATTGCTATAGGAGGCAGAGGGGGCAGAGCTGATGGGCAGGAGTGCCACAAAGGATCTGCTTCAGGGCACTCTGGATAGTCAGGCTGGCGGAGAGAGCTGGAGAGAGTCCTCTGTGTGTGTGTGTGTGTGTGTGCGTGTGTGTGTGTGCGCGTGCGCGCACACGTGTCCAGGGGGCAGGCTGGCGGAGAGAGCTGGAGAGAGTCCTCTGTGTGTGTGTGTGTGTGTGCGCGCGCGCGCGTGCGCACACACGTGTCCAGGGGACACCTCCAGAGCTAGAAAAGGGATAGCAGTTAAGGTCCTGGGCAAGGAAGCAGTTGGATTGGGTTGACTCAGGTCTTAAATAGACCTGGCTCAATTGTGTCTCCTCCACCCCTACCCCCCACAGCTGTCACCATTTACAAATCCATGAGTATTTCACATTTTAGAAAACTGTGGGAAGCTGTGGCTGCCCTGCCCTCCTCTCCCCTCCAGCAATCTCCTGCTGGAGCTGTGCTGCCTTCCTTGACTCCATTACTGCCCGTTCCCTGAAGGTCTCCCAACACTAAAGCCTCTGGAAAGGAAGGCCTGGATTGGAAGTCAGAGGTCACACATCTAGACCGAAGGGACCAGAGAGGCAGGTCCTCCAAGCTCTCACCCAGTGTAGCATTCCAGGAAAAGGCTCAGTTATCTGTCTACCTCTTGTGACAGGGTGCTTAGTACACTCAAGGCTGTAAGCTTGAAGTGCAGGATTTGGGCAGCCTTTTAAAAAAAAAATGGTTAAAAAGCTGGACATGGTGGCACCAGCCTATAATCCAGCATTTGGGAGGTAGAGGCAGGAGGATCGGGAGTTAAATGTCATCCTCAACTACATAACAAGTTCAAGGCTAGCTGGAGTGCATGAGACTCTATCTCAAACAAAACAAAATTGTGGTAATGCATACAATTTTCCATTTTAACCATCTCTGTATGTATGTGTATATGAGCACGCAGGCAGGTGTCTACAGGTACATGTGTGTACGTGAAGGCCAGAGATGGATGCTGGATCTTCTTCCATCACTCTCCAACTTAGTTTTTAGAAACAAGGGCTCTCAGTGGACCTGGAGCTCACTGATTGGCTAGACTGCCTGGCCAGCAAGCGCCCTGAGTCTTTCTGTCTTCTCCTCAGCACTAGAATTTCTAGCACACCTGGCTCTCTCTAGGTGCTAGGGATCCGAACTCATGTCTTTGTGCTTGTGTGGCAAACCCTTTACTGACTGAGCCGTTTTCCCCAGTCCTGTTTTAGACATTTTTGAGTGCATGGCTCAGTGGCACTGAATATATTTGCAATGTACAGTTGTACAACTCTCCATTTTTAAAACCTTTCCATCCTTCTAAACAGAAATCCAGAACCATTCAACAACACCTCCCTCTCTCCTGTCCCACAGGCTTTGGTAACTGTTGGCCTACTTCCTATGAATTTGACTATTGTAGGCATTTCCCATAGGTGGAAATTGTCCAGTATTTGCCCGTTGGTGTCTGATTCATGTCATTTGGCATGTTTTGGGGGTTCATCTACATTGCACACATGATGTTCCACTGCTGTATGTATCCGTGTTTATCCAGTCATCTTTGGATGGGCACATGGGCTATATTTGCCATGTGCCTGTCGTGGATAATGTTGCAGTCAACATTTCAGAGAAGTGTTTGGGTCCATGTTTCTAGTTCTTTTGGGTGTACTTGTTGGGGTAGAATTTCTGGGGGGTGTGGTATTCTTGTCACAATGGCTGCTCCATTTTATTTTAGCCTTTTAAAATATTTTTAATTGTTTTTATTTTATGTGTATGAGTATTTGGTTGCCTGCATGTAAGTGTACCACGTGCGTGCAATGCCTGCAGAGGACAGAAGAGGGTGTTTACTCCCCTAGAACTGGAGTCACATACGGTTGTACCCAACCCAGGTCTTCTACAAGAGCAGCCAGTGTTCTTAACCACTGATCCATCTCCCCAGCCCCGGGCTGCTTCATTTTATGGGGACCAGTTTAGCTAACGTGCAGATCTAGGGATGGGGGTGGCAGAAGCCATAGCATCTCAGGGCTTTTGAATTTGCTTACCTTCCCTCTCCTTCTTTGACAGAGTCACCCCAAGAAAGGCCGGGCTCCCGGCGCAGCCTGCCAGGCAGCCTCTCAGAGAAGAGCCCCGGCATGGAGCCCTCGGCCACAACACCGTTCCGGGTCACGGTAACTATCTCTGCGTCACCACTACCACCAGCGCCACCACCTCGCCCTGGGGGCTGCTCTGTGACCCCGCACCCCTCTTCCTGGAGCCTCATGGACTGGGAGAGCATCCAGCCTCCCTTGCTCTAGGTATCCGATCCCTCAGCAGCTCCCTTTTCCATGACTCAGCCCCACTCCCTGGGGGCCACATGGGGGTCCCATCCTTTGAGGGAGGGGGCAGATAGAGGATAGAGACTCCAGTGTTACCAGTTCTGTGATCACTGCCCCCCGATATGTGTGCACATTGCAGTCTCCACCCTTAAGATGCACAATTTCTGTCTCTGTATTTTATTATCTCTCATAGAACAATCTAGGGCATGTCATAATTTGATTCTGTCTTGACGGGAAAGAAAAGAATTCTGTATTCTTCAACTGATGATGCCTTAAAATTGACTAAAAGACAGCGTTATGTACTATAGCTGTTCAGTTTAGGCGGTTGGCATGTACATTTCTTTGACATTTTTGCAACCTAAATAGGAGTTGGGGAGATGGCATAGTCAGTAAAATGCTTCCCTTGCAAGCACAAGAACTTGAGTTCACTCCCTAGAACCCATGCTTTTATGAAAGTTCCAGGTGCTGTGGCAGGCGCTTGTAGTCCCAGAGCAGGTCCCTGGGGCTCGCTGGCCAGTAGGCCCTGGCTGAGTTCTGGGTCAGCGAGAGACCGCCTCAAGAAAAGGTGGACAGTGCCTGAAGAACGATACCTGAAGTTATCCTGTGGCCTCTACACACAGGCACATATATGTGTACATGCACCTGCATATACTATATACACAAAACCCCAAATGACTTCATAGAAATAGACCTCAATAGTGGTTAATGTCTCTCATTCCAATGCCTCGTTGCATTCACAGTATACACACACACACACACACCCTTATTCAGAGCACACGTCTGTGTGTCCCTTTGCATAGCGCTGTGACAGGCATCTGGCACCTGAGGAAGGAATAGACACACTGTCTTCCCTGGGGAGCTCAGGTTTGGATCAGAGATGGAGGTGTGGCCCTTTGACCATCTCTTCATTCACCCAGCAAGCTTTCTGGTGTGTCTGCTACATGCCAGGCACCATTCTAGGGACAGCCTAAGTGGGAAGAGTGGTCCAAGACAGTATACAGTGGGCAAAATCCTGAGGAACTCACACCCTTGTGTTGGCGCTAAGAGCTGTCATGAGTAGAATACCAGAAGATCTTCTCTGAGTGGTATGGTTGGGAGGTGATCTTTTGTGGTTTGTGTTTGAGACAGAGTCACACGTAGCCCAGGCTGACCTCAAACGTGATATGTAGCCTATAAAAGCTTTCAACTCTTTGTTTCCACCACTCTAGTGCTGGGATTACAGGTGTGCACCACCAAGCTTGAACTTCAGGGTGATGTTTGAGCTGAGGGCCAGTAGACAAGGTGCCAGCCAGCCCTGTGGCAGGCAGGTGGGCAGTGAAAACCAAGTGGGGGGGG
>NW_008338996.1:747038-763294 GCF_000622305.1 Nannospalax galili | reverse complement strand
AGAGAGAGAGAGAGAGAGAGAGAGAGAGAGAGAGAGAAAGAGAATATGAGACAGGATAGGCTTGGCTGTCACTACAGAGTGTAACTCAGGGGCTCCAAGGGAGTGGGCTATGAAGTGTCTTCAGCTCAGAAGGGTCAGTGGAAATTTCCTAGGCAGGGCAGTGGTGGGGAGGGACTGACAGCCAGTAGGGAGTACTGGTGGTGGTGGAGCTGCTGATAGGGAGTGGTGAGGGCAAAGGTGTGGGTTTACATACCACTCCACACTGCTGCTGCAGAGTCTGGTGATAGGAAGGTCAGGAGGCTGGGTAGGAGGTAAGACTAGGCCAGGTGGAGCCTTGGGTGCTGGGCTGGGGCATACAGGGCTGTTCTCAGGGCCACTCACCTTCCTGCATGTGTGTATGGTATAAATATGCTTTTGAAAATAGGTTCTTGGGCCCCTTCAGGACCGCAAGGCCTGGGCAGATGGATTTTAATAAATTTCCCAAAGAGATGGTTCAGAGCTGGGGCTGTGGATTAGCCTCTGGGCAGAAGTCTGTGCTGAGGGCTCAGGGTTGTGCCCCTGGGTGTGGCCATGTGGTTTCTGGGGGCTCCATAAAGGTGATTCCATCCCCATCCACTGGAGCAGAAGCCAAGTCCTGCCCCCTCTGAACTGCAGGGACACAGCAGACAGCGTGAGCCTTTGGGGGCCTCGGGATGATGACTGACATTATTGTGGTTCCCTCCACCGAATGTGTGCTGGACACCATGCCCACTGTATACCAGGCACTATGCCCACTGTCCTTTGTCCCTTTCACAGTCCTCCAGACAGCCCTGACACATTGATTGCCCCATTTTACAGAGGAGGGAACTGAGGCTCAGTGGGGAAAGTCATTCACCTAAGCCCAGACTGATAAATGGGGCCCAGGTGTCTCTGGCCACAGGGCGGGAGTGTGGTTTTCCAGGACTGGGAGGAGGGATGTCATCTGTGTCACGAAACAGAAACAGAAACAGAAAGGGCTTTGCCAGCTCCTTTCTGTTGCTTCGGTGTGCACACTATCACTTCTCCAAGCTGCTGTAATCTGTGGTTTGGTAATTGCCAGCTGGGCTTGGCATTTTTCCTGTCATGTCTTCATTCTCTTTCCCAGGGGCAGAAGCCACCTGTGGATGGGAGGCAGCACCAGCTAGTGAACCTCCAGTACTCAGGACTCAATTCAGCCCTCCAGACCTAGGTAGGGTCTGCAAGGGCAGAAGGCTTGTTCATGGGCTGTTAGCCCACTCCTCCTGGCCACCCTTCGGGGAGTCACTAAGTGTCACCATTTCACAGATGAGGAGCCCAAGGTTCAGAGTTGTTATCTCTTTCACACAGTTCCTGAATGGCAGGCAGGCACAGATGCTAGGGCTGTTGGATGTATGTGTTTCTTGTCCTTCTTAGGCAGTTTGACCTTTGTGTGTACTCATTAAGGACAGAAGTATAAATAGAGACTCTCTCCTGGCCTGGGTGCCTGGAATTGGGAGAACTGGAAGCTTAGGAGTGGAGATCTGGGTTCAAATCCCAGCTCTTCCCTGAGCTGTGTGACCTCATTGAGGCAGCCTCTTAAAACTCATCAGTAAAGTATAACATGACAACCCCTGCCCCATTGCAGGTGCTTAGCAACCATATCCATCCATAAGATCCATGGTCCCAATTGGGTTTCTCTTTCCAGCTCCAGATTAGTGCAGGGCTGGGAAGGGCTGGGTAGAGACCAGAAGACACAGTATTTGGGGTAGGTCGGGTGGGCCTCACTCCCAGCCCTATCCCTGAGTGCATAGAGAGCACATAGGAGAGATCCCATGGCTGCATCCTCAGCCCTTGGTTTGCTGCTTCTCCCTGTAGATCCCAAGGGAGCCTAGGGAACGTGATTTGCCTGGGGGAGGCAGGGGAGATACTATAAGCTGTACCGAACACCTGCCACTGTTGCTGCTATTGCAAACCTAGAAGGTGCCCTGTGGGAGACTGTGTGTCACAGTCGAAGGTCTGTAGGGCTGGGGAAGGACTGGATCTCTCAGAAGTTGCCACTGGCTGAGAGTGGATTCCAAGCCTGGGTCATTTGCTCCCTTACAGGGCCTTTTGTGAGTAGCTGGACCCTACAGTCATTCGACAGGGCACCGGTGGCTCACTGCTAGCCCCACCTTGGCCTCTTAGAGACTGTGGAAATTGAGAGAGCCTTCTTTGAGAGTTTTCCTTCTGTGAAATGAAGGGGTTGGCCCTTGTATGGCAGTCTGTTGGCACACTGTGAGTGAGTGTACAAATGTTCTGGTGCAGTAGTTAAGAGTGGGCCAAAGGACCTGACAGCTTGTGATTTGGGCAACTTGTGGCCCCCTCCTGCTCTTCTGTGAAACTTCTACCCACAGGTGGTAGTGTGTATGGGGCTCTGGTTTCTCAGGGCCACATAGTACCAGGAGATTGGTGTATATACCAGAGTAGAGAGGGGCCCTGTGATACAGAGATGGAGGAAGGGACCAAAGAGGCCTCCGGCTCCTGGGATTTGTACCCAGGGTCTGTCTTCTCTGATTGAGGTTTTTCTGGGAAGGAGGGAGGCAGGGAGGAAGGATAAGACAGGCCCTGGATCTGCAGACAGTGTGTTGGCCAACCCAACCCCTTTCTATGTCAGAGGCCTTAGTATGTTCCTGGGAATCAGGTTGATGGAGGACAAGGAGATGCTGACAGTAGTAGTTCCCTGGAAGGCCTCTTAGCCTCTACAGTCCCCAGGTGTGGGCTGAGTCCTTCCTTCCTCTGTACCCTATGCCGTTGACCTTGAGGAGTGCTGGCAGGAGCTGGGACTGGAGGTGGCAGAGGCTCTGGGAAACTTGACAGCCAATTGATCCCTCCTTGAGAAGTTGAAAGTGGAGATGTGTTTGAAGGTTTAGCTGAAATTAGGTCTCAGGGCTATTTTTTTGTGAGATGGAGAAGTGTCAGTGAGGGGAAGGCTCAGGGGGCTGGCAGAAGCTGTAGATAAACTCAGTGCAGGGTTGACTGCAGATGCTTCTAGAAGCAGGTCTTTGGTTCTTTTCAGTGACTCATTTACTGGGTGCTTGGTTGTGCATAAACTATGTGGTTCTGATACAATGACAGGTATGTCAGGGGTGCTGTGGGAACCCAGAATCGGGGATCTCTGGCTGAGGAAGATGGGAGAATTCCTACAGTGGGGGCCTTTAAGTCTGTGCTTTAAGGGATATGTAAGAGTTTTTCAGGAAAAGAGGGATAATAGTTGAGTTAGAGGAAGATTTAAATGAAAACAAAAAGCCAATGGCCCTGCATGACTGGGGTTACCGAATTTATTGGAGGCATGAAGGTGAAGGTCTAGAGAGAAACATGAGGGGGCTTCCATGGGAGATGCTAAAGCCTTTTACTTTCTCCTATGGGGCACAGGAGCTGTAGGGGGTGATGGCTAAGGGTAGAGGTCTCTGGGGTATGGACTTCAGGTTTCTGGCTGCTCAGTCCTCTCTCCACTCCTGTATCTGTCTCCATGTGTGAACCATCTTCCTCCAATGAGCAGGCACACACCGGATGGGTGACCTGGCTGGAGAGTCATTGTCATTCCAGCTGTGTGTGCCTTCCGTAGGGGGGAGGTCCTTTCAAGGTGGGATGCTGCCAGATCACCAGATGCAGGAGCTGAGCGGGATGGGCTGGAATCAGGAAGCTGCCTGGACAGAGGTGGCCCTGCAGGTTTTGGCAGGGGTAAAAGCTTCCTGTCAGAATGAACAAGAAGCCTGTCATATGAGTTAGGGAGCCCAAGCCCAGTGGGCAGAGGAAACTGGCAGTATTTGTGTTCAGGCTAGAAGTCAGGAGCTCCCTCTGTGGACAGAGGGACTGGTGGGGGATTGAGGATGGGTGAAGGACAAGCCAACTGCTTTTCTCTCCTGACCCCTGATTCCTAACCCCTTTGCTCACATGTCTTTTTTGGGGTTCTTAGAGATCCAAGTAGAATCCTCATACCTTTTTCTCAGTCTTAGGCATCAGGGGTAGGAGCAAGGAGAGAAAAAGGAACAAGGGCAGCTTGGTACCCCTTCTCTTTTGCCCCGGAGCCTTCCAGAATGCCCCTTTATCCTCTGCCAGGTCGTCCCTGATAGCCCCATACACTGGTTCCCACTAAGGTGTGAGTGGCTGATTCCTGGACTGTGTCATTGCCTCCCCACAAGTTTCCTTACTTAGCGTAGAATGCCAGGTTCGGTGACTGGTAGGTGGGGTGCTGTCTGAGGACTTTATTCTTTTTACATGTGCTCTGGCCCCTTGGGGTAGGGTGCTGGGCTGACTTCTGTCAGGAGACACCTGGAAGTGAGCAGATTTGAATCTTGGCCACTACCTTCTGTGGACAAGTGGCTTAGCTCCAAACCTCTTTCCTCATCTGTAATCTGGGCAGAGGGCAGCAGTGAGGGCTCCACATACTGTGCAGGTGGGCATTCAGCCAGCATTTACCCCCTATTCCCTGTTGGTGCATCAGGGTACACTCTTCTCATACTTTCTCCAGAGCCCCAGGTAGTGGGGCCCATCCCTCTCTTGCACACTCTCCGCTGCTGCCCCAAAGCATCCTTGACAGAGAGCTTCGAGGACCAGCTGGGATCAGGAGGTGGAGAAGGGTGAGGCAGTGAGGGCCTTAGGGGACCAGAGTCAGTGTTCTCCAGGGGCAGTGAGATGGACAGAGCTGACCAGTCTGCAGAGTGTTTTCCCACCATTTGGGGGCAGCAGAGGGCAGCGAGTGGACTCCCAGTGAGAGGAGATCCCAGTTGTGCCCCTGGTCACAGAGAGACACTGAGCCACAAGCTATGAGAAGGCTGAGTTGTTCTCCTGGGTAGCAACAGCATCGGTCAGGGAGTACCTGATCAGTTTGTGGCAGCTGGGTCTGGCATAGGTGACTGAGCTGGCTGGGTCTGAGTTGACCAGAAAGTCAAATTTCTGGAAAGGGACCAAATTTGAAAGGGCCAAAATTTGAAGCCAGGACAATCTTGCATCAGGAGAGGCACAGGGTGAGGGGCCAGCATGCAAGCTGCCAGTCACCAGCTTGGGGTCAGAGGACACTCAGGCCTTATCATCTTTGACTGTTTTCAGGTACTCTGGGCCCCTTGTTAGCTTCTCCACTGCTTTAGGAGGGAGCAGGAGGGCATTCCAGGAGAGGTGGAGGGTGGGCAGAGTCCTGCTGACTGGGTTCCAATCCCAGCATGGCTGACTATCTGGTACAGCATCATAAAGCCTGCTTTTTGCAGGCTCCTAGGCCAGGGCCTGTGCTGGGCCCTCTACACGAAGTGTTCATTTTGCCCTTATAACTTCAGAGGCCAAGGATACACATTTCACTCTCAAGGCAACTGTATTTGGCAGCGAGAAAGGCCCGGTTAGACTGCCTTCCCTCAGCGCCTAGATGTGGAAGGCCTCGTGGAACCTGGCCAGCTGCCTGTCCCAAGTCTTTGCTAGTTAGCATCATTATTCTCTTCCTCATGGATGAGGCTGCCCAGGCCCACAGAGTGGAGGTATGTGGTTCTGGGTCATACTGTCAAGATGGATCGGGGCTGACATGGGTCAGCAGGTGTCTGTGTAGGGCAGACGCTCCAACACTGGAGAGAAATGTATTCCTTTGCATCCCTGCAGGCCCTTCCTCTCTTCTGGGAATCAGGAGCCTGAATGGAGGCAAGGCTCAGATGCCTTCCCCACTTTTCTGAGTGTGTGTGTGTGTGTGTGTGTGTGTGTGTGTGTGTGTGTGTGTTTCTGTCTGTCTGTCTATGTGTATGTATCTGTGAGTGCCTGTATTCCTATGTAGGTGCACATGTGTGTATGGGTGCTCTTGCATGTGCACAAGGAAGCTAAAGGTTGTCTTTGGGAGTCTTCCTCAATTTCTCTTCCCTTGCTTTTTTGAGACAGGGTCTCTTGCTGGCCTGGAGCTTGCAGATTTGGCTAGGCTGAACGGCCAGTGAGTTCCAGGGATTTGCCTCTCTCTGCCTCCCCAGTATGTGCCAAGCATGTGCCTCTGAGCCTGTTTTTTTAACACGGATTCTGGGGATTAAACTCAAGTCTTCTTTACTGAGCGAGTTGTTTTCCCAACCCCCCTCTCCCTTTTTTTTTTTGAGATAAACCTTGAATTCATTACAGACATACATCACCTGTGCTTGGTTTATACAGTGCTGGGGGATCAAACTCAGGCCTTTGTGCACACTGGGTAAGCACTCCATCAATTGAGCCACATCCCCGGCACCATTTCCTTACTTTTTCCTGCTATAAAAACAAAGTGATCGCGTGACATTCGGGTTGGATTACAGACATAATTATATGTGAGTCGTCTGGTGGAATTGTTTCTGAAACCATGAGGCCCTCTGTGGAGGTGGCAATGGTGACATCTGTTTCTGACATAAGTCTCCACATCTTGATGAGTAACTTTGCCTGCGGAATTGCTTAAAAGAACATCTAAAAGGAACCATGAGGCCTGGCCCAGCGCCTTAGATGGCCTTCAGCGGAGTGGAGGGATCCATTTCCCTAGCCTGGCATCCGGGCATCCAGGGCCCCACAATTCTGTCTCAGCCTCAGTTCCTTGGGACAGGTGAGTCTTTCTGTTACAGCCCCCTCTTTTCCTCTTGTTTCTCTGCTTTGAGAGGTTCTTATTGCCACTGGGGCTCCTTCCCTTTCTGGAAGTCCTGCCCTGAACAGGCATCCCCACCTCAGCTTCAGAATACCTGCCTGAGTGTCCTTCGTCCTCTCGATTTTGTCACTAATGATCCACTGTGTGTCTCTCTCCCACCAGCTGATAGTGACCTTCTCAAGGGCAGGATTGGTTTCTGATTCTCTGGAACCCTCAGTGTCTGTGGTAGGCAGCTGTAATGGGCTGGTGGAATATAAGGAGCAAATCAATTGGAGAGGGTGAGGTGGGGAGCAGTCATGTCCCCAAGTCTGAAAGCCACCCCCCTTGTGTCTAAGGCCACTGTGGCCACCTGCCCTTAGAGATGAGGTCTGACAAGTCATCTGTCTCCCTAGAGCCCCAGCAGGACACCAGCCCTTGACCTTGACTCTGCCTATATTTCCTATATTGCCTCTCTCAGCCTCCCTAGGTCAGTGCAGCCTATGGGTCACCTTGAAGACAGTGTTCTATAGTGTCTTCCCCAACTGTGTTTTCCTTTAGTGAAAGGGTACTTAATAACCGTGCTTACTCAAGGACTTAGGGGTACCACCACCCCTCCTCTCACTTGGCTTTCCTGACCCTTGAGCTCTGGCTCCTTGTCTGCCCTGGCTTGTTCTCTAGTGGTTAACACCTCTTCCCTGTCTTGGCCTGGGGCTAGTCCAAACTGCTGGGTGTCTGGGACGGCAGACCAGGGCCATCAGACCTAGCGCCCATCCTTTGGGTAAGCTGCTGTCCTCAAAAGGTCCCTTTCATTTATTGCCATTATTGCTGAGTCCTGAGGGGAAAAGAGGGAAAGGGCATGCCCAAGCTACAAAGGGTTTAGAGATCAGGTAGCCAGACCAATCTTCTCATTTGTACAGATGAGGAAACTGCGTCACGGAGTGGCTAAGGTGCTGCTCAGGCCCTCATAGTTGGATTATGGAACTGTATAAATGTCATAGTTCTAAAACAGCCTACCCAGGCTGAATTCAGTGCTGCTGGTATCTGGCTGTGTGGCCCTGTGCAAATTCCTGCCCTTTCTGAGTCTCTGTCTTCCTGTATACACAGTAGGTTGTGAAAATCAAAGGAGTCCTGGGAAGTTTTAGTACAGGGCCTGGTGGAATCCTCATTAATGCATGTTGGCACAACCCTGGTGTGTTGTGAACAGCAGTGCTGAACATGGTTCTCTTGCCTCTCTGCTGAGCCATCTCAGCTGAGAGCGTTTACTCGCACAGGACGAGGAAGGTTCTGTGAGTCACCAGGAAGAAGGGCCTGGTGGTGGGACCTCAGCTCCGAGGCCTGGAAGGCCAAAGATGAGAGATGGAGTGGACTTCCTAAGGTCACCTCCTAGCCTAGGCCAAGCCAGGCTAGAGTGTGTCGGCCTCCAGGCTTCTGACAGGATCTGTATGCTAAGGGCAGTATCAGCTGGCCTGAGGACCTGTGGGACAGTGAGTCACTCCTTGCCTGTTCCCTGTTGTCATATCTGTGGCTAAGACCTCAGGAATGCGTGTCTGATTTCTGTACATGGATGCCTGCTCTGTAGGCCTGGCCCTGGGAAGTACCAGAAGGCTTTGCTGATGTCATCTTTTCCCTTCCCATGTCCCCCTGCCCTCCCCCATACCCTTTTCTATCTCCTTCAGGCTTAAGGAATCCTTTCCCTGCATGTCCTGTTCCCTAGAAAGAGGTGTTATAAGCTCAGCCTGGGAGTCCGGGTAATGGAACTTGCAGGCCAGAGGACCCTGCAACAGTGGCAGGGGCCTCTCGAGGCAGGCAGGCTCACCACTGTCCCACCCCACACTTTTTCCTGAGCCTGAAGTCTGCCTGCATTGCCAAGCTTATCTCAGTAGATACACCTGCTGTCTCATCTTCAGTGTTTCTAAATTGCCTCAGAAGCTTCCTCCTCTGGTAAGCCCACCAGGATTGTTCCTTAGTGGAATTCTGTAAGAAGCTTCCCAGAGGGGTGGGCAAGATGGTTCAGCAGTTAAGAGCACTGGCTGCTCTTGCAGAGGACCCAGGTTGAATTTCCAGCACCCACATGGCGGCTGACAACTGTCTGTGACTCCAGTTCCAGGAGATGTGATGTCCTCTTCTGACCTCCGCAGGCATTGTACAACATGGGTGCACTTACACACATACAGGCAATGCACTCATACCCATAAAATGAAAATAAAACATTAAAAAGCTTCCCAGAGTCCTTTCTCAATTGTTTTCTTTTTGTCAAAAATATTTATTAATTCATTCAGGAAATATTTAGGGATATCTGCCAGGCTACTGTGGCTCCCTGCTCTAGGGCTTTATAGCCCATTGTGGGTGGGAGGCATTAAATAAATTCACTTGTAGTTGGAAATGTCTAGGGAGGGTCTGCCCAAGACTGGGGGCGTGAGGAGGCCTGGCCTGGGAAGAGAGACTTGGAAGATAACCAGGGTCCCCATGCAAAGGGGATTTCCATTTCAGATAGTCCTTCTGGCTAAAGGCTGGAGTCTCTGGCGGTCAGAGTAGGCAATAAAAACAATGACAGGGAAGGTGATGGTGATGGTGTCAACAGTGGGTGATAACCACTGTGTGCTGGCAAGTGGGCTGGGCCCTTTTCTGCATGATCTCTTTGCCATCACAAACTCCTGTGGGTAGTAATTGTCCCCATCTTACAGACAAGGAAACAGTCATAGCCATCTAGTCACTGGCTTAGGCACTGTAGCTCTTGAAGGACGCGTCCTTTGCTCTCCGGCTTCTTCAGGGAGATGGAGGAGAGATATTGCATTGGACCTGAGGATTCTTGGAGTGTGCCAGATGGGAACTTCTGGGTGTGTTTAAATTTTAGGGCAGAAAGAGACATGTTTGGGGCAGAAGTCTCTAGCTCCTAGGACATAAAAGTCTGAGTCACACAGCGAGGGTCCTGTAAAGATGAGCTTCCAGGGTGTATGAGAAACAGGAGGTGTGCTCAGAGATTACCCTAAAGGGAGGCCTGCACACAGGGCAGGGGCACGATGTTTGCCCTGGTGTGACAGCTGTTTGCCAGCATCATTTGTGGCTGTCTGCTGACAGCTGAGCACGTGTATGTATCCATGAGCTCCTTTCCTCGTTTCCTTAAAGTACATGTCATGTGTGTGTACGTGTGGCTTGTATGTATGCTGACTGATGAACGTGTGTGTGTGTGTACCTGTCCCTAGGTGTTGGGGAGACATGTATGCTTTGCTTCCACATGCCCATCTTTGTGGGCCTGCATGTAGTGTGCGCATTTGTACACAGGCCTGTCCTTGAACTTGAATATGCTTTTGGTCTTGTGTATTTCTCCATAGGGAGAACATCTGGTCAGGATGTTTGTCTTGTTTTATAGCACAAGGCATGGTCTTCCTGCCTCTGACTCCTGAGTGCTGGGATTACAGGCACACTAACATTTTTGGCTGCTTAGCATTTTGAAACAAGAATGACCCTTGAGTGTCCCAGCCTCTTTGGGGACCCTCATGGCTCATGGATCTGTTCTCTTTGTGTGGACCAAGTGGTCTGTTACCTTCTTCAGGCAAGGTGGAGTGTGAAGGTCTTTTGTGTTTCCAGAAACCCTGGCATGAGTCAGAGAGGGGTCCATGGGCATGTAAGGTAGCCTGCAAGTGGGTGGCCATCATAAAGCCACCAGCTTAATCCCAGCTTAAAATGCCTCTCCTCTTTCATCTGTCACCACACCTGTCATTTCACCATTAGTCATTCCCCAACTGGGATCCCTTTTGATAATACATATGTCCCAGGGGAGGAGGACAGGAGGAACGGCACATCTGAAGGACATGGGTAAAGCCAGGGTATTCCTTGGGACTTAGTGCCAATCTGGGAGAGCCAGGCAGCCCTGCTGGTCACTGCTCTGACTTTGTAGAATTGGCAAGTGCCAGCACTGGGTCGGGCTGCTGCTCACCCACCCCAGCTCCTCATGTTTCCCATGGGAAGACTGAGGCCTGGGAAGAGGAAGTACAGCAGCCTGGGAGAATCTGGAAGTAGGATGCTGAAATTGGAAGGTACCAAGGAGACCTGGGTGCTGTGCTTAGTTATTCTGGGCAAGTCTGGCTGCCTTCTCTGTCTTGGTGCCTAATTTGTACCATGTGGGCCCTCTTGCCCTTGCCCCATGATGTAGGAAACAGGTCTCCTGCCACACCTAACCTCTGTCCCACCCTGCCTGTCTGCCTGCCCAGCACCTCTCCTCTCCTGGGGCCAAGAGGTGGCAATATCTGGCTGGGATCTTTCCTTACCTTTCCTGTTTATGTAGATTCGCTCTTGGCATTTGGACAGAACTCCAGAAAGATATTGAGAGGGACATCTGTCAAAACAGCCTTCTTCCTTGAAGCCTCCCTGTTTGGGTTTGTACTTTAGAAACTGCCATGGGTAGAGCCGGGCCTGGGCCAAAGGAGGATCCATGGGGTTCTGTTTGCTTTCTGAGTCCCCAGGGTGGACAGGCAAAGGTAGACAGGTATGCCAGGCCACCCATACATCTGCAGTGTCCTAGAATTAGTTTGCAGGAAGGGGAAAGGGGAGGAAGGCAGGTCTAGGTGGAAGATGTATGACTGGGCGGATGCTGAAGGTAGGGGAAGAGATTTGTCCTGCACTGAGCATCGGCTATGTAGCAGGCATGGGCTCAGTGTTTCATACCCCAGGAGACAAATGCCCTTAGTGACAAGGGGCTCCCAGAATAGTGTGGGGATGCAAATCTGTGGTTCTCTAGAGCAAAGTGCACATGTGGACAGGCCTGGTCAACACTCCTGTCCCTCAGCCTCCAGGTCCTCCACCTTTGAGCCCCTTGTGACAGCCCTGACCTGTGAACATGTGCCTCCCTCTGCCTGTGTCCTATGTGTAGAGGATGGTCTGAGCTCTCATTTTCATATATCAGGGAGGTCTCCACCCAGCCCACCTCAGGATCCAGAACTCTCCTGGGTAGAGACCCAGCTTTGCCACATGACAGACAGCCTAGTCACTTTGAGCAAGTATCTTAACCTCACTAAGCCTCCACTTCCCATTCTGAAAACCCAGCATATTCTGAAACTGAAACCTGTGTCCTCCTAAGGACTCTTAGCAGAGGCCTTGGGCCCCTTCGGCTGGCTCCCTCCCAGCTGAGAGATGTGCTATGAGTTTCCATGGACGCAGCAACTTGGCAAAACAGGAGCTTGCTCGATAACCCATCATTTATCATCATCATCATCATCATCATCACTTGGAATTGAAATGGAATGAAGAGATCATGTGTCTGGAATTCTGAGAGGCCTCTGAGCACTGTTGGAGAGCCTCCGGGAGAAGAGCAGGGGGTGGGCAAGAGAGGAGGCTGCAAAGGCTTAGGACTTCTTCCAGCCTGAGACCCCTACGGGACCCTTAAGTTCTCCACTCTGATCTGCCCTGGGCCTTAGCCAGTTAGGTATGGTGGGGACACCTGGGGCCTGTGGACCAGCCGGGAGGGGCTATGTCCTATTAGGTAGGGGCCATTCATGGAGGCTAGAACTGGCAACAGCAGCCTTGTGGGAAAGCCCCAGGGCCTTAGCTGAACCATGTACACTGGCACAGCTCCCTGCTGTGTTAATGGAGGCAGAGTATCCCACAGGGGCGGGAGCAGGCTCAGTCCCTGTGGACTGTGAGGCTGCTTTCTGTGTGAGGCTGCTTGCTGCGCTTTACACTTCAGTCCTAGTACCTGGATAAAAGCTTAAGCCTCACCTGAGCAGCCCTGTGGCCAGGGCACTGTGCACACAGGGAGTCTCTGAGGTTGCTTTAGAAGAAAGTGCTTGTTAGAAGAGTTCAGAACTTCCAAACCGGATGTCACTCTGCGGTTCCAGGATCATTCTGCAAGCATGTTCATTCATGTCCCTGTCCCCACTGCCAGATGGCTTGTAGAATCCTTGGCAGCCCAGACAGACTCCTACCTATGGTGGTCATCCACCCCTTAGGACAAAAAGAGGTGGCTGGCCTAGAACCAGCCTCAGAATTAGTAGCAATAAAGCTACCAAGTGCTACATGTGGTAGCTTAAATATACACTGGTTTTCTGGTGGTCTCTGACTCTAATCTTTCCCATAATCCATAAAGTAGGTATCATCATTATCCCATTGTAAAGATGGTGAGACTGAGGTTCAGAGAGGCCAGTAATTTGTCTACAGGTTGTCTGAATCAAGATTTGAACCCAGAGCCAGGCATGGTGGTTGGCTGCATGTCTGTATTCCCAGTGCTTGGAAGGACGTAGGAGGAATTAGGAGTTTGAGGCCAGCCTAGTATATCATAACTCAACCTCTTCCCCCCAAAAGGATTTAAAACCAGGAAGCCAAGTATGATGGTGAATCCCTTAATCCTAGTACTCAGGAGGCCAGCCTGGGCTACATAGTGAGACTCTGTCTTAACAACAAATGAAGAAACAAAAGATTTGAATCCAGGTTGAGGTGCCCCAAGGGGTGACTGGGAAGGTCAGGTCTTGTTCAGGGGAGTAAGGGGAGGGAACACAGCTTCTTAGAGATGTGAGAAAGCAGACTTTGGCGGGGGTGGGGGGTGGCTATGGGGGCAAGGGTAAAGGAGTGGTTATGGAGAGTGTGTCTAGCCCTCACAGAATGAGCTGGCCCTGACCTATTATTACACTCTGCAGATTTTAACAAAGCCTGTGTCTGAGTGGGTTCTCCATGAGAATAAACATGACTTTTGAGTATATATTTTTTCTTTTTTTGGGACAGGGGCTCCCTGTAGCCACAGCTTGCCCGGAACTAGATATGTACAACCAGGCTGGCCTTGAGCTCACAGAGATATGCCTGCCTCTGCCTCCCGAGTGCTTGGATTAAAGATGAGGATTACCACACCTGGCTTGAGTATTTATTGTACTCCATATCCTGAACTAGAAGCCTTATCATTTTTATATATCCTATTTAATCCGCATAGCATCTACACTCACTTCACAGCCAGGTGCGGGGTCCTTGGCTATCAACTCTCTGAGATAAGGGGGGGCAGGAGGGGGGATCTGGTACAGTCAGGCTTGAGGCCTGAGTGCTTACCTGCACCTCTCAGTTCTTAGCCACAGGCTGTCAGAGCAGCCCAGAAAGTGGGTGTTGGCAACCCTGTTCTACTGAAAGAAGGGACATTATTTGCCTGCTGCCACTTAGGTAAAGGTTGACTTGGGTCTTTTTTGTTTTGTTTGTTTTGCATGCTGGGATCAAACTCTGCACCTCATGCATGCTAGCAAGCTCTCTCCCACTGAGCTCCACTCCCAACACTTTGACTTGGGTATAGAATAACTTCTGATTTGAGCACCAAACAGCTACTCTTTCGGAATTCTGGCTGTAGCTGCTGTCCATAAAGGAGCAAGAGAAAAGACTTGTCTCCCTTCATCCAGGGCTGGGGAGGAGCTGCCAGACCCTCTAGCCCTGTGAAGGAGACTAAAGTGTGAGGCTGGGTAGAGCACAGGCATGGAACTTAGGGCCTTTGATTAACTTTGCTGTGTGACCTTGGGAAAGCCCTTTCCCCTCTCTGGACCTTAGTTACCCTCAGCAATACAGCTTTTTGGATCCCAGTCTCCTTCTAGGATGAGGGCTATTTGTCTGTAGGGCAAATTGTGGTGGGATGAAGATTAGCAGGAGTCCTCATTGGTTCCCTGAAGAGTCTTCCCGTTATCTGGACTTCCGGGCCTCTTGGAAACATAGCGACTGCTCACCCTGTAGTGTCTAAGGCTGATGTGGGTCCAGTGTGTGGTGCACTTGACTCTTGGAGTACTCTGTCCCAAGGTCACTGCTGGCTTGTGTGTGGGGAGGTAGCAGGTAGTATAGGTTGCCAGAAGGAAGGTGCTGTTGGGAGAGCATCAGGTGTTTGAGCCTTGAGGGGAGGAGGCAAACGCTCCACCCACTCTCTTAGAGGGGAGAAAACTTTTATTTAAAATTCAGACAGGATCAGACTGTCAATATTGCTACAGAATGGGCTCCATAAATTGTAAAACGGGCTTTGTGGCTCTTTGTACCCTAAGAGTGTAACAAATTTGAAATTTCCATCAGTGCAGAAGATGAAAACCAAGAAAAAGTACAAGCCCGCTGGGAAGACTTGCTCAACTTAACACCTGTGTGGGAACCCACACAGGCTAGCCAGGCAGGGCTGAGGTTGGGGGAGCCCAGCATTTACATGGAGGCACAGGTCCCTGCCTGCCTGCCCACTCCTAAGAGCCTAGAGCTCTCCTAGTCTGTACTGCCTTGCCTGTGGGTCATCTCTCTAGAGGAGGCTCCCCCCTGCTACCCCTTATACAAAGAGGTATCTCCTGAGCTGCAGTGTATTTGAACACCTGGGTGGGTGATGTGGGCTGTGGAAGGCTTTTGGGTGAGGTAGCATTTTGGGTGGGCCTTGGAGGATGTGTGGAATGCTGGCAAGTGACAACAGGAATAGGTAGGTCTGCTATGGATGGGAGAGGTTGAGGAGGGAGATGATGGTAGAGAGAAAAAGGTAGAAAAGGGGAGGCTTGGTGAGGAGGGCAAAAGAGGTGATGCCCCCTGGGAAAAGCTCTGGCATTAGGCAGCCCCTGGACACCTGCGTGTCCTTACCTCTCCAAGAAGGCCTCTTCATTTGCAGTTAACAGTTTTCGAGTGTTTTCTGTTAGTGCTGATGACATGAGATGCTGTATTCAGCCAGTTTTTGACCTTGTCACATCTAGGGGCTAGGGATAATGCCTATAGCAAATATCCACCTATCCCCCCCTGAACTCAGAGGGCTGCCAAGCCCACCTTTTTGTATGTGATGGAGAAAATGTGATATTCAGATTACAGACAACAGCAACTTAAAAAGTTTACACTTCTGTCCTTGGATCATCCCGAATTGAGCGTGGGTGGGTGCGTGAACCCCAGCACCCCTCCCAGATAAGCCCGCCTCCCTCAGGAAGTTGCCTTCCCAGTTCTTCGAGGTGCCTGTCCAGCGATACTCAGCTGTGGCCCCTGGAACCCCACATCTACCCATCACCTGTCTCGGAGCTCTGGTCCAACCTGCATGTATCGACTGACGCGTCTTTCCTCCCCTGCTCCTTCATTAGTCCACCAGCTCCTGGGGTGGATTGAGTGGATGGTGGAGCGTTAAGCTCCAGCCTCAGGCCAGTGCACCCTGGCGAATTCACGAATGGTCTGAGTAGGGTGCCCCAAATCTTGAAGCACTCACTGGGGATACTCAACAAACCCTTCAGCACCCGGCCCCTTCCTAAGCCAGGCGCTAGGGAGCCTATTCCCATAGGGGTTGTCCTTGTGAGGTTCAAGGGTTTTCAACTCCATCCTGACATCCAGCCACTGCCTGCCCGCGTTAGGGGGGCCCAGGTGGCCAGAGTGTTACTGGGCGCTGGCCAGCTGGTCCCGTGGAGCACCACGCGCCTGCTCTCAGAGCCTTAGTTTCCCCCATCTGGGCAGCCGCGCATGTCAGTCCCCGTCGGGGGGGGGGTGTGGACTGCTCCCGGTGGGTGGCGGTGTGACCTGGTTGTGAGGACCGGCTGTGAGGCCAGGCGGCGGGGAGGTGAGGGACGGTGGTCTGTATCTCCGGGGGTTCCCGCCCCTCAGCAGCCCTGCGGTCCCTCCCTCCCGGCGCCCCGGGGCTCGGGCGGCCTCGGCCACTGTCGGTGGCGCTCGGCTCGGCGTCGCCATGGCAACAGCGGCTTAGGGGGCGGGGGCGACGTGGCGGGCTGGGCCGGCCGGCGGGCGGCGCTGG
>NW_008338996.1:741806-746858 GCF_000622305.1 Nannospalax galili | reverse complement strand
TGGGCCGCGCGGCCGCCCTGCGAGGGTGCGGGTCCCGCGCGGGTCCCGGGCCGCCGCCACCGCCGCGCTAACCCCGCCTCCCCTTCCCCCTCTTGTCGCCCCGCGCTCAGGGCTTCCTCAGCCGCCGCCTCAAGGGCTCCATCAAGCGCACCAAGAGCCAGCCCAAGCTGGACCGCAACCACAGCTTCCGCCACATCCTGCCCGGGTTCCGGAGCGCAGCCGCCGCCGCCGCCGCCGCGGACAATGAGAGGTGAGCCCGCCACCGCCGCCGCCCGCCCGGCCTCCCAGCGCCCTGCCCGGCTGCGCCCCCGAGGGCGCGGGGACAAAGCCGGAGCCGGGGCAGGGCGCGCGCCCCAGGGAAGGGTTCGCCACGCCGTCCCCCGGGCACTTGGGGGGCCACGTCGGGCCGGGGGTTCCGTGCGCCGCACCCCTCCGCTGCCCCCTTCGCTCTCCCCCGAGGGTGCTGTGAGGAGGGCTCCGGAGGCCCGGGGCGAGGCCGGGCGGGAAGAGTCCTCTCCCGGGTGAGAAGTCCTGCCTCGCCTGGCCGAGGTGGCATTGTTTCCCGGGCGGTGCAGTGCCTGGAGGTAGGGACGGAAGTGGCGCTTCCATCCTCAGCACCCATCCCCCGGCCCCCCCTCGGAGTCCCTGGGTGTCCGGTACAAAAGGCATTTTTGGCTGGGTTTTGCTGAGACCCGGCAGCGCTAGTGGCGAGGAAAAGGGTGAACATCTGGAGGGGAGGAGCAGGGGGCTGGGCCGCTCAGGGGGCACATCTGCGCAAAGTAGGGCACGTGCTGCACTGGGGGCTGGGGTGAGCAGGGCGGGCAGTGCCCAAGCGCTGGGTTCAGGGGCACAGCCTGAGACCTGGGAAGGAGGGCCTTCCCTCTCCAGTCCCAGTCCCGGCAGCTGCTACCCTCCTGCTCCCAGGGGTGTCTTCCTTCTGGGCAAGCCGGGAGCAGGTGTGGAAATTCCAGGGGGAGGCGGCTTGTAGGGCAGAGAAGAGGGAGGAGGTGGTTGAGCCTGCTCAGGAGTCACTGACAGCGTGCAGGCTTCAGCTCGCAAGGGCAAGCCATCCTGTCCGTGCCGGGGCACTGGGCGGGCACAGCCTCTGGGGGCCATGGTTCTCCTTCCTGAGTCGTGTCAGCCACAGACACCCTTCCACTTAGGCACTAGCACAATGATGGATTCCTGTGCCAGTTAGAACGTGTCGTGAGGGTGAGGGAACCTGGAGCCTTTTCAGCATTTAGCCTGGCCAACATCAGGGCTGTGTCCCTGTGAACCATTGGCAAGTTGGCACTCCTTGTAGAGGAAGCACAAGTAGAATAAGAGCATCTCTCCTTTTCTCCTTGGTTCCAGCAAGCAAAGGAGTACAAGTTACCCTAACTCCTGCCCATGGTGGAGTAACTGTTTGACACCTAGCATCTTCCCCAGAGTACCCTTCCCACATCCCAATTAGAACTGCTAGACCTTTAATTTCCATCAGCCTAGAGCTGCTCTCCAGTGCGGCCCCACCTCTGCCTGCAGCTGGATTCCTGCCCCAGCTGCCAAACCCAACCTGAGGCAGGACCCTCATCCTTTCTCTGATGGCCGAGGTGCCCCAGGGGACCAGGCGTGCCCTGGCAGGAAGATGCAGCCAGGCCAGATCGTAGCACTGGGTGCAGCCACTGCGTCTTTGAAAATCTCGCTTCCCATCTTTGTTATCGTCTGGGCGGCAGGCCACCCGATTTGCTGCCTTCCTCCCTCTGCTGGCCCCCACCTCCGGCTCTCTCCCCCAAGAACATGCCCTTCTCTGCGCTTTCCCTGGCAGGGGTTCGGACCCTCTGTACTCGAATGCGGGGTCTTGTGTACGTACCCCATTTTATGTGCATGTGGTGGTTGTCCGGGAGCAGGAGAGACAGCAGGCGGTCCAGGAGCAGGCAGCATGCATGTCATGTTTACCTCCCTCCGCTGGGAAGCCAGCAAGCGCCAGGCTGGCCACCCCAGCTCCAGATCCGGGCATGGCCAAGATGACCTCCTGCACATCCTGTGTATCCTGATCTCTGGTCAGCCTTGCTACATGCTGGGGTTTTGGGAGTAAAACTAAAGCCTGTTTCTGGAAATGTGATGAATGGTAACGAGTGGAGCCAAATGCCACTGGCCGCGGTGTGGAATTGTCTTTCTAATTTTCTGTAACAAAATCCGGCTGGGTGGCTTCTCTGGCACCCAAAAGGAGCCCAGATTTCCCATGGACAAGCAGGGAGACAGGGTTTGGAATCCTTCTGCCCAGTCTTGAAGCTGAATTGGGCTTTGCCAGGACTGGGGTCTCTTGATTTATTGCTTTGCTTGGGGATAGATTCGCTGGCTACTGCTGGGGTGGGTGGGCAGATGGGTTTCTCTGGGGCAGTCTCTGGAGTCATTGTATTTGGAGTCGAGTGAGTAACATGGACTGTGGTGAATCCATCCTCATCCCCTAATTTCGTGGTCAAGCCTAGATGAGTGGAGAGGTGCCTCCTCACTCTCACGGGTGGTTGTGCTGGCCAAGGGTGGGTGAAAGGGATGGCTTACCTTAGGCTTGGCTTAGAAGCAAGGAGAGATTGAATCCCGTCTCCATGGGACCCCCACTGGCTACCATGCCTGTCTCCAGGGCTGGGGTAAGTACAGAGGCTCCAGCAGTGAGTAGATGGGGACTCGGATGGGAAGGGGACTAGAGGCTTCCAGGGTTGTGTGTATTAGCTCTGATCCCAGTGGCCCTTCCATGTAGATAAACAGTTGAGGGCTGTCTGGGTCAGTCCCTTGAGTCCAACCGTGGGTGAATCTGTCTGGTCTGTATGGCTCCTGAAGAGGCTTTGTTGCATGCTGTCTGTGTGCTCTGCAAACTGCTGTGCTAGGGAGGTTCTTTCTTGCACTGGAATTCTCATCTGGAGGTTGGAAACCAGTTGGTTCTGTGCTGGAATCATTCTTCGTCTTCTTGGGAAATGAGTGTGCCCCAAGTGTGGGGCTGCTGCTGTTGTGAGACTGGGGTCAGGCCAGCAGGAGCTCAGGAGCTTCAGGGCTTCAGGACAGGTTTGAGCCTTTGTATTTACTCTCTTAAAAATGGCTTCGGGAGAGGTTGCAGCCAGTCTCCAGAATCCCTGGGCCCTCATTTCTCTTGTGGAGGCTTTGGCAGTAAGCACCAGGGACAGGGACTCACTTCTGGATGGCAGAAATGAGTGCTGCCTAGAGCGCTTTCCAGGTGAAAGGTGTGCTGGCAAAAGTGTTTTCCGGGCAGGCTGGAAATACTGCGGCCTCATTTACAGGGCTGTGTTAATGTTGGTGAAAGCAATAGAGGATGCGGTGGGTCTGCCTTCCTGGAACCACCAACTCATGTTCACTTACTAATGTTCTTAGCTAGAAGGGCCAGTCAGCTGGCTTCCTGATCCCCTTTTTCTCCTGATACTGTTTCTGGGTGACTCCGGCCTTCCTCATATGCTGAGGGCATGTCTCCTCTGGCTCCCTTCTGTCTCTGCTCCTGGAGTGGCAGTACCCTTCTTCTCAGTTGCCAGTTGGCCTGGTACAACACTTAGCTCGTAAAAACAAGCAGGTGCAGCTAGGTCAGGCTGGTGTGTGTGCAGCTAGAGTCCACTGTCCGTTCCAGGGAACATATGTGCTGGGGGAGTTTCCACATCTGAGAGTTACGAATGGAGGGATTCTAGGTGATACAGAACTAGGGACGGGAGATAATTAGAAGTTGGCGATGGGATGGTTCCAGGGAACCTCAACTGGCCCTGAGTAGGCAGCTAGCAATTCTTGTCTCCAAGGGTGAGGCAGTCTTTGGAGGAAGAAACAGGAGGGTCAGTGAGGAACAGGAATAGAAGGTAGAACCTGTGGATCAGTAGGTGCAGAAGGCTGGGTACCCAGACCAGGCTTTGCGCCTTCATTCCTGCCCTTCTATACACAGGGCATTGGGAAGATATGGCCCTTCTTTGCGTTTCCTTGGGACTAGTCGGTGGAACATGTGCTGCAAGATGCAGTTTAGACAATCACTAGACATATGAGTGTGGTCTTTGGCTTTGAAGTCATTCCTGGAGCAAGTCATTTAAACTTTCAGAGCTTCAGTTTACACATATACAAAGTTGGCATGATGAAAATGATGTTGTTAGAGACATATTAATGCACTTAGAACATACTTTTTAATAATATTTATTATTTTATTTTACATGTATGAGCGTATTGCCCTCATGTATCTAAGTGCCCCCATGTAGTGCAGTCCCTACAGAGGTTAGAAGAGGGCTTTGGACTCCCTTGGAATTGGAGTTACAGACATTTTTTTAGCCACCACGTGGTTGCTGGGATTGAACCTGGGTCCTCTACAAGTAGTGTCCTATCCGCTGAGCAATCTCTTCAGCCCACATTTAGCACATAATTGAAAGTATCTATCTTGTTCTATGCTGTTTCCTTAGCATCTAATACTTGGTCTTATGTTTCTAAGATTTGATTACATGAAAAATAATGTGTGAAAGAGGTTAGTCTAATGTGTAGGATTTTAGTATTAGTTAATATTGGTACAAGGAAGTCACTTTGTTGGTAAGCCTCAATTTTCTCATCTACAGGATGGGAATAACAGTCAATCATGTGTCATTCTAAAGTTGAGGAGAGATCATAGATGCTGCTGCTCTCTGGTGAGAGGAATTGAGTCAATAGAGATCATTGTTAACCTTGAACAAAAGAAGTAGCTAGATATTATGCCCCTTCTTCCCATCTCCGCCTGGGAATGCAGACCTTTCCTGTGTATATTTTACAGAGTTCAGTGTCCAGCTACTTCTGGGCCATCCTTGTTTTCAATCATTTGGCATTTAGGTTATATCTACCCTTTTCTTATTAAAAATGATGGATTTAAATCCTTGAGTGTTCATCTTTATCTACATCTCTGATTTTCCCATAGGATAATGTCTTAGAAATGGATTACTAAGTCAAAAATATAAAGTTTGAGCCGGGTGTGGTGGCACACGCCTTTAATTCCAGCACTCCAGAGGCAGAGGCAGGCGGATCTCTGTGAGTTCAAGGCCAGCCTGGTCTACATAGTGAGTTCCAGGACAG
>NW_008338996.1:731851-741421 GCF_000622305.1 Nannospalax galili | reverse complement strand
AGTTTGAAGTTTTTTGACAAAAAAAAGGGGGGGGGGGCTATCAAGCCTGTGATGATTTATTCTCCACCAGTCTGCCAGTGAGTTTTGAGAGTGCCTACCTCTTAGTGTTTCCTTACCCTCTAAAAGATGAGATGTCATCATTAAAGCAGTCTCTGTCATTTGTTGCAGGAGAAACTGGCATTTCTTTATTTGCATTGATTTGCTGGCTAGTGACAGAGTACTGCTCTCCTGGATTGAGTGGCCAGCCGTGCTGCGTCTTCCAAGACACGCTTCTTCTGTCCTTTGCCACAGGAATTTTCCAAAAAGCCCTTTGCAGGACTCTCGGTTGCCCTGTCTGGCCTTCCTCAGCACTATAAGGCCTTGTGTGGGTGAATCCTACATGTTATATGAACCTCTGCCTTCCCAGAGCTAATGTGGAGTTCATGAATTCCTGGCAAGAAAGGCTTACCTGGCTCTCCTCTCTTTCCTCCTCTCCTCTGTTTCCTTCTTTTCCCCTCCTCCCTTCCTCTACAGAAGGGAATCAGATTTAATTCTTAGCCACTAATTCTTACAATGAGCCTTACATTTGCTGGTACTTGGAGAGAGGCCTCTCCTTCAGGGTAGGCAGGCAGAAAAAGGACTGAAAGATCCAAGGAAACTGAGGCACACAAAGTAGTAGAAGTGAAGCCAGGTCCTTGAAACCAGATCTCCCCACTACAGCACTTCGCTTGCAGCCTCATGAGCACTTTTGGGGCAAGGTTGACCAGAGCTGTGTGCAGGATTCTGAGCCACCTTTCTGGAGAAGAAGAAACCACAGATCACAACCTGCATGCATGGAAGAGCCAATTTATTTTTGCTTTCTCATTTTTATTGCCCCCTTTTATATCTGCGGCTCCCTTGTGTACCTTCCAGAGATCTGAGCTGGGCAATATTTTTAGGAACCGTAGAAATTAGGTAGTGAGAAAGAATGTGATTAGCCCCGGGCTGCACATGCTGACCTTTCAAAGGCTAGAGAAGCTTTTCTTTGAATAAGCACACGTACACCTGTGTACTTTTTAAATTTTATTTTTTGAGACAGGGTCTCATTTTATAGCTTTGAACTTGTGATGTAGACCAGACTGACCCTGAACTCACAGAGATCTACCTGCCTCTTTCTCTAGAGTGCTGAAATTAAAGGTGTGAGCCACCACTCCCAACACTGTATACTTTTTATATATTTTGCAAGTATACACCTGTTCTCATAAAGGTGTGTATGGTATGCAAATGTCCTTGTACACATTTATGTATTATAAATGAGTGTGTGTGTGCGCGCACACACACACACACACACAAAAAAAACATTTGGAACAAACTAATTTGACGACATATTGAATTGGACCACATAAAGTTTTTCATTTTTTGTAGGTCAAATATGGGCAAGTGAATCTAAGTAGTCAGTAAATGTTGGCTGCCATATTATTATTGTTTCCTTTGTGTGTGTGTGTGTGTGTGTCTGTGTGTCTGTGTGTATGTGTGTCTTCTTAGGTGTTTACATATGCCCCATGGTACCCAGGTGTCTAGTATGTTGTATGTTTGGGTGCTCATGTGTGCATGCCAGTGTGTGTATTTGCAGCTCTGTCTGGGCATGTGGACACTGGACCCTGAGCTGTCTGGTTTTGTGAGCAAGCTACCTAATCTCTCAGGGAGAACTCTTGACAGCAGCCCTTTTACTTCCCTCTTGTCTTCAGATGCTAAGTAGAGCCCAGGTCCTGGTGCCAGCCTCAGGGGTGCTGTGGGACTTCTGCTACTCTCTCGCCAAGTGGCCCTGCCTATTTTCAGGCCTCACATCTGATGATATGCAAATTGACTCTTTAATGGAATTCCTTTGCAAAATATTATTTGAAACAGAAAGTTAATTACCAGGCTCTAATTAACGGCTATTTTAGAAGGCCACAGAAGAAAACTAGAGATCATAGGAAGACTGAAAAAGCAAGAAGAGAAAACACTCAGCTCCATGGCAGACTTTTGGTGCCTGCCTTCCAGGGTGGCAGGCTGAGCTTAGCTTCTCCCTGCTCTGAGCTGTCAGCTCTTTCCAATTCGGGGTCTGAAGGACTTAGCACCCCTTGCCCAAAGAAGCTCTGGTGGTTGTAGACTTCTGCTGGCCATCAGTTTCTGTCCAGAAGAAGGGCCCTGAACAGCATCCCACGGGGATGGGGACTATGTGACTAGGTGTGGACAACAGGCCTGAATTGAACTGAAGCTGTCCCAATCTCAGAGCCCTCAGGTGATATGCCTAAGGCCTGCCCTGGATACTCACTGGCCACTGTTCATTGAAACTAGCCCTTTTCACTCTCATCCTGTGCAAGAGGTACTCTCTTTTACCCCAGGTAGTGCCTAGGTAGTTGCCACAGCCAAATCCCCACCAAGGGCCCAGCTCCTTATTCTATGACCCCTCCAGTGTTCATGTAGTTACTTGTAGTCCATGGGTAAGGTGAGTCTGTGCTTGTACACCCCTTCCTTGGACTTAGGCCATGTGTTGCCCATAGGCAAACCATGGTGCCATTGTGGTCTTTATGTGCCACCTACTTCAGGAAGGCTCAAAGGAGACCCTGTGATGCAGATGGCATGGAAATTTCCCTCCAAGCCCCAGTGTGCCTGTCTTCCCTTTCCATCCTGCATTAGAGAACATCTGAGCATCATGGGCACATGACTGTCCACTACTCCATGTGCCACTCAGGTTGTACTACACATATGACCCATTTTTGGCACTTGGAAAGTAAGTCCTTGCGGATGCCACTAGTTATGCACTGACAGTCCCATCTGTGCCAGGCTCATGGTAAAGAAAATACCCAAGGGAGGGAGGAAGAGAGGATCTAGCCTGACACCCTGTCTAGGAATTCTCTTGAGATTCTTGGGAGGATAAAAAGTACTCCCAAGGCTGGAGGTCAGGCCTCATCCTGGGGACATGCCAAGAACAGGGCCTCCCCTCATGCTCCTGCCTGTGCCCACCCAGGAGTGTCTTGGTAGTAGGCTGGTCTGAAGCACTAATAGAGCACTGTATGTCCTACATGGAAGTGTTTAGGATTGCCAGTGAGTAACTGCATATGCTTAGGTTTCCAAAGAGACGGGCCAGTGGGCAGTCTCAAGGCTCTGCTTCTTTGAGCTTTTCCCAAAGGCAGCCTGGCAGGCCTTTGCTCCTCCCCCTTCTGCTGCCCCTCATGAGCATCTTGGTCAGGCCAAAACAGGGGACGGCAGGAGTTGCAGGGGTGGCTCTGAATTCAGCTTTCTCATCTCTCAAGGCCAATAGTGCAGAAACTGACATCTCCCTGCATTGTTACCCTGCAGGGCAAGTTGCTTCTAGCACCATGATCCCCCACTTCCCTTATCTACTGGGCAATTCCTACTGGGAAGCTGGGGTCCCAGCTGGCTGTGGTAAGAACTCCCCCTTCCCTGTGAACCCCTGCTGCCTGCTGCCCTGACCTTTCTTGAACAAGCAGGGCCCTGCTTGATTGTACACTCGGCCCAGCCTAATTGGAAAAGAGCACGTTGGGCAGAAATATAAATGACATCAGGGTAGCATACACCCTAATATGATGCGACATTGTCATGGGGAGTTTTGGTACTGAGGGTAGTGAATTAGCGTAGCATCTCCCTGTGCCCACTGACTAAGGGGAAGTTAATTTCATGCTCTGTCTTTTTGACATTCATAATCAAAGCGTTGTATTACAGCTGCAGATTGTTAGCACATGAAGGATGTGTAAGCCTCAACAATTATTGTTTCTGACTGGGGAGGAGATGGATTAATGGATTGTTCCTAGTGCCACCCCCACCCCCCCTGCCCCAGTGCCTTCTTTCCAACCTCCCCAGACTGTGGTCAGGAAAATTCAGCCCCAGAAATGTTTGGGACAGAAATCGTTGTAGGTGCTTAAAGCAGGGGAGGAGTCAGTCACTTGATGAAATGCAGGTTCCTGGGCTCCACCCCAGAGCTGCTGAATTACTGTCGCTGATTAGGTAACTGTTTCCTCAAACCTTGAGAACTGTTGCCTAAAGTTGAACCATTGTACAGGGGCAAAAATTGTGAACCAGCTGTGTGCCGGTAGCTTGTTCAAGCACATCCCATGCTGTATTCTGGATTCCTCACAGCAAAATGAATTCTGTTTCCCATTTCACAGATGTTGAAAGTGAAACCCAGTATGTGAGTGGCCCTAGACCACCCTTTGGGGAATCCCCTGCCCAGGCGGTTCATTTCTTAGCTAGAGCCCAGCTACAGGCAAGATTCCACCCTCATCTGGCTATACCCTTAGTTTTAAGATTGTAATGCCTTTTGAAAGAACACTCTGAATCAGGAGCCTCCTGGTGCTTTCATTGGGCTCCCACTTTGAAAAGTGCCTTTATACCAGTGCCCTGGGCTTCCTGAAGGTACTTACTTGAAGGAGGCAGTGCATTGATCAGCAGGGGTTTGAGCTCAGAGAGGGGAAGGGGCAGAGTTGCAGTTGGACTTGGCTCCTATCTCCAGGTCTAGCACTGAGTGCACCTGAGTCACCAGGGCCTACTCCTCTTGCTGACGTGCTGCTTCTAGGTGGGAAGCGAAGAGGTGAGCTCACTTACAGGGATGAAGTAGGTGGCAGTTGTGTGATTCAAGTTCAGGTCCATTGAGTCCAAGCCCCTGGAGCAGGACAAACCAGCGTTTCAAGGCTGAATGAGGTGCCCTTGACCCTTACCAGGGAGAAATCTTTCAACACAGACTAGAGGGGCCTGGCTTGGAGTGAGAGCAGCACTCTGTGGCCAGATCAGGCCAGCTCAGGAGGCCAGGCACCTGCTGGGGTGGTAGGTAGAGGGTAGGTGGTGAGAATGGCAAGGGAATCTGGCTTGTGGAGCAATCTGGCTGCCTGTTTCAAGTCCCACATATCCTCCAGTCCCCATGCTACCAATGCTGAGGAGTTATCTCCTAGAGCCTGTCCAAGGCCCAGTGCCACCTCCTGTGGTCCCTTCAGCCTCAAATTCCCTGTCTTAGTAAAGCAAAACTAGAACCTGATATGTTAGGCTCAAAATTACTGAAGGGAAAGCAGGCTGGCACGGGGCAGTGCATGAAGTCTTTCCTGGGCTTTGGTTTACTGCATTCAGGTCATGAAGCCCCTGGAGCTGTTGTAGAATGGAGCCATTGTATTGGGGTGGGATGCAGATGTCTTTCATCTTGCTGTCTGCTTGGCAGGCTTCTCTTTGAGTGACCACCGAAGATGGGCTGGGCTCCAGGCCTGGCATGCATTTCCTCAGTTCATCTTTAGAAAGTACTATAGACAGCTACTACTACTATACCCACATTACAGAGAAGAAAGTGGAGTCCCAGGGATATGGTAATTTGCCTGGTCTGGCTCTGTCTGTAAAGTCCTCACCATCAACCATCCCCCACATGGGTCCTGCTCCTGTGCTCTGTTCCACATGCTACATGCTCTGGCAGTATTACTATCAATAAACTGCCTACCGCTGTGAAATCCTTGCGTGCTAAGCATTACATGGCAAATACGTATGACTGCTGGTGCTCTGGCCTACCCTGTTTTATCCTCCCCAGCTGACAGGTGAGGAAACTGGCCTCAAGACAGTAAAAGTCACATGTCCATGGTTAGCCTCATGATGGATTTAGAGGCAAGATTTCTTTGCATGCTAAGCCTCGTCCCTCTCTAGTGAACTAGCTCCAGGCCAGGCCCTTCCTCAACACTTGACTTTCATGGCAGCCCATGCCATGTACATTCCTGTTACCAGAGGTAGGGTCCAAACCCAAACAGTCTGGCTCCCACATCTGGGGTCTGGGCTTTCATAAAGTACCATGTGTAGTGCTCCCCTTTACCTATTTTACAGATGAGCAAATTGAGGTTCTCAAAGGTAAGAGTCACTTAGCCTGAGTAGAGAGCAGATGAGTTAGTGGAGACGGGATTTGTTCTTCATTTCTCAGAGTAGTACATTATCTCCCAGGTGAGGACATAGCTACTGCCAGGAGGGTTTGGGGAGAGTCTCAAGGCCCTCAGGGGCTCTAAAGATGCTGTTGTAGTGGTGAAATCTTGAGGTGGTAGGGTGGCAGTGGAGGCAGGCCCTCAGTGGATGAGGGCCTCAGATGGAGTGCAGGCCCACCTCAGTGTCTGCACTTTCCGTTTTTATCTCCTCAGTTGCTGGGTGTCTTTCTAGTAGGCACCTGCATCCGGTTTCTCTGTGCCCGGCACTAATGAACAGTGGCTGCATTTGGGTCTGTGCTGGGTGAGGGGGTCAGGACGGAGAAGAACCAGGAGGTGGGGTGGTGCTGGTTAATTGGCTTTCACAGTACCCTCTTCCTCCAAGTCAGAATGTGACTGACTTTGATCACTGCCTCGGAGGGTCAGGGCAAAGAGAGTGGTGATTGTGGACAGTTAACCCCTTGCCAATTTTGCATTGGATCCCTGGGAAGGGGACTGAGACTCTAGCACCAGGGTTGAAGGGTTGCTGATTGGCCACATACTGTGTTACCCCAGATAACTGGATGTGGTATGGGCAGTGGCTGTGCCATGGGCAGACACTCTACCAAGAGCTCCATCCAACTTTCCTGAGGTGGTCTCTGTCTTCAAGGCTCATGAGGTACAGTTTTGATGATGGTGTTTATGAGGGTCATGAAAACCTACACCAAGATATTTCAGAGTCAAGGACTAACTTTGATTAGTCCTTTTGGCAGGGACCTTGTTAATATTTACTGTCTCTTTAAGCCAGGGCTGCCTTGGATGGTCTTGATGTCATCCCTCTCTCCTCCACTGTTTCCTAATGTTTCCTAAACTAAGCGCCACAGGACACCACATTCTTGCAGATATGCAGCACTACAATGGTCAAAGCCCAGACCCTAGACACAGGAGCCAGACTGCTTGGCTGACTCTGACCTGGACCACTCCTCTTGCCACCAGGAGTGCACATGGCTGTGGTGAGAATGAAGTGCTGAGGATGGGTCTGGTCTGGGGGGTGGCTCAGGATGTGAGCCGGTACACTAGAGAGGGCCCAGGTTTGGAATCCAAAAAAATTCTGCCCCTAAATCCCATGTTAATGGGTTGGGGATGGAGGGATTCCCTAGCCCAAAGATAAAGATTACTTTATCTTTCCCAACAGCATCTTAAAATTGCTTTCAGAGTTTCATAGAGTTGGGAATGTATATTGTCTTCTGAAGGGTTGTATGTATCCTCACTTAGAAGGTTAAAGCCTCTGTGAGGTCCTACATAAAGAAACCAGTCCTGCTTTGTTTAATCCAGTGTTTCCTGCCCCCATCCGAACCCAAGGAGCAGCTGTTGATGTCTGGAACAGGAGTGTTCTGCAGAACATCATTTGGTAAACATGAGGTTGAGGTGTTCCCTCTCCTCAGAAGCATGTTTTGAAGAAGGAACTTTGGATGCGTTCCCTGCCCCCAGGACCTACAGGCGCAAGCCTTGAATAATGGCTCTGTTGGCTCATGTAGCAGGGTGATGTTTTTTGGGAA
This sequence comes from Nannospalax galili, assembly GCF_000622305.1. Taxonomy (NCBI): domain Eukaryota; kingdom Metazoa; phylum Chordata; class Mammalia; order Rodentia; family Spalacidae; genus Nannospalax; species Nannospalax galili. Next base: position 733,980 of record NW_008338996.1, on the reverse strand, counting down.
AAGTTAGCCAAGGTCCTCAGAATCATTCCTCAGAGTAGTTTCGAGGTCTCCTCTCCTTTGTATGTATATGTGTGGGGTTGGGGTGAGGGGGTTCTGGCTCTTGTCCAAGCCCTTATTGGGGCAGTGGTCTGAGTGGGACTGACCTTAATCAGGGTATGGGGGAGTTGCTACCCATTTTGTGGGATGGCTGGCTCCCTTGTACCCAGCAGCTCTGGCTCCAGGTCTTCCATCCCCCCTCAGCCTCTCTCTGCAGAAGGCAGTAGTTGGACAGAGGCTGTCTACAGATTTGCATAATTGTACTGTCCTCTGAATAATTAATAAAGCTCTGTCCTTGCTGGGAGAAAAGTCTGTGCCATTATGGATGGGTCTGCCATGAATGGGTTTGCAGGAGCTTTTCCAGGGGAGCCAATAGTTCCTGGAGCCCTTGGCCCTTCAAGTAGCCCTAAGAGAAACAAGGAGGCACTGGGTTGGGGGTCCACTAGTGCTGTGTCCACATGGCCCCTGTGGCCATCACGCTCCTTCTAGGATCCACCAGTGGGTCTCTAGCACACACAGATGGACTGGGATTCTGTGTTCTCCCTGCAGTCTTTGCTCCTGTCAGATCTTCTCGGATGTGTGGCCTACTATTGTGATGACTTAGTCCCCCATTCTGGAAGGCCAAAGGGCACAGAGCTTACCTAGAACTAAGAGGAGTGAGTGAGTCTTCAAGCAAGAGCAGGGGAGGGGAAGGGGAGTCAAATCTGCTTGGGGCCTTTCCGGTCTCTCCTGGTTTCTGGACTTGTGAAGGTCCTTGGTAGCTTGAGAGAGATTCCTATTTGATATTTCCAAGTCCCCTTTTTTGGTGTTTCCTTGAAGTGAATGTTCCTTATGGTATATGGTCTTGCTTCTTCTCATGCTGGAAAGGGAAATTGAGGCATGGATGTGCCCTAACATGCATCTAGAATTGGGGAAAGTCTTGTTTCTCCAGACTGGAGTGCACACTCCTCTCTTCCCCTCCCCCACTCTGTTGAAAGCTCCCGTGGGAGTATTTCTCAGATTGTACACTCCTGCAGGTGTGCTTGGGCTGAGGGAATCTCAATCATCCAAACAGGTCAGGCAGCATCCAGTCAACCAGAGGAAGTAGGCTTCTTCAAGGCATATGACTCCTTGGAGACTGGAGTGCAAATGTGTGTTTGAGCCTACGAGAGGGAATGCAGGGTACCTTGCTTCTTGCCCGCATTGACTATGTCTCCAGGTAGTATCTGTCTGCATAGTTCCAGATTGGGACACCCTGTCCATAGAGAACATACTATTTTTGCTGGGCATGCTAGCATGTCACCCCCTTGTTGAGCCTCGTGTGTGTGTGTGTGTGTGTGTGTGTGTGTGTGTGTGTGATTTACCACTTGGTTCTCATACCACCTAGGACTATGGCAGGGCAAGGATCATCCCATTTTACAGATGAACTAAGGCCCAGAGAGGGTAATTATCTCACCCAAAAGCACATAATTAGCATTTTAAACCCACATCCACCAGCTGGGCCTTCAGCTTTTTTCCCTGCAGCTACTGAGAAACCATTTGGTCCTCAGATAAGTGTTAGTAAGTTGGTTGGGTGGGGCTGTGGGGACTTGTTGCTCCCCAAGCTGTCTTCTCCACTTGATTGGAGTGTCTGAGAGTGGGAGGTAAGTGAAAGCCCTGTTTAATAGTTTTCCCAGTGACGCTTGCTTTGGCACCTTGTGTCAGTATGGGCATAAGACTGCCAGATGTGCTGCTCATCCAGGTGTTCTTGACTCTCTCTTTTCTTTCATGTTTTAGAAGGGCCGGGCTGTTTGAAGTATCCCAAGAGTTAGGTGGGCATTTGTCTTGGGCCCATGGTGGTGGTGTGAGATGGAGGTAGGAGGGAAGAGGACAGTCCCCAGCTCGCTTGTCTTTTTCTGGGCCTTTTTGAGACCAAGCCTAGGTGTTGGTGGGGCAGTCTGAGATGGAGCTCTTCTTGGCTACTATGCTGTACTGAGGCTGAGGTGTGACTTCAGGATTTGGAGCAGCTGTTTCATATAGCTTGAAAGGGGGACTTCATTGCCCAAATGGCATTTCCATCCTTGTCCCATTGAAAGCAAGCCACACGGGGGCTCCCCGATTAGAAGAATTCTGCC
>NW_008338996.1:577448-731677 GCF_000622305.1 Nannospalax galili | reverse complement strand
TAGGGGGGCATTTGTCTTGGGCCCATGGTGGTGGTGTGAGATGGAGGTAGGAGGGAAGAGGACAGTCCCCAGCTCGCTTGTCTTTTTCTGGGCCTTTTTGAGACCAAGCCTAGGTGTTGGTGGGGCAGTCTGAGATGGAGCTCTTCTTGGCTACTATGCTGTACTGAGGCTGAGGTGTGACTTCAGGATTTGGAGCAGCTGTTTCATATAGCTTGAAAGGGACTTCATTGCCCAAATGGCATTTCCATCCTTGTCCCATTGAAAGCAAGCCACACGGGGGCTCCCCGATTAGCAGAATTCTGCCCTGCTGACACGTGGGCCTATGTGGACCTGGCTTTCCATCTTCCTGTGTGGTGAGACAGATTACTTCATTTCTAGTCTTCTCTCTCCTCATGGTGCTTACCACCTAGGGTTCTGAGGTTTACCTGGGATGGCTTATGTGATCGTTTTATTATACCATCTTCACATCACACATCTGAGTTTCTGTTTGAGACCTCGGAATCCTAGCAGATCCAGCCCAGCCTTCCCAGGGTTCACCCCATCATGTAGCAAGAGATGGCCCAGGAAGTGATGTTTGTGCCGACATTTCTTCCACTTAGAAAATCAATATTCTGTGGTCTGCCTAATTGCTCCATTGCTGCTAAATGAGTCATTATGGAAGGAAAATAGCAAATGCATTGTGAGATTAATGGGAGAAAATAGTTGGCAAATGACTTTGGTTTGCTTCCGAAACTCCGAGAAGGTGTTACTATGAGAAATCTGGAGAGTCACGCAAGGCCGAGTCCCAGGCAGTGGGGAGACAGGCAGCTATTGGGCGGTAAGGCACCAGAGGTACCTTCAGGTCTGTTAGGGTAGGGCGCTGAGGCAGGAACCAGGAGTTGCTAAGCAGTCAAGTGAGGGATTAGTACAGCAAAGGAACTCTGGTCTTGAGGGAGGGAGTACTGTTCAGTTAGAACCTGTCGTTTGAACCCGTCGTTTGGAGGTTCCATGCGAAGCTGGGAGATGCAGTGGTGAGCAAACAGCCTCAGCCCCACCCCCAGCAAGGGAGATAGACTAGATAAAATTGTCCCTCAGGTAAGAGTATAATTGCCCTGTCCTGATGACAGTAAGTCCAGTCCTGGAGGGCTTGGTCTGCTGGAGAGCTAAGCTCTCAGGGAAGAGCCTTATAGGCAGGTACAAGAGCTTGTGCACATGCTTGGCTACCAGGGCCTGAAAGAGGACCTGGGTTACTGTAAACATCAGACAGTCCTAGGAAGCACATACTTCTTACTACCAAGGCCAAAGATGGCTAAGGACTTGTCTAAGGTGATGTAGTCCTTAAATAGCAGTGCTAGATTTGAACCTGGGCCTGTATAACCCCAAGTCAAAGGGCATGCCCACCTGCTGCAGGAAGCTGGCCTTGGTGCCTGCAGGTACATCTCCAGCTAGCTTCATTCCTGCAGGCAAGGAGGCTGCAGAGTGACCGCCTGAGACTTGTTTGAACTAGGGTGCTATAGGACACCAGTAAAGCATTGCTCCCACAGTGTCAAGCTAGATTTCTGACCATATTAGGTCCTTGCTTCTCTTAATGGCAACATGACAATTTTATGATGTTCAAAATGCCAAGTATATTAATGACTCCTTGAAAAAACTCTGTAAATAACACTTCTCTCGCCTTCCCGTAAGGTGTGCTGATTTATTCCTTACCAGTAATCCCAGCTAGCTTGTTATGGGGCCTCCTGGCTATCTAAAGAGATGGTGAGGTGGAGGTGTGGTCAGCTAGTGTGCTTGGAGACCTCTGGACTCCCCAGGGTTTCAGAAGTGACAGCAGCAGATGGGGAGAATCTAGACATTTCTTGTGGCCCTAGGAAGGAGGAGTTGGGGGCATTAGGGCCATACTATCTTGCTTTCTGGGGATTGCTGGGCATCTTAGTACCAGAGGAACCTGGTAAAAAGAGTCCCAACCTGGGAGGGTCAGACCCTCAGGTCTGAGGTTCACCACAGACTCTGTATCCACAAGTTCTGGGTGATTTTGAGATCTGATCAAGTATTGAGATCCCAGTAGTAACCCTGCATTCTCTCCTCCCTGAGTCCCAGGCCTTGGGTGATGGGGAATGATGGTGTTGGGCTGTGCTTTGATCTTTCTAGGCTGCTAAGTTACCAGGCTGCAGAGAAACCTTGGTGCTGGATGTGCCAGTGCCTGCTTCCAGTTCTGGGAGCCAGGCCTCACTCTACCTTTGTGGACACCGGTAGGCAGAGACAGGTGGGCTGCTCAGCCTTTTAAAAAGGCAGGAACTTGACTGGGAATGCTCTGCTGATGCTGCTGCTGCTGCTGCTGATGCTGGCCGAAAGCCAAGTTTCAGACCAAACTTGGGTCTGCTTGGCTGTTCCCTGCTCCTTGCCAAATATAAACTACAGCCCTTCCTGGCTAAAGGCTAAGTGTTTATGTGGGTTGCTTGAAGAGCCTAGCCAGGGCTCTTTGTCCAGCTCCCATTCCCATTTCCAAAGCATTCTGTTTAGTTCTTCAAGTAAATAGGACAGCATTTTCCTATGAGATTCTGGACAGGTCTGGAACAGCCCAACCCTGCCCCAGGACCCCAGTGTGTTGCCACAGGGAGACCTCCATGACAGCAAAGAGGGATGCTCAGAGGGCTGCTTCTGGTCTTGCTCCTGCCCCTTTGGAGCCAGATCCCTCCCACAGAGAGAAAGCCAGCTTGGGTTCCTCTTGAGTGGTACTTGAGAGTCACCAAAGGAGCTCAAACTCAGGGTCCTGATCCTGGGTCTTTCCACAGGCATTTCCTGTCCGTCCATGGTGACAGGCTTGGGCCAACCTGAGCCCAGGCGGATGTGAAGTAGAAGGTGCCTAGTCAAGGTTTGCCCCTCCTTCTCCCCCTACATTTCTTCTCCCTGGACCATAGAAGAATTTAAGTCTTCTGTTTGCCTTTTCTGCCCCAACTAGGCATCCTAGCCATGCTTATGTGCATAGGCACCCAGTTAATTTGCAGGTAGACAGTGGACTGTCCTGAGAGCCTGGCTCCATGGTGCCCATCCAGGAAAATTGTTTTGGGGGCCTCTGAACATCAGTCTCTCCCACCTAAATCAAGGTGACTGAATCCCTGGCCTCTGAAGATTTGCCTCGAGTGGGAGATTGGACGCCTCTATTCCCAGTGACTTCCAGGATGAGTATTAGTATTTCAGTGTTGTCTCAGGCAGACTGCTACAGTCACACACACACACATAGTTCCTTCAGACAGACCCAGGGCCCCTTGTGGGACCATATAGTCCCCTGCTTTGTGCTCCTACCCTCTGAGAAGCACTGAATGTCAACCTTATTCATAGCATGCCACAGTATTTTCATGGCAGAGACCAGCAGTTTCCTCACTGGCTCACAGGCCAAAAGGCTTCATTAAGTGATAGAACTCTAAATCCAGTCAGACAGCATTTTGGACCTAAGTGGTATCTGCAGAGTTGGTCTGCTGATTCTCCTGAGTCCTTGGGCCAATTCAGACAGGGTGGACCTCACGTGGATTCCTGGTTTTGGGTGTTTTCATTCCGGGTTCACGTGTTTCTCACGCTGTTTGGGATTCACCGTCTTACCTCGGTTTGGAGTACACACTCCTTAGCAGCACCTTGGGCATTTGACCTGAAGTTCCTTGCCTCCTGGTGGTGTGCCTCTCCACCTTAACCACCCCAGTGGCCAGTCTGATGTAGCCTGCTCGGAGTCCTGGTAGGGGCCAGTCTTCCTCCCACCATCCTGCTCTTCCCTTTTCCTTGGCTCCGGGGCCCCCCAGCAGAGGAACAGACATGGAATGGTGGTGGATGTCCTGAGAGAAGAGCCCTGGGTACTGGAACTCCTGGCTCAGGAGGTCACCAGGCACTGGACATGGTGCTGGTGGCCCAGAGAGCCAGTGCTCTAAAGCTCTCTGCCTGTGAAGGCAGACTCTCTGGCCGCCCTGGCAACAGCTCGGCGCCAGTCTGTGGTGTGGCCGCTGAGCGTCTCCTGACTGGCTGCTTCCTGGGCTCCTCTCAAGGAAAGGCGTTTGCTCCTCAGCAGCAGCCTCCTTCTGGCTACAGGCTTATGGTGAAAGAAGGCCCAGGGGCTGAGGCTGCCTTGTGTCTGCTACCAGTGCCCCCAGGGGCTTCATCTGCATATGCTACGCTGGGCCCTGGCCCTTTAAGAACAGTCTGTAGGGACTGCAGAGCTGACTAAGCTTCTGGGTCTGTTCTTGACATGACTGGCACAACTGTTCCCCCCCCCCCCCCCCCCCCCGCCAGTGCTCTGAGCTCCCCTGTTTACTCACACAGACGCTACAGGTCATAGTCTTTGTCAAACCCAGTTCTGCCGTTTGCCAGCTGCGTGACTTTGGGGGCATGTACTCACCTTAGATGAGGACAATAGCAACTCCTGTCTCTCAGGATTGTCAAGAGGAATAGATGATATTTACAGCAGAGTGCTTGGAGAGCCTGGCACAGAGCAGGTGTTAGACACCTCAATGCTTGGCACTCTCCTGCCTCGTATTCTCTCTTTCCAGATGTCTTCTGCTCCTTCAAAACTAACTCCTTTTGCCTACAATTTCCCTGGACCTCCCCCACCCCATTCCCTTGAGCTGTTCAGTTTAGTTCTTACTCTCTTGGCTTCATTACCAGATCTGCTCCTTTCAACAACAGTGGGGCTTCTTCAGGGCACTGATGGGAGTTTACTAGGCTGCACTTGTCCTGTCCTTCCTGCTAGAGTCTAGCTCCTCCCCAGCCCTACAAATAGCCCTCTCCCTCAACCTGGATAATGGGCCAGGTCTTCCCTGCTGAGTATAGCATGAGGTACCAAGCTCATTCATAAGGCCATAGAAATCTTCCAAGGAAGTGGGAAGCTGGGGCCAAGTGAGGAAGGGTTGTATCCAGGTACACACAGGGTGGGGTGAGGAAACCTGTCTGCTTTCTGCTGCTCTCTGGAGCAGGGTGTGGCAGGAGTTGGACCAGCTCTCAAGGAAGGAATCCAGCTTCACAGAAATGACAGTATTTGAGGCTTGAAAGAACTGAGTCCCTCGGTTGGCAAAGCAGAGACAAGGGCATCTAGACAGGCAGAGGGCATCCCCCAAATGGATGTATTGGGCTCAGAGTACTAGGGCCTTTCAGTCTTTTGGGGACGGAGAGCTGTGGGAGGCGAAAAGGGGATCAGGGCTGGGAGAGTGGGAAGCAGCTCTAAAGGGAGGTGCAGCAGGTGAGGAGAGGTGAAGACAGAGACTGAGCATGGCAGAGGATGTGCTTTGCCTTGTGCTCACAGAAGCCTAAGAAGTGAGCTTGCAGCAGGTGAGGAGAGGTGAAGACAGAGACTGAGCATGGCAGAGGATGTGCTCAAGAGTGTGGTCCCCAGGTGCTTTGCCTTGTGCTCACAGAAGCCTAAGAAGTGAGCTTTCTTCAGTGCTGGGAAAGGGGTAGAGAGAGGTTTGGTGACTTGACCGAGATCTTCAGACTAGTAAGGGGCAGAGCCAGAATAAACTGCCAGCAGTACAACCTTAAGTCTGCTGGTGTCTAGCCTGTTCAGGACTGTCTGACATCTTTCAGTGATGGACCCAGCAGCCTGTTCTCCAGCGAAGTGTGGGAACCACTAAGAGTGTCCATGAAAGGTATGGCACAAGGTCTGGCCCGCACAGGACCATGGCATTTTTAGGTGCCTGGCATATGTGACACAGGTGTGCAAATGGAGACCTTTAGTGAGTAGGCTCAGCCACTGTTTAACTAGACCTGTTACAAAATGACCAGAGGCCACGCAGAGGTGGTGGTTATAAGACCTGAATCCATTACCTCTGCCTCAGGGAGCCCAGGATCCCTTTCAGGGTTCAGCAAGATTCTGGTCCTTACTTCTTGCAGTTTTTTTTGCCTGACAGTCGTCTATGTAGCCCTTGAAGGGCAGCCCTTCTATGAACAGAGCCCAGACCTCCTCCTCCTGGCTTTGGGCACCCAATATGAAGCCTGGAATGGCCCAAGTGCCCAATAAACATATCCATTGAGCACCTATTGCATGCCATGCATCCACTGTGCCAGGCACTGGAATAATTAACTTTGGCATGTCACTTTATGATTCCCACAACTCCTCTGGGTCTTGTTAGGAGGTTGATTCTCTCAGATTGGGTATTTATTTCCCTATTTTCCAAGTGAAGAAACTAAAACTGAGAGAGGGGAGGCCAAGTAGCCTGAGGTCACATCCTTAGCCACCAGCAAAGGACTGAGCCTATTCTCTGAGCCCCGCCCCCTCCCTGGGCTGTGGGTACGCTCTGGAGGCTGACAGCTGTTTCTTCCCAAAACTGCTTGCTGAGATGGAGCTCCAGGAAGCCAGGCCCACAGAGAATCCGTATCCAGGGGAGCAGGGCTCCTGGGGGCCACCGGAAGCACCTGCCTGGCCCTTGTCTCCACCCCAGCAGGACCTGGTTGTTGGGGACAATTGTCTTTGTTTGGGATAAGTCAGAGGCAGAAGAACAAAGAGAACCCTTCCTGCCAATGCGACTCTGACCTTGAGAACCCTGTGGGGTTTCATTTACTGGAAAGACAGAAGGAAGAGTTGGTTACCAGCTTGAAAAGAGGGACAGGCCTCCTACAGGTGGCATCCAGAAAACCTTGGCTCTGAGTTCTTGCTGTTGAATTTCTCCTTTTCAGTTTGACAGATGTCCTGGAGATCTCTGTCTAGGCTGGCCAGGAATCCTGCCACCTCTTAGAGAAGGTTCAGAGATGCCAGGATCAGTACACTTCCTTTGCCTGGGCACTGAAAGGCCCAACCTTTAAATCAAAGATCCAATAATGAGTCCAGAGATCTAGACACGCCCCAAAGGCTTATTGCCCTCTGTGTCCTGTCACAGGAATGCCCAATTGTGGGAGGGTATCCTAGGAGTGAAGGGGATCAGTCTATGCTTGCAGGGGGCAGGGTTCTTGCAAGAAGCAGTGTGGCAGTCAGGAAACCGTGGGCATGGTGAAGCACTGCTTGTTTATCTTTATCCCCCAAACATTAGTGAGCCTGTATTATGTGCCAAGAGCTAAGTGTGACCCTAGGAGAGATTTGATGTGTTGTGAGTCTGCCTTGCTCGTGTGACATAGGAACCTAAGCAGAGGCATTTCACAGCTATGGTGGCAACTGTGGCAATCTGGAGGTTTGTGTCCTGTGAGGGTTGGGGACAGCTACTGGGCTTTGGTGGCAGGCCTTTAGGTTTGGAAGAGAAGGAACTCTAGAGTTGTTTTCTGTGACATTTGAAAATTTCACATCTTTAAATGTTGGCAATTGGTTCAAAACTTTAAAATGTCATACGCTGTGTGGGCTAAACAAAACATGAACGTTGACCAAATACAGTCTGCACTCTTTGGTTAGAGTCCTTTATGGTAAGGCTGGCTGAAGTTCAGGTGGCTAGAGGGCAGTAGGCCAGGCTTTGCTGGGAAGAGGGCCCTGGGTAGAGGGAGAAGGGCAGAAGCATTGGGATCCACTCCTACCTAATGGACTATGCTTGCCTGGCTGTGGACTAGCCTGGTCCCAGTGGTAGGCAGTGCTGCCCTGGGCCAGCAGATGAGCTGGAGGCTGACCCAAGCCTCCCTGAGAGCTTCCAGCTGTGTCCTCCTCTCTGTCAGGTGCTTTTCCCAGCTTTGTCACATAAATAAGCAGCTTTGGCCCAACAAGAGCTAAGGAAGAAAGGTGATGCTAATAAGGGAGCCCCAGTGACACCTGTATCTGCTCTTCAGCAAAGGTGTGCCAGCATGGGGTGGAGTGGGACTGTCTATACATGTGATCTCCTTGCTATTGGCACTTGCTCTCCTACCAACTGGGCAGCTCCTGCAGGTGCTGTTGGGGAGAGCCTTCACAGGAACTCTCAGGCCACTTAATACCCTGCCATTCTCCCCTCTTGTCTGTCTTGCCAGGGCCTGCTCCTTAGAGCCATGGCCAACTCTGAACTGGCTAAAGTCTGTCTGTTGTCTTCCTGTCTAGGCTTGTAGGTATAACTTTCCCCTTTGTCTCTTCTTCCACCCTGGCTGCCATACCCTCCGTAATCTATGTTCAACTTTCTCTAAGATCTCCTGTACCTGGTCTTCCAGATAGTCCTGGAGGTTTGCCCTAGAAACCATTATCCCCAGCTGTATGCAAAGCCTTAGGGCCAGAGCCAGCGGTGCCTGCTGCTCAGGGCATCCACAGATTGGTGAAGTAGACATGCATCCAGCAAGAGTTCAGCCCTAGTGTCTACAAAACAGAGTAAGCAAGAATGGATGACAGCCCCTACCTCTGTGTGGCCTTGGGGTGATTGCCATCTTCAAATGCCTGTATCTGAGCTGGGGCTCCTGGCCATCCCCCAACCCTGCTGTCTGTGTTCAGGGTAACTAGATGGCAGCTGACCTGAAGAACAGGCAGAAGTCAGGCCTTAAGGAGCTCAGGGGGTGTGGGAGCCATAGTAACTAGCGCTAACCAGAGTCCTCATCAGTGCCCTCCTTTCTCTTTACTTTGACTGAAGTCTTCTTTCAGTGAAGACATAATTAATATCAGTAGCACAGAGTACAAATTCCAGTCATTGTAAAGTAGAGGGGTAACAACGTAGAGAACTGCTACCCTAGAATCACCCACCACACCTAAACTACCAGAGACTGTCGGTTGGACCGTCCTCTGCAAAATATTTTCTGGGGCTTATAGAAAAATATTGTCCCTGTGCCTGGGACCTCTTTCTCCTTGGCTTGTTTGATTGGGGATGTCCTTCTCTTCATCTACAACCTTTAGCTCCTGGGGCTGGGGCTGGGGCTGGGGCTCAGCCTGGGGAAAGTCTCCAGGTAATTAAGCCACTGTGTGCATACGCGTGTGTGTGAACATTGTTTCCTAGCAGCTTCACACAAACTCCAAGGTAGGCAAGCTGCCTATCTTAGTTTCTAGTGCAGACAGAACTCCTCCAAGGGACCCTTGGGATTGAGTTATTTCTGGTTTTGCACACCTGTGCCAAGCCCTGGGGACAGTACGATCCCTGTCTATGTTGGAGGAGGTCCCAGCTTGTGTAGGAAAAGTACCTGCTGCCCTCGAGAGGCTTGTCTCCACCTCAGCTTTCACCAATCTCTCCAGTGCTTTGAAAGGGAGCCAGGCCAGGCCCAGACAGGTAGAGGAAGGTTATAGGTTGAGATTCCCAGGAGTTCCCCAGCCCTGGTTTCACTGATAAGCCTAATGGACCTCATAGAGGGATACTACCTGATCAGAGCTATGAAACCTTAACCTGTTGATTAAGACCAGCTGGGAAAGGAGGTGGAGGGCCAGGCCCTGGGTAGGGAAAAGGGGTCACAGCAATTGTATGGTTAGGTTAGATAGCCCATTGTTAGTAGAGTGCTGGCCTAAGGCAGTGTGGCTCTGCCTGCCCTGGTTAGAGCTTGACGAAAGTTCTCTGTCATCTGAAAAATAGGTGTGGAGCCCAGCCCACCCCAAGACTCTTAAAGTCTGTCTCACTGTCTCAGCTTTGGGATGAGTGCTAGAGGTGGTCAGGGTATGGGTAGTGACTAGTGACAAGGGCACTAAGAAGGAACATTTACAGAAGATTTGCCTTAAGCCTTTAGCTCCTGCCCCAGTCTAGTCTCCCCATGTCCACCTCAGCTCCCCTTCTGCTTTAGTCTGCTAATTCTAGGGCAGTTGGGTTTTTACCTGTTTGCTTTTTGTTAATGCTTGTTTTTGAAACAGGGTCTCCCTATATATCCCAGGCTGGCCTCAAGCTCTCCATCCTTCAGCCTCTGTCTCCAAGTGCTGGAATTATAGGCACGGACCGCCACACTTGGCTACACTAGAGCAATCTTTAATATCCCCTTGGTGGACCCCCTTGCCTGGTAGGCAGCTCCTGCCTGCCTTCCTATGGCCACTGCTCTGCTGGTCGCTGCCAGTGCCCATCTAGAGCTAAGACTGCCTTTGCTGTTCCCACTTCCTGGAATGAGATCCTCATGGCCTTGCTTCTTCACCTCACTCTCGTGGGCTCCTTCCCACTTAACCTGGACTTGAGTTCACCTTATCTTATTCCCCGTACATTTGCACCCGACCCACACTTGACTAGGACCTTGTGAGAGTAGACTTTATGTCCTGTTCCTTCACGTACTTCCAGTACCTAGAGTAGGGCCTGATGTGAGGTCAGTGAATGAACACAGGAACAGTTCATTTAATTTTACCTCATGAGATAAGCACGTTGCTATCTGTGTTTAACAGACTCAGAAACTAATCTCAGAGAGGTGGATTCACTCTGCCATGGTCATATAGCTGCAAGAGGACAGAGTAGGATTTGAGCCTGTTGTCCTGGGCCAGAGCCCTGCCTAGCCCAGGAGAAGTTCCCCAACCCCAAGCTGGTCAGGCCTACCTCTTGGAAGGATAATAGTGTGAGGGGCCTGTGGGGTTTCACCTTGGGAAGCATGAAGGATGTGGCCCAGAAGGACATGATAAAAGAAACAATGGGGGGGGGGATCTGAGGGCCAGGGGACTGCATGTTGGGGACTTCACTCTGGGTGCCAGCCATTCTCAGAGACCAGCTATAACTGTATTGCCCACCCACCTCCAAGCTCCTCGTGCTGGCTTTGGTTCCTGGCACGATTTCTGTTTCCCAGAGCAGCTCAGGCCTGGCCAGGTTTCCCAGGGCAGAAAAGTACAGGGGGAGTGAGTGTGTGTGACCAGCCTTGCTATTTGCACTGCCCTCACGTCTTCTTAATCAGCCTATTTCTGGGAGTGATGACTTCATCTCCTGTGATTCTCAACATAGCCATTGTCAGGCATCCATGGAAAGATTGGGCCTGACACTGTCCATATTCTGCTAATGAGCTGGGTTGGGAGAGCCAGTTGGTGACCCTGGCCTGACCTGGCTCCAGGGCCTACCATTACCTCTACCTCTGAGAGACCCTGTTTCTTGGAGGTGCCCTTAGATCTGGCCTCATTGATCTAAGGAGCCAGTAGTAAGTCCAGCCACCGCTTCCTGCGGGCCCACAGTGTACACTCTGTTGAAGCAGTAGTTGAAAGTTGTTACTAGCCTCTGCTTTTCAGGGCTCCCCCTTTCTGGAAGAAGCAGATGGTCCACATGTCCTGCCCTTGATGGTCTATGGGTAGACAGAAGGGAGGATAGACTCCACCCAGGCCTAGGGAAGGCTCCTGAATTGGTAGCTGGGGCCAGAATGAAAATAAAGGCTCAGAGATGAGCCTTCTTTCTTGCCCTTTCCCTTGTACCAGTACCAGCACCAGCAGAGCTTAGAGAACTGTCTGGAACTCTCATTTCCAGTGTGGACTGGAAATGCTGGTGGACTGGGGGTAGGAGGTGATAAGATTGAAGGTCTCTGAAAATATTTTGCTGGTCTTGGGCAGCTCTCAGGAGGCCAGGGCCTCAGTCCCAGAAAGTATATCCTCCCCTCCAAGCTTATTTAGAACTTTGTCCTGGAGCTAGGAGGATGTTGTTGACAGGATATAGTTCCTTATTGGGGTAACCCATTGTGTCCAGCTCTTGGCCAGGACGCTCATTCCCCATCCCCCCATCCATCTCTGTTGGGGGATTCCCTGGGCCCAGCTGGGGGCAGAACCACTGATGGCACAGTTTAGATCTTTTTTTTTTTTAAAGTTTTCATTTGTGTGCGTGCGTGCGTGCGTGCGTGTGTGTGTGTGTGTGTGTGTGTGTGTGTTTGCATGTATGTATGCCTGCAGATGTCAGAGGAGAGTTTCTGATCTCCTAGAGCTCGAGTTAGAGTGGTTGTGAGCCACCTGACATGCATCTGGAAGAGCAGCAAATGCTCTTAACTGCTGAGCCATCTCTCCAGCCCCAATGGGACAGTTTTGGCTCCTGAGTTGCACTACCCAAGGTTAATCAGAGCCCTGGCACGTCTCAGTGCTGTGCCTCAAGCACATCACTTGCCCTGTCTTAAGTTTCAGTTTCCTTCTATATAATGGGCACATTAATTGTAACAGTTGCTCTGGGTATATGTGAAGATACATTTCATCATAAAGAAGTATTTGGCTAGGGGCTAGAGAAATGGCTCAGCGGTTAAGAACACTGGTTGTTCTTGCAGAAGACCTGGGTCCGAATCCCAGCACCCACATAGCAGCTAACAACTGTCTGTAACTCCAGTTCCAGGGGATCTGACAGCCTCTTCTGACCTCCATGGACGTTGCACAACACGGGTGCACTTACCTACATGCAGGCAGTACATGCATACACATACAATAAAAATAATAAATCAAATTTTTAAAAAAAGTAGTACTTGGCTAAATGCCAACACAGCCGTGCTCATTGGGGTGGGGGGTCGCGGGGCACGGGTACTGGTGAATTGTCCATGCTTAGTTTTCCAGAGCTGAGACAGGAGTGAGAAGAGTGTTTAAAGGAGCAAAGACCTCTGGTTCTGGTTCTACCACATTCCATCATCTCCCTGAGCCTCAGTTTGGGGCTGAGAGGGTAGGAAGAGAAGGAATGAAGGGCCTGGGCCTGCAGGTAACAAGGAAGGGGCTCACATACTTGTCTGTTGGCACTTCTGTTTAATTTTCCTTTAGAACTGGAAATCAACTGCCCACCAGCCCCTCGGGTAGCTCTCCAGCAGAGGACGGCTTTGAGAGGCTCTTCCGAAGCCAGTTCTCCGCACGCCTGTCCCTGAGCCACTGCTGTCCCCTGTGTGTGCCCTCACTGTTCTACTGTTGAGCATTGTCTGTTTTGGTGGGAAGACAGTTGAGTCCAGCAAACATTCTCCAGCACCTTCTGTCTGCCTGAGGGGTACACTGACACTGAAGGTATTGATCCAGCCATCAAAAGGAAGAAGGCTTTGAATTGTTTCCAAAGATTTAAATGTAAAGGCAGAGAGTCCTGGGGTGCAAGGCTGTAGGTTCTAAGGTCCTCTCTTCTTCCCACTTGTGGAACCCAAGGCAAACTCCAGGATGCCTCCCCCAGACCTCCACCCCCCACCTCCCATTCCTACCTTAGTTTTTTTCAGTTTTAAACTCAAGTCTGTCTTAGCTGCCTTCCAGTCCTCAGACCCTGCAGTCAGTTTTAGATGAACTTACTGTGTACCTATCAGCTAGGTAAGCCAAACAGATTTCAGAGGTCAGACTCTGGCCTTAACTTGAACCTGCTGCCTGCAACTCACTAGTTGTGTGACCTTGGGCCACTGACTTCCTGAATTCTGATATGGGGTTTTCTTAGGTGCAGGCTGAGCATTTGCTATGCCTGCCAGCAGTGGCCATGCCGGCTCTGCTGAGGGTCCTGTTCTCAAGTACAGGGCTGCCCCACGCCAAGAACACATCCCCAGATGAAACCTCACCTCCCCCCTGGAGTTCCTTGTACCTGAGGGAAGCCCACTGAGGAATTCTTCTGTCCACCTGCTGGGAAAAAAGTTGGGAGGTAATAATGGCAGCCTGGACTGTAGCTGACTGAGGAGCCCCAGAACCAGCCTCTTAAACAACTGTAGCGAGGGTGGGCAAGGACTCAGCCTTTCAAATCTTGGGTTCTGAGGGAACCCAAGACCCTGGCTGTGAGCATGTAGACAAATGCTCTGTCTACTCACCCAGTCCTTAAAACCTCTGTGATTCTAATATGTATGAGTTTCTGTCTGGCTTTAGGAAGTGTTTGTTAATGAAATTAATAGTATAAACAAGATTTGGGGAGTGTGGGCATCCAGGGAAAGGGTTATTTAAACATACTTCAAACAACACTGGCTCAAGCGTCTAAGCAGCACCATTTGCATTTGTAATGATTTTGCTAATTATAGGTGGCCTCATCTGTTAACAAGTTTGCCTGGTAGTGCTACTTTATTGTAGTCACCCACTCAGCATTCTCTGGCATGCTTTCCACTAAAGATAACACAACAGGAATAATAATACCTATCATTTTTTGATCCCTTGCTATGTGCCAGGCATCCTACCAGGCGCTTGGCAGTCATCATCTCATTTAATCTGTGCAACAGCTCTGTGTCCCACAGATTTCTATCTCCTGTGTGCAGAGGATGAAATGAGGTAGAGAGAGGTTAGGTAACTTCCCTGGGCTCACACAGTCTAGAGCCCAGAGGGAAATGCCACCTCACAGGTAGCCTCCCTCTGCTCTGGTGACACTTGGTAATGCTCTCCTCTTTGATTTCTGGCTTTCTTCTCTTTCTCGACCCTTTTAGAAGCCCCCATTTTGCTAAAGAGAAAGCTGAGATTTTTGCTAGGAGGGACGTAGACCCTGTAACTTCCAGGTAAAATCAGGCCAGGCACACTCCTTCTTCCTACAGTTTGTGGGGGTGGAGTAGGAGGAGAAACTGCCTCTTAGCATCCTCCCCTGAGGTCCTGAAGGAGACAGCCCTTTGGGAGGAGGAGAGGTCACCTCTCCTACTGAAACAGGGATAGGTCTGGCCTCTCAGCCAAAGAAAACTCTAAAGCACTGAGCAGGTGGGAGGGCACTGTCACTGCATAAATTAACTTGCATGTGTTGTCATTCAAACAGAGACGGCCCATAGTGGCTCATAGCCAGCAGTAGCCCACAGACAGGTTGCATTTCATCTGAAGGGTGGAATGGTTTTATGGTTTTGCAATTTAGTTTTTTCATTGGTTATCAACACTTAAGTGTCCCTAAACCATTTACCTTCAATATTTATGTGAAAGTCAGGATTTCTGGATTGTCTAAGAAAAACATCCTGCAGCTTTGGGCCTGCATTGCTGTGGGGCCTCAGTTCACCTGGCTCCTCCACCCAGCGGCATGCTTTCTTTATCTGCTCCAGTGCCACTGGCAGGTGTGGGAGTTAAAGGGTTCCTATTCTAGAAATGAGGAGCCAGGACCCAGAGGGGACCAACTGGGCCACCCTGCAAAGCTACTAGTGAGGGCAGGATCTGAACCTCCATCCTTACCGTCCAACTCATGTGGTTCTTACCATACCCATGCTTCTCGGTTGTGTCCAAACCCTCTCTGGCCACCAAGGAAAGGAAAAATCCTTTCCTTAGCCTAATGACTCAAAAATAACCAACAGTGAGCAGGGGAGCATTCTTGTCCCCCTCTCCCCTCCATCCCTCCAAGGCCAAGGGGGACATGGGAAACCTATTCATTTAAACTTGATTATTTTCTCCAAGACCAAACTGAGCTGAATTGGGTCAGCGGCTCTATTTGCTGTGCTCAGCTATTTCTCCTGCAACACCATCATCCACTGGGTCTGCCGCTGGCTCTGTGCCGCTGAGCACACCAATCATGACTCCATAGCTATGACTATCCTCGGCAAGCTTGGCTCTGGCAGAGAGGAATGGTGTGTGAAACCAACAGGCTGTAGGACCTGGCCTCTGGGCCAGTGTTGTTTAGGCTCCAGAACCACGTGACATCGACCTCAGGTCTTCAGCAGTGTTCCACAAGTGCTATGCTTCCCGCAGCAGTGTCTGTATGTGGGGAAATGAAGACGTAGTGCTTACTGGAGAGTGGGCCTCGTGTTCAGACACAGTGAGCCCTCCTGAGCTCTGTGGTTTGGAGCAACAAGAACACTCATGCTCTGCACCTTTGTAAACAGGGTATCTTGCAAGGCACATCATGGGGCTGAGTAGCCTGGTGTAAACAGGATATAGCCTGTCAGTGGCCAGCCCTGGGCTAATCTCCTGGCAGTGAGAGGTACCCTATGTGCCAGGCGTAGCACTTGGTGGGAGACACAGGACACAGAAGAAGGGTGAGCCGGGCCATTCTCCCCTTGGTAACCGTTGCCAATTCCCTGCTCCCAGAAGAGCAGTGCTGTTCCCAGGGTAGTTGTAGCCGCCTGTTGTGTGAGGTCCCCACAGCTGAAGCAGCTTCTTCTGGACCCACAGCCTACCATTTATGTTTTGGTTGGGTCCCAGTGTTGGTGTGCCTTCTTCCCCTTTCCACTAAACTGCCAGTTTCCTGAGGGCAGAGACACATGTCTGCCCACTGGTTAGGATCCTAGTGTACCTCCGTAACTGGGTGGACTTGGACAGGTTGTTTGCCATAATGGGACTGCCCTCTCATCTGTAAACTTGGGACGGTGATTCCGCTCATGGACACATGTTATGGAGAAGAGGTCAGTGGTATCTCGCATGGCAGCACTGTGCAAGATGCCTGTAGAACAAACTCAGAATATGCTGGGAGGAAACCAAATTCGAGGCTGCCTCTCCACCTCCTGAAGCACGAATGTCTAAAGGTGGGGCTCTGGGGAGTCCTGGGAGGGGCTGTAAATGCCACCTTGTTATTGACTTGCTGTCTGGCTATGTGCAGCAGCAGGGGCAAGTGGCTTGTGGGCCTCCCCTTATCTGTTTGCTATAGACCACTACCAGACCTTTCCTGAGAATTGATTGCTCTGGTCTCAGCTCTGATTGCCCAGTGCTGGGGTAGGGCAGTGTGATACCTCAACAACTACTGATTTCCAGGTACCCAGGGCAGTGGTATCAGTCATTGACTTCTTTTGGCAGCCATTGGACTTGAGAGAGCAGCTGGTTTTCCTCTGCCACCTCTCTGTGACATTTTTACTGGTCTCAGGGTTGAGGATAAGAGCACATTTTAGGGAATTTGACTTTCAAAAAGTGGGTATGAACTCTTGACATGAAGCCTAGTGTAGACCTGATTACTGGTCTGTGTTGGCTGGGCCCCATGGTAATGGTATGGGGACAGGAGTTGGAGTCTGGGTATCAGTTGACCTAGGTAGGGACATGGAAGCAAGGCCCTGGTGAGAACCCAGTGAGTGGCTCTGAATCTCTAGGCAAGGTTTAAGAATGGGGAGCACTGAACAGGGTGACACTAGCAGAGTCACTAGGGGCCGTCAGACTCAGCCTTATAGACTATAGCCACCCTTTCCTTTGCCTCTTGATGACATCCAATCCCTGGCACACTACGCAGTACTGCCCAGCACTTGGCACTGTGACAACCAAAATGCTGACCATGTCTCGTCGCTTGTTCGAGTAAATTTGCTCTGTATTTTCAGAGGAGGTGTCACATGGGTGGGAATTTACTCCCACGAAATGCTTTAATGGAAACATTACATTTGGGGAGCCAACATGTGTTAACATCGCAGTGAGGGAAAGGTTCCAGGCTTGTCTGCCAGCTGCAATCATCACCACAAGACACTGGTTGGGACCTGGCAGATGCAAGTGATACAGCCAGGATGCTGGAGGGGTAGAGGTGACCAGAGCGCTCGAATCCGAGCTGCTATCAGGAGGAGGTGGAGGTCACCGAGCAAGTGGCGAGAAGGACAGGAATTCAGGGTGGTGAGCTGACAGCCTGCCTTAACTACCCATATAGTTCACAGCAAGGAGTGGTGAGGTCCAGGGACAAAAACACAATAGGCTCAGGGGTTGTGAGCCCTGGCCACATAGGCCAGGTTGTTGGGAGGTCTGGAATTCCAGCTCCCAGCAGCAACTGTCTGTGTAACGTTGGGCAGCAGTCCCATCCCCTCTGTGCTTCAGCGTCATTTTTAGTCAGATGTTGTCTAGAATATCTTTGCTTTTAGAGCCCTGAGGTTTAAGGACATAATATATGTAAAATACCTCACGCTGGGCTTGGCACAGAGCAGGTGCCAGGACACATTTGTTGTTTGTTGGTGATGATAGAGCCACACATACATGGATGTGCTCACATAAATTAACAGCTGGGGTGCACTGAAACTGCTTCCTGGAGTTAGCCCTGAGTCCAGTGCTAAGCTCATTTCCCACCTTCAGCTGAGTATAGCAGGCGTCTCAAGAAGCCCTTGTCCTTGAGCAGCCAGACCCATACTCTTTTGAGGGGTCCTTCTCTGGTCCTGCCCTGCTTGACCTGCAGACTTAGGCTGAGGTAGTCCCTGGGTTGCAGCAGGGCCTCCTCTGGGAGTTGGTGTCTGTCCTCTGAGCAGCCTGGAAAGAAGAGAGGCATGCACAACTGCCATGGTTACTTAAGCTGTCACTATTACCAAATACGTGATATAAACAGAGGGAGAAGTTATTTGTTTTATTTGTAGTTTCAGAGGGTTCAGTCCTTGGGCATTGGTACCATGGTACTTGGCAAGAGCATCTTAGGGGTGGGAGTCTTGGCAGAGGAATGAATGCTGTTCACTTCATGGCCCACCGGAAAGCAGAGGGAATGCACTGCCCACATGAGTAGCTTCCTTTTCTCTCTGTGCATGTGGGCAGCACATGGTTTCTTCTTCTTTCCTCCCTGGAAATGCCCTTACTGACACACTACAAGTGTACCTCACCAGTCTCCTTGGTAATTCTAGATCTAGTCGTGTTGGTAATGCAGATAAGCCACCACAGCACCCCACAAGGATGTACAAGCAAAGCCTGGAAGTACCCCTTGACAGTCTTGGGGCTCACTGTCTTGTCACCCTAGGAAAGGGAAGCTCTTCAAGGGGGGAGACTTTTCCAGAGTCCTACAGAGAACCTCACCCAGTTAGTAAGGACATCTTCAGAAAAGAAAGCAGTTAAGATGCCAGGGCCCTGAGCTCAGGGGAAAAGATTGACTTGTAGGGTGTAATGTGTGTGTTCATTGTACATTATGGAGTTCCCAGCCTTGAGGAACCAGAGATGAATAGACTCCTGCCCTAATAGGGCAACAGCTTCCAGGCCCATCAGAGCCTAGGGCGAGAGGAAGAAGGAGTGCATCCCTGTGGCTGGGGGTGCTGGGAAAGACTTTCCTGAGATGGGAGCAGTTGAGCTGGTGGGCTTTTAAGAGTGAAAGCAATCTGGCAGGAGGACATGGCCATAAGGAAGGGGCCTGCCTGCTGGGAAGGGTAGAGAGGGGGAGGGCCTTGGTGTTGGCAGGTACCCACTGTGAAGGTAAGGAGTATGTAGGGCAGGTACCTGTTGTTCAGGGAGGCCCACCACTCAGTTTGTGGTGGCCAGGGTCATGGAAGGAGTGACTGAATCAGATGAGCCCCTGAAATTCCCAAAGCTACAAGTAGCCAAGGATGGCCACTGTACATAGTCATTACAGATGACTCTGAAATGAGTCTGTGAGAGGCTCTATACACCTCTAACTGGACCTAGAAGGGTGTGGAAGATGTAACTTCCCCAAGACCAGACAGCTGCTGGTGAGTGTGGGAGCCCATCTTAGAATATAATCTGACTCTTATTTATTGTTAGCTTGCTGTCCCTCTTCTGTGACAGCTGTCATGGAAAGGAGGAAGTCCTACCCTAGGGCCCTGGCTTGTTATAATAAAGTAGTAGCACTGTGTGGAAGCTGGGCGGTGGTACATGCCTGAAATTCTGCAGTAATCCCAGCATTTGGGAGGCTGAGGTAGGAGGATCTTGAATTTGAGACCAGCTTGGGCTGTTAAAGAGACCTAATCTTAGAACAAGAAATTATAGATCAACTTCCAGGGACTGGCTTCCTACCTGGAGGAAATCTAGGAGAGTTTCTAGTTTGAAGGAGTATTTGACTAGGGTGTGGGGTGAGGGACAAGAGGGACAGCTAGAGTTGTCTGCAATGAGACTGACGTTTCAGATGTAGTTGGGTCACTTGTGCAAGTGAACATGCCTCTCTGGATCTCACTTTTAATTTCTTTTATGTGTATGAATGTTTTGCCTGCATGCATGGAAGTCTACCACATGTGGACAATGCCTGCAGAGGCCAGAAGAGGGCATCAGATCCCCTGGTACTGATTGTTAACTGCCATGTGGGTGCTGGGAATACAATCCCAGTCCACTACAAGAGCAGCCAGTCACTTTTGACCCCAGAGCCGTCTCTCTAGCCCATCTTGATCTGACTTCATAGAGAAGGGAGTTACTTTGCCTGTTTGTTGCTTGATCATGAAGTTGGTGGAAGAAGTCTGACCTGTAGCCAGCATTCTAGTGCTCAGAGGATGGGCTCTTCTTGTTTCCTGTTGGCCAGTATGGAGCCAAAAGGGCTTCTCTGGTCCCAGAGCCTTTCTGTGACTATGTTGTTACCTCTTCCCTGCTGTGAAATATTGCTAGGACTTTGGAAATCAAAGGGGTAAACCTGTCTTAAGAAGGAAGGCTTATTACTGGCTAGAAGCCCTCCAGGTCATGCACACTCCAGGGAATGTTGCAGATGCAGATGTGGACAGATGGGCTGGGGTTGAGCCAGCCGCCCAGAACACGGGCAAGTCACAAGCTGGGGCCCAGCAATAGATGGAGTAAACTGGGTGCCCTTCAGGTTGGTGATCACTTGGGGCTATAGTACAACCCCTTTACCCATCCTACCCTTGCACCTATAGAATCCTGCCTGGCTGAACAGAACGGGTGCTGGACATGGTCTGGGGAAGGTTACAAATGCTGTGAACTGCACTGAAACCTGTGATGATCCCAGTAGAGGAGAACAGAATCTGGACAAGGCCCCAGGTAGGGGCTGCCTTCCACCAACCTCTCTTTTGTCTGTATTTCCAGTGAGGGACTGGATTCCATAAGCTCATGAAGTCATCAGCTGTGCAGCACAACCTAGTGGAAGCTCTAGATCAGTGATAGAGGCTCAGTGTTTCCTAGCACTGTGGCTTGTGTTCATGGGATAGGAAAGGGTGACCCCAGGCAGAAGATGTCTGATTGACTGAGTGTGCACCTTCCAGAGGGATCTGTGTTACACTGAGGGTTGTGAGTGGTATGACCCAAGGATGGATCTCCAGGTGGTGGCAGATGAACTTCTAGACATCTGGGCATCATCCTGAACCTGGAGAACTCACAGCACACTACCTTACCTCCCTCCCTGCACTTAGTCCTCCCCTCTGCCCTGCTGGCTCAGCCAGAAGCTTCCTGCAGTAGAGAAACCACCCTGAAGTGAAAATTTGAAACCAGGACTGCTGCCTGGGGCTATTCTCAAGTCAGGAGCTAAGCTGTCCCAGTGACTATGGTAGGCAGACTCCTGCCCTTCCTACATCACAGTTTGTGTTGTTTTTTTTTAAAAAATGTCTCATTGGAAGTGGTGGTGGTGGTGGGATGTTTGTCCTGGCCAGTCTTCTGGCCATGCTGGTCTGAGCTGGATGATCCCAAGGTGTGGCTGCCTCCTTCCCACCTCCTTTCTACAATGCCTGGCTGAACCAGAGTATGGCTTTGGATCTGGGCAGTAGTTGAGAGGCGCTGTCAGGGGCCTGGAGAGAGGCTAGAGGGAGGCTGCAAGGCTGCATAGGAACCAAGCCCCTATTTCCAGCCCCCGCTCCCTGCAGGTTGTCTCTATCCCCACTCACCCCTACTCCAGCATGCCTTGAAGTACAGTGACAGGTCTCACGTCTCATGTAGAAAGTGGTTGTAACAGGAGGTAGCTGGTCACCTGATCTAGGAAGGACCTGCAGCTGCCTGGTGGGAAGGG
This sequence comes from Nannospalax galili, assembly GCF_000622305.1. NCBI lineage: Eukaryota > Metazoa > Chordata > Mammalia > Rodentia > Spalacidae > Nannospalax > Nannospalax galili. The sequence continues at coordinate 710,510 of NW_008338996.1, read as the reverse complement.
CAGTGTGGGACTGGAAGGCCAGGGAGTACTGAGTGCATGAGAAGCCACTTCCTGGAGAGAGTTCCAGGCCAGGCATGTGGTGCTGCCTTATGGGGGTCTGGATGCTGAGAGGTGCCAGGATGGGGAGCTAGAGAGGTATAGGGATTCCCGCAAATCTTTGATTACCCCAGCCCCTTTAAAATACAGCTCTTGCAGACCTGTCTCAGACCAGCTTGAAAAATGCATTCATAGGTTACACCTGTCAAGTGCCTGCTTTTTGGCAGATACTGGTTCAAGTTATGTTGGGCTTACTGGGCTGAACTTGTATTGTTCTCAAGTTGGGGTGTCGGGGAGTGTTGGGGTGTGATGATATAGGATGGGACTATGAGAGACAAGCAAAATGATCTCAGATCCATACTATGAAGAAAATGAAGCTGGGTGATAAGAGGGAACAGGGTAGTGGTGGAAAGGGCCCTTCCAGGACTTGTCTTTTGATCTGAGATCAAATGCCTCCAGCTGGGGCCACCAGGGATTGGCAAGCACAGAGGCCCAGGGGCGGGACTCCAGAAGGCAGGGCAACATTCCAGGGGAGGGGCCTGAAAGGGACCTCTGGGCTAAGGCTCCTCCAGCTTCCTGGAGTTGCTGTGTGCTAAGCCTGCCTGCACCCTGCCAGAGGCCCTGGGAGAGAGACTTGCCTGTGGCTAGCAGCAGTTTTCTTTTAAGACCTCTTCTGACTTCTTGGACCCAGAGGTTGTGTCTTGTGGTTACCTATGTGGAAGACTGTAATTTTCCACTTGTTCTCAGGAGAACCTGGAAATCTCTAGATACTGTCACATTGTGTTTTGAAGTCATTTTGGGAGTTTCAGCTTGGAGGTCATGGACTCAGCACATGCTCGGTAGTAAGGGGGAGCCCTTTGGGGCCCACCTCTTAGATATCCTCCCCGGCCACCTGGATCTACCATACCTCAGGAATGGGCCTCTGTGGCCTTGGACTCCTCAGTGACAACCTTGTCAAGATCCTGGGCTGGGCTGGAGGGGCTGCTGTTTGGAGGCCTGGCCATCCTCGGAAGCCTCATTTGGCTCCCAAGTCTCAGGTGCCCAGACCCAGGTCAGCAGAGAAGCCTGCTCTCCTACCATTACCAAGGTCTGTGTGGGTCTACAGGGGAGGAAGAAAGGGCACAGGTCCCCCTCTTGCCCCTTGGGTATTCAGTCAGATGTGGAGTTGTCAGGCCTCTGAGGGGACTGGGACAGGGCTGGAGGGTAGGGGGCTGATTGTTTATGGAGATGAGGCTCTAGGACTCTACCCTTCATCCAGGAAGACAAGTCAGTGCACTGTGGTGGTCAGCCACAGACTCACCCAGATCTCTGCCCAAACTCCCTGCCTTAGAGAGAGAGGGAAGAGTCCAGGTAGGCCTGGGTTTCCGGGAGGATTGCTCCCATACTGCAGGAGCCAAGCCTTGCCCTTGAGGAGAGAGGGCCAGGAGAGGCTCTAGGTAAGGCTGGGGACATCTGTAAGTTGAATGTCTGTCTGCAAGTTGGGTGGCCTGGCTCTTGATTATGGCCAGAAAAACTACAGGTTGGGAAGTTGTGCTCTGAGGAAGGGCTTTGACCACCCCAATCTCGGCTGCTGAGCCAACCAGCACCCTGCATTCGGCTGTGTCCTGGGATCTCCGCACAGGGCAAGGCAGAAGCCAAGCTGCCCACTGCTTTAGCACTCTGCAGCTCTCCCCACCACTGCCTCTCTGAGACAGATTTAGTAATGTCTGTTTCTTGTGGTTAGTACTGCAGGAGAGAAGCTTTACTCCTAAAACTTCTATTGATCCAGGCACTAATAAAAAGTAAAGGGTCTTTAGAGCAGGGTTTTTTTTTGTTGTTGTTTTTTTTTCTTTTTTTTCTTTTTTTTCTGCTTGAGCAAAGAACATTAGAGCCCTAAAACACAAATGTGTTTTCTTCCTTTTCTGTGGATCTAGGAGGGGTAAGGGTTGGCCTTCTCTGGCTGCTCCAGCCTGTGTCACCCTTCTGTTCTCTAGTAGTTAAATGCAACTTACACTATCTGTCTGTCTCCAAGGACTGAGCTAGCATAGGCTCCTGTGTTCTGAAGCCTTCCTTTTCACCTCAGGCTCAGGGGCAGTGGCAAGTGGTAGAAGGCCCAACTCTAGGTTTCTTCGTTCTGAGTTTGGTTCCTTGACCACTCTGATCCTTGGTTTTGCATATGCCATTCATAAATACTGAGTTTACAACACATCAAAGCCTCTCTTAGGACCAATGCGGTAGGTCCACATGGGGCATACCTTATGGTGAGACATAGAGAAGAATAAGTCAGTGGAGAAATAAAGTAACCCCTGACCAGGTGAAGTTCTCCTACCAGGCTACACTGTAAGTCAGCACCTGCATTCCCATTGCCCAAAATAGGGCCCACTTGATAAATATTTGCTGGCTGAATGAGCAAGGTGCTATGAAGGAACGAGCCAAGTGTTCTGCTGGTGAGCAGTGAGGGCAGGGCAGGACATGTATGGACTGAGGAGTCCAGGAAGGATGAATCCAAAAGAGGACAGAAACCATCTATTTGGAAAGTGGAGTAGAGCCAGAATTCCTATTCCTTGGAACAGCAGGTGCAATATCTCAAGGCAGATGGGAACTCAAGGACCTCAGGGCATTGCTGGATGAGGTCAGAAGATAAGCAGGCCACACCTGCCAACATCTTCCACCTGGGGAGGGATTCACAGTTACTCCAGCCCTACTGCTAAGGCATCTGGGGAGTCATTGAAAGGTTTTAAGGGTTTTGTCTTTGCTAAAGGGTCCTTCTGACTTCCTGGTGGAGAGGGAAGGGAAGAAGCCTGGTACAGGAGAAGCTACCCTGTGGGCTGGGAGATTCAGAAGGGAGGCAGAGTTGAGGGAAAGGGGCATTCTTGTCCTGAAAGGCTCCATAAGGGGCTTTTTAGGCCTGAGGTTCTGTGGGGCTGCAGCTATGTCTCTGACTTGCGATAGGAGCCTGGAACTCCTAGGGAGGCTGTGACACAAAATTGGGAGTTCTGAGCATACTGGTGGTATTTAAAGTTGTGGGGGTAGATGTAGATGAAATCACCAGAGGGAGGTGTTTTGCTTCCCAAACCAGAGCCTTGGAGAGCCTGGAAGAAAGGCAAGGGTAAGGGGCCTGTGAGGAAGGAAGGAGGGGTCATGAGTGCAAGTGGCATTGGCTGTGGCAACCCAGTGACCTTTGGCGACCTGAGAAACAGTGGAATCTCAACAGTTGAATAGACAGAGGAGGCAGGAAGGGAAGCCAGGCAACCAGCTTAAATGTTTCCCACCAGCATGCTTCAGATGACCTGGCCCTACTTGGTAGGTCCTGACCTTGGACCTGCATCAAAATCTTCCTAATAGTGTCTCCAGAGATGCTGGTTCAGGAGGGCACATTATCTGTCTCCCACTCCCCATGTCAGCAGCTTTCTGGGTCCTGTCCTTCCCTTTCCCTAGTTTTTTTTTTTTGCCAGATCCCAGGCCCCTACATATTGGTATCCTGGAGCTGGGGCCTCTCCAAGGCACCTTCTCAAAGCCAGGGTAGACTTCTTTATACTAGAAGGCTTCATATGTTAGCTTCCAGAGGAGTTTGAAGTCTTAGCAGAGTATTTCGGTTGCTAGCACCTTTCATCTCCGAAGGCTGGCTTTGGGGAGAGTTTTTAACTCTCTTGATTTGCTGTGCAGTGTTAGGGGTCATCCTGAAGTCTGGTGGAGCCCTAGCAGTGCCTGTTGAATGAATGACACGGGTATTTGAATCTTTTGGATTCCTAGTTGCCTGATTAAATGTTTTTCTGCATCTAATTAATAAGTGTTTTCACTCGTGCTATCTTCTAAGTGTGGGCGTATTAATTTATTTTATACATGAGGAAACTGAGGCTCTGAAAAGTGAAGGGCTTAATGATTGGGAAGTAATACAGCCAGAATTGTAGCCGAGGCATACAAAACTCCCACCTAGCAGCCTCTTAGTGACTGGTTAGCCCATGGATAAGGTGGTAATGCGGCGGTCAAACACTGGGTCTCCCACTGCATCTCGGGAATCTCAGCCATATGCTGTGCCAGGATTACCAGGCATTCCTGCTGCCCTGGACCACCTGTTTCATCAAGTTCTGCACACCCTTGCCCAACACATGAATCAGATGCATCAGGCTCCAAGGAGATAGGATGAGACAGGCCTCAGGGTGTTTGTGCCATGGGAGCCCCAGCTGTGGGGGTGGCTGCTTGTGCAGCAGCTGTGGATAGCTTGTATGCTTGATACAACACTCCCCATGGGCAAGCTAGATCACTAGGGGAGCTGGGGGAGACACTGGGAAGTAGGAAGACTGAGACCCAAAGATCAGGTGTGAGGCAGTCTCCACTGGGGCACAAGCCATTTGCTGCCTCCCACCTCCTGAGAAGCGCACGAGGCTTAGTGCCCTTCCCTCTTGTCCTCTGCTTACTCAGCAGGCCTCAGTTAGCTGGGGTTGGACACCACGTCTGGCTCTGTGCTGCTTCAGAGGATTTGGCCACAGCCCAGCCTTTTTTAGGCTTTACTGTCTTCAGGGGAAGGGCTGTCATCTTGGAGTTGTCCTGCTAGGGATCCCAGAGAATTCTTTCCCAGAGGAAGATAATGACTTGCCTTCATCACTACCCTGTTTTGTGCCTTCCATACCCTGTGCTGCTTCCTTCGGCCCAGCTAGAGCCTGGCATTTGCTAAGGGCTCACTCAGAGCCAAGCCAGTCTTTGTTTTGAATCCTGCGAGGTAAGTACTATTATGAATAGTCCATTTTACAAAGGAAGAAACTGAGGGAGGCTCAGAGATGTAGTGACTTTTACACAGGTGATAAGTGGCATAGCTCAGGTTTGAGTGTAGATTGCTGTAGACCTCTACTCTGTAGAAACAGTGAGGATGCTGAATCCTAGAGATCAGCTCCTGCAGTGTTAGGGCTGAGGCTTCCTCCTGGCCAAGGTAAGCCATATAGTGCCCACTGTGAGTACAGCTGCCCCGGGCCAGAATGACCCATCCATCTTGGCAGCCTTCTCAGATTGGGTCCTGAGGCCTCGTCAGTCAGGTCTCTTTCCCTCCCTCTTCTGTCCATCCTTTGAGCTTAGGGGTCTCAGGAGAGCTCCCATTCTGTAGCTCTGTCCCTTCCATCCCTGTAGACAGACTTGGTGTGTCTGAATCTTGGGCTGAGAAGAACATTTGTCCTTACTTGCTGCCTCTGGTCACACATCCAGTTCAGAGAGGGGCTGAGGGCCTGTCCAGAAGATGCTTGCACCCCTGCAGGGCCAGCAGACTGGCATCTTCCCCCTCACACTCCCTGAGGACTCCCTCCTCCTTTTTCTAGGTTTGTCTCCTTTTGGATCTTGTGTGAGATGGTGGAAGTGGCAGAACAGACCTCACAGGAATTGGGGGCTCAGTCTGAAACTGATTGGATACTTTGGACAAAGGGACAGATGCTGGAGGATGTGGAACTGATAGAGCCTGAGTTGTTAGGAGTTGGTGTTTTGGGAGGGATAGACAGGAGGAAGAATCTGCTTTCACTCACCTCCTTGGGTTATGTCCTAGCCCTTCTGTTGACCTTGCTCACCTGGAAGATGGGGTGATGGGCACTGACTGTCTGGGGAGTTGTGTGGGATAAAGGAGACAGGGCTAGAAGTTCTAAGCCTTGTGCCTGGCACATAGTGAGTGTTTAGAACTGGCCACATTCCCATTTGTAGTTTCTTCATGAGAGGTGGTCTCATTGTTTTTGTTTTAGGTTCTTTGGGACCTCCAAGTGAAATTTAGATTTTGACTCTTGTTCATTTTGCCTCAAGTCACCCTTAGAAGCCCAAGACCGCTAATCTGATCATGACTCATGAGGTATTATTTTACTTTTCCTGCTTCCTGTACAGGAAAAAGGATCTGTCTCTTTAAGTTCCCAGCACACCCAAGTGAGACTCTGGCCCTTTAAAAGCACATTACAGAGACTTGGAACATGGCTTTTGTTTAACTAGCCATGATTAGTCCCAGCAGACAGGACTGGAGTGATATTTCTAGGACCAGAGCGTGGAGTTGGACTGGCCGGGTTCGGTGGGAAACGGGGAACAACAGCCAGTGGTCAGGTAGCTGGCCTGGCCTCTCTGTCTCCAACCTGATGAGCCTGGTGGCTGTGTTGAGGCATGGTGAGTGGCTTTAGTAGAAGCTGGGCAGCAAGGCCCCTGCCATGTAGCCTCCTGGGCCCAAGGAGACCTAAATGGGCTGGAGGTGCCTTAGGTACTAGGCAGAGTGATTGTTACAGGTGACCAACCTGAGAGGGACTTGGATTTCCAGTGATGGTGGCTCTGCTCAGACAGCCACTGCCCAGAACTAGGAAGCAGTTAGGATAGGTCTGCCTCAAGCAGGAAACCAAGAGGAATGCTGCTGCTTTTAGTTTTCAAGCGAGGGGACCCTGTCGTGGTGTTGCTTTCCACACAACAGCCTGCAGCCCTGTGGTGCTGCTTGTGAACCGGGAAATGCCACAGACCGCTCAGAGCATTCCAAGCTCTGAGGAACCTGGCCTTTGCTCTGGTTGTCCAGCTGCACTGGGTGGGGCTGTGTTGAGGCTTGGGGGCCTTGCCATCACCGCCCCAACCTTCCAGCGGGCTTGCTGTCTCTCCCTTCCTCCTTCTGCCTCTGCTCCTGGGTGGGGCCAAAGACTGAGAAGTTGTGTCTGGGTAGAGTCTATGTTGGCTGCAACTTGGATCTGGGAATATTGTCAGAAGCTAGATCATGCTGATATGGTGGGGTCTTCACTGGGGACCTTCTTATCTATGGTGAAGCCAGAGGAGGGCTTTGCCTCATTTCTGCCCAGCTTCAGGGCCTGCTGGTTCTAACCACCCTCACTGCCATACCATGGGCAGCTAAGACTGCCCACCTGCAGGATGTCCTTCCTCCATGTTCTAGACAGGAGGTGACAAAGGCAGGGCTCTGTGCAGTTCTTGCCTCTCCAGGTTCCTATAGTTATATGTGTGTTGGTTTCACCACACAGGGCATCAACAGGCAGAGAAGTGTTTGGAGCTGGAGTCCATGTGTCAGGCCTTCTTTCCACTCTGGCACCTGTGAACTATGACATTGGACAAGGTGTTTGATCTTTTTGAGCCTCACTTCCTAGAGGGGGACTGGAAGAGTTAATTGTCAGTTGTGCTGGGGAAACCTGTAGAGTTGGTAGTGGTTTTTGTTTGGTGGTGGGGTTGTTGTTTTGGAGGTTTTTTTGTGTGAGTTTTGTAGGTTTTTTGGTTTTGTTTTTTCCAGACAGCATCTTGCTAGGTTGGTTTGAAACTCACCTGAGTGCTTCTGAGTGCTGAAACTACATGTGTATGCCACCACAAGGCATACAAGGGGTCTTTGAGTCAGGCACAGACTGAGGAGGCAAGCCTGGCCTGCCCTGAGTGGCTCACCTTGAGCAAAGGTGGGCTGCTCCACATGGTGGTTGATAAATGGACTGAGTGGGGCCTGTTTGCTGGCTTGGTACATATTTACCTATTTTTAAGTGCATGACTTAATATGCTAGAATCCTTTGTACCAGGTGGCAAATGAAAGACCATGCTAGCTTATCGTAGAGTCAACTAGTCTGGACTCTGGGAGGAAAAAAGAGGGTCTGTGAAGGCAATCCAAGCCTCAGTCCTTAACTATAGTCAAGTGCATAAGAACCACAGGGTTGTAGATACAAAATGTGAAGCTAGTGCCTGCCACATGCACTTCCTAGGTAGGTGGCCTAGCAGCAGTGTGAGGGTGTGTAAGTACTTGAGGGCATCTCCCTGGTTTTCATTGGCAGTTTTCCTGAGCTTCTGTCATTGCCTGTAGTCTAAGGAGCTCGTGACTTGCCAGCAGCCACCCACTTTTACTGTTTTGTTATTATTGAATGCTCCTGGCTGCCTCCTGCTACAGTCTGAAAAGCAGTTTTGTTGCCCACTGGGTCTCTGAGCCTTCTGGCTTCAGGAGGAGTGTGGAGCTGGGGTCATGGACCAAGAACATGCTGTTGGGTGACCTGTTGAGCAGCACTGGGGTCGGAACCCCAAGACCTGGGCTACTAATTTGGCCCAGGTCATGGAGTTTTGCACGCGTGTGTGTATGTGTCTGTGTGTTTTGTTTTTATTGTTGAACTTTCTGTGTAGTAGTAGTGGAGGCTGTCCTTGGGCTCCTGATTCACCTGCCTTTACCTTCAAAATTCTGGGATTATAGGTATGTGCCACCATGCCCAACTCTCATTTGTATGTGTTTTTACAGAAGGAGGTCATCTTAACACATTTAACCAGTCGTCAGAACTGTGGTCCTGAGGGGCCAGGGAAAGAGGCAGTTCTCAAATTAACTGTCACTTTAATGAGAACAGTCTGCACAATCTCAGAAGGCCTGTGGCAGAGTACTTAGGTCTTGGGTAGAGAAGATGAGGCAGAAGGTGCTGCCTGTACCCCCACATTTCATGGTAGGGCATTTATAAGGGAAGGAAGGCTTTCTGGAGGTGGAGAATAGGAGGGAATGAGGTCAGGCACAGGGGAGCTGCTTCCATGGAATGAGAATACTGGTTTTCGGCTTATTCCTGATTTTTCTGTCACCATCAGTCCTCGTGTGGATTCTTATTTTCAAGGCTGCTGGGGGGGTGGGTATTTATGTTCTGGGGTTGGAGTGGGGAACAGGCAGGAACTAGCCCCACTCAGTGGTGTTATCTCTCGGACCAAAGGGAAGCTTGGGTGTGTCCTAGGCTGGGACCCATTGGGCTTACTTATGGAGGAAGGAACACCTTGTTCAGGGCCTTGAAACTTTTTCAGACAGTGCACCTGGAGAAGATGGGGGCAGGGCAACAGGCTTGCGAGACTGCAGAGGTGGCTAGGGTCAGCCCCTAATGCCATGCAGTGCCATACAAGAATGTTGAGCTCCTTTCCTGGGGCCAGGATGCAGGTGGAGACACTTGTCCCTTAGGAGACAGAGGCCGAGTGAAGGCTTGGGGTGTCCTGCTTCCTGATCTTTCTGAGTGGCAGACCGAGCCAGGAGTTTCTCCTGAGAGCCCAGGAGGGCCGAGGGCTTAAGAAGGGAGAGTTGGCCCTCATTTCCCTTTGGATTTGCCCAAATCTCACCATGTTCAGTGGGTGTTCTTAGATTCTTTTCTTTTTAAAATTCAGGGCACTTCCTTGTTCTACTGAGGTTTATGAATGTTTAAAAACTGCTTTGTGGTCCCCAAAGTAATTTGACAAGTCTGACAGCTATTGATTAAAAACCTAAAATTATTCAGGCTACGGGATGACTGGGGGAGATTAGATGGGAAGTTTTTTGTTTCTGCACCCCCCCCCTTCCTCCTATGAAAGGTGAATGTGATCCTAGAGGTCTGCAGGCTGTGTTGGGTCTACCCAGCACTGGGAAGGGTGGGGTGGGGTCTAGTTGGGGTGCTGAAGGCTGTCTCCTGTGCAGGAACCAGACCACAGCCCCTCATACCCCAAACCTGTGGCCCAAGTCCTACAGGGCAGCAGTGGGGCGTTACTGCTACATTATTGTAGCTGTGGCAATGGTGTAGTACCGGAAGCAGTGGAGGTCCCTTAGCTTAGTTTCTGGGGCTTGACATAGGGCTTTTGTGGCTTTCTGAAGTAGCTCAGCACATGAAGAATCAGCAGCCCAGAAAAGGGAAGGAACTTGTTCAGGGTCTGTGGGTCCAAGAGGAAAACGGGTGGACCCAAGGTCTTAGGTAGATTAAGGGTGGAGCTGGGATGGGAATGCAGGAGTCCCTGGCCTGGTTCTTCATCCTCCTATGAGATAAGAGGCAAGGGCCCTTGCTGGACAGTAGACTGGCAGAGTGGCCACACCCCTAGTACCTCAGCTTTCAGTCTGGACTCTGACTTGTCTTGGTATGTGGCAGAATCCCTGCTGAGCCTGGCCCATTGGTCCTGTGTGAAGTCCTGCTCTCTTATCTACTGTGGTGACATCACCTTCAGTGCACGGTTATTAGGAGAAGGCTATAGATGATGTGTGTGCTTGGGTAAGAATAATTGTCAGGTAATAGTAGGTGTGCCAGTTATTTTCTGTTAACTTTACACAAACTGGAGGGAACCTCATTTGAGGAATTATCTCTAACAGACTGACCAGTAGGTGTGTCTGTGAAGTGTTTTCTTGATTGCTGATTGATATAGGAGGGCCCAGCCCACTGGGCAGGTGGGCCTGGGCTGTATAAGAGAAATAGTTGAGCAAGCCAGCAAGCACAGTTCCTCCATGGTCTCTGCTTCAGTTCCTGCCTCCAGGTTCCTGCCTGAGCTCCTGCCCTAGCTTCTTTGAGTGATGGATTGTGGCGTGGGGGTTGTAAGCTGAAGTTACAACCCTTTTCTCCCCAAGTTGCTTTTGGTTAGTGTTTTATCATAGTAACAAAAAGTAACTAGGGCAGTATGGTAAGCAGTGAGTGCTGCTATTTATTTGATCAACATCTGTTGGATGCCGTTAGTGCCAGGCTTCAGACCAAGTCATGACCTGCCTTGTCCTGTTTTGGTTACCAGGCTGTGGCCCCTTCTCTTTTCAGGCTCAGCCCTGTGGTGTGGGGATCTCAGAGATAGGGTGAGGTCAGGAGGTTCAACATGTGCATAGAGAGAGGCATCATACTGGTTCCTGGAGACTCTGCTAGGATCCAGGGCTGAGAGGGACCACCCCTTTCATCCCAGGAAGCTTCCTAGGCTGAGTGGTTGCTTCTTTGTCTGTTGAGGGTAGGTTTGTCTCCCCAGGACCCTGAGAGCCACCAGGGGGCTGCATGATCCTTCCTCCTCCAATCTGGGATCCCAACTAAGCCACAAGTGAGTACAGGCTTCAGCAGCTGGTTCCCAGGCCAGCAGGGCAAGGCAGGGGTAAGGAGAGATGTTCCCAGAGAGGCACAACCCAGTTTATGTTCTGCCGCTTGATTCCCAGGAGGTCAGTGCTCTTGTCCTGACATGCTCCAGAGCTGTGTCCAGACGAGGTCTGCATTGTGGGTGGAGAGCTGCCGCCTGGGCCTGCCCGCTATGCAGGCAGAGACATGCTGAGTGCATTATGGGCCTGGTGAGGCCTAGAGAGTTTGCTGGGTTCTCACTCCAGAAATGGTAGAGCTGCCAGCCTTGAAGTGGGCATCAGCTCTGGAGACAGGCTTTGTTCATGGTTTCTTCCTCTTCTGGGCGGTGCCATGCAACCATGTGAGCACTGGAGCAGAGGGTCCACCACAGACACATCTTTTTCCTCAATTTCACTAAAGGAAATTAAGTACTTTGAAAAAGAAAAATGAGGCATTCTAGACATTGGGCAGCTAAGGTTGGTCCTGTTTGCAGATGGAAGAAGTAAGGAATTTGAGTAGTTGAGGAAGGGAAACAGCTTGGGAAATCCAGTACCACAAGGGTACGCTGTCCTAGGATCGTCAGCACTTGTCAGTGTTCAGAGCTGTGTCCTGTCTCCTGAACCATGTATGGCGGGGGGGGGGGGGGGGGGGGGGGGGGCGCAGGTGTGGTGGCGCATACCTTTTATCCCAGCCAGAGGGAGGCAGAAGCAGGTGGATCTCTGTAAGATTGAGGCCAGCCTGGTGCGCATAGTAGCTTCCAGGTAGGCTGGAACTAGGGAGATCCTGTTGGGGACTGGCAGTCACAAGTGACCACAGTTCCTGGCACTGGCTCTTAACTTCCAAGCACCAAGATCTTAAAGTGACCCCACGAGGGTTAAATCCATTTCCCCACTGATGGGAAGCAGGTCTAGAGACTTGAATAGCTAAGACACTTAAAGCTGTGTTTATTAGGTGTGTAGAGACTGGCTTGCTATCTACAGCTGGCACCCTGGATACTAAACTCTGTTCTGCTGCCGGCATTTCTGTACTGTGCTTTCACATACCTGTCGACCCTGTTATCTAGCAGCCCCCCCGAGAATGCAGGCACACCTCTGCTGTGTGTCTTAAAGGGTCTCCCAACTCCTGCGCCTGTACTTTGAGTGAAACCAGAGGAGCCTGGCCCATGTGGGGACAGCTGTGCCTGAACTGAAGCTGGTCTCTCCTAGTCTCAGCCCTGCCTTGGGGCCACACAGGGCAGCTTCCTTTGTCCCTTTGCAATTTGGAGGGTGACTGAGCCCCTTACTTTCTATGCTAAGCAGCCCCATTCTAAACCCGCCCACTCCCATAGCTGGGAGGCTACTCCTAGTCAAGTGAGCTTTTTGATTGTTGCAAGTTTTGTTTTTGGTTTTGGGTCTCCACCCTCCTTGAAACAATGGGGAATTTGCCCAACTTTTGTGTCACTAACCTTTTAGCAAAAAAAAAGATCAGAGTTGAAAAACAGCTTATGGGCTGACTGGAAGGCTATCAGATAAGGCTATGCCCCAGGAGCCAAACAATGTCCTCTTGTTCCTGCTGCCAGTCCTCACAATGAGCTGCTGTTGGGGCGAGCTCTGCCGCCAACCAACAGTGGTTCCCCGCACCTGTGCCTGTATTTCCTGGCCTCTGGAATGAGTGGGTCACAGCTAGTAGTCAGCCCTGCTGTGGACCTTGCCCTCTCCAGTGCCCCATGTCTACTATGGGGTGATTGAAAACCAGCCTATGGCATCTTCTAGTAGAGTCAGTCTTGGTTCCCTTGTTAGTCAGATCTTCTGTGGTCACTTGCTACCACAAGATCTCAGGCAAGTTGCTTCTCTGTTAGAGGATGCTGTGCCTTCGTCCTGTCAGGGCTGTGATGAGAATTCAAGGAGATAGGCAGGCAGGGTGGCATGGAGTAGGGGGCTCAATTGGCATGGGTGTGGACTGTCTACCAAGAGAGATCAGGTACAGCATCATGGGGGTGGCATTGGGCTTTGAAATCCCAGGGTTTTATTAGAGAGATGGATGGAAAAGGTAGGAGATGGCTTGATTATTAGCCAGCACGATTTTTGAGGCAGTGCTTGGGCCCTAACTTGGGACCTCTTGGACCTATTAAAGACATGGGTGGTGAGTGGGGAGAGGAGGAAGTGGTGACTGTCCCTGTCTACCCAAGGAATCCAGGAAAACTTCATGGAAGATGAATGATGATGCTGATGTTGAGTTTGGTGGGACCAGGACAGGAACACTTCTTGGCAGAGTAGTCAAGTGCTGGCAACCTGCGGAGACTTAGGAAGTCCCTGGAGTGGAGCAGCCCAGCAGGCAGGCCACTAAGCAGTGGGCCTGGTCAGTTGGAACAGATAGAGGGACTCTAGCCAGCAGCCCAGACGGCAGGACTAGGACAGAATGGAATCCTATGATCTTTAAATGGGAAGTGAAGTGCCCCCCCCCAATTGTCCTTACAGCTCTTCCTCGGTATGTGCCCCCCAGTCCCACTGCTTTCCACTGGAGGCAGGAACCCTTCCTTTCTCAGCTCAAGAGTTGGAATGTGGAAGCAGTGCTAGAAGGATAGGATGTTGTTCTCAGTGTCTCTGGTTGGGTGAGGACAGCATCTGCCTCTTGGACTTTTGAAGATTCAAGGTGATGTGTGTGATGGTTTATGTGCCTTACAGCCCAGGGTAAACCTTGCCCAGGCGTGCTAGCCCTGCTCAGGTGAGGGGCAGACCTGTGCCTTGAGACCTAGTTCTATGCTTCTGAGTGTAGTGTAGTACACAGTTCCTGGCAAGGTTGTGAGAAGTTAATTAGTCAGACCTGAACTGTGGAGGTGATCCTCAGTATAGGCCCCAACTGAAGGCATTTTGTCCCCTTTAGTGTCACCTTGCCAAAAGAACTAAGGCTTTGGTCTTTGGGGACTATAGAGGAGGTGGGGGTGGGCATCATAAGACTGAGCTGGGTGCCATGCAATTGGCTACCTTCCCTTCACCCAGTCATGGTCATTGAGAGGGGTGGCACTTGGGCTAGGGGATGGCAGAGGTCTTTTGTAGAATAGCATCAGCCCCAGTCTGCCACTGCACACAGCAGCTAAGGGCTCGATGGGGAATGTCCCATCCCAATGGGGAGCCTCCAGCAGATCAACTTCCTAAGCCCACCTTACCTTTCTATAAAGTGGTAGGTGAAAATCTTGGTAGGGTGCGTGCAGTTTAAAGTGAGGAAAAGAATGTGTAGGTGCCTACCCCATGCTAGTGGTGGGAATTACTTATGGGCACCCCTTTCCTTAGGAGTAGAATAGGAACAAGACAGGCCAGTGCTGCTCATCTTCTTTCACCTGAACTTTCCACTTATGGAGGTTGTGCTCGCTCACTGCCCCCTTGCAGCCAGGGCAATTTGGAGTGATGTAATCCAACTATGTGTAGTGTGAGTAGAAGACAGAATAGGATAAAGTCCTGACTTGGGGGACTGATGGGGCAGGTGGTCCTTGATGTGGCATGCTTAGAGGTATTGCTTCCTAGAGAGGTGCTTCTTAAACTATGATATGGTCTGCTGACCTAGGACGTGACCAAATGACCATTTTCCATTCCTAAGCCCTGGTCATCTTATCAGCTGCCCCCACAGGCACACCCTGATGGGTTGCAACAGACAAGTTCCCTGTGGGCTCGGATGCTGTGTGTCAGGACCTGGATAGTGGAAGAGCAGCAGACTGACTCCTAGCCCAGTGGGAAGGAGACAGAGGTGCATGAATCCTCAAGCCTTTCCACCAGCAGCCAGGTCCCTCTCTTGAAGAAGCCTTTTGGGGAGGTGGGAGATGCAGGGCTGCCCAGTTGGCAGTTGGTTGGGCTGGGTTAGTCCAGGATGCCTTAAGGGCCCTGAGCTTCCTCTCAGTCCTGTTTCCTTAGAAATCTTCCCAGCCAGCAGGCCAGCTGGAACATGTCTGGGACAGCATGGTAAGGAAAGGAGGTAAAGGTTCTGCAGCCATAGGCTACCGTCCCTGGTTGCTTTGGGGTCTGGCCTAGGTCTGTTGGGCTCTTTGGACTTTAGGATCCGGGAGTCTGAGGTCTCTCTGAGCAGACCCAGGGTGCTAAATCATGCCTCCCACACCTTTCCCTGTGGCCAGTGATTGGCCAGTGATCCCTTGGCCCCAGCTCACCAGCTCCCTCCCTTTTCTTTCCTGGGTTCCTCCCTGCCACACCCAAGTGCCCAGAAAACAGCTTGATTCCTACCAGCTGTAGACTGTTTTAGGACCTAGCTATCAGCTAGGGGCCAAGTGACTTCCCCAGCATCTAAAGCAGGGAATATCTTCCATTGAGGTAATGAAGGCAGGGAGACTGTGAGGTAGCTGCCCAGCACTGGATGGTGTCTCAACCAAGGGGAAGGTGTGCCCAGCCCCCTCACAGCAGTGATCGGTGCTACTATAAAGGGGGTGGGGTGCTGGAGCAAGGTTTGAGGTCAAAGGAAAAAGTGTGTGTGAATACCTAGAATGGTAGGGCAGGGCAGGTAGGCCTTTGTAAAGTGAGCATCCCAGGAGAGGACCACAAAATGGTCTGGTCAGGTTTAAGAGATGACCATATGATCATTTTTCCTCCCTGAGCCCAGTTGTCTTCCTGAACACATTCTGGTAGGTTGCAACAGATGAGCTCCCTCTGGAACTGAATTGTAGAGATGGCAGGCAGACTACAGGCTGAGTAGGAATAGAGGCATACCCACTACTGTGTAGGTCAGTGGGTTCCAGGCCAGCTTCCACCTGCCTCAGCTCCTCTCTGGTTCTTCCTTAGAGCTTTCAGAGGCCACCTTCATACTGAGTTGAGAGGAAGCGTGGGAAGGTTGAGTGGGTCTCCTGGCATGGGCTGTGCGACTGTCCATGTGAGGGACTGAGGAAACAGAGGGATGGTTTACCTGGGTCTGTACAAGAGGTACAGACCACGTCCAAAAGAGGTACAGACCACGTCCAAGACCAAATCTATCAGAGCCAGTCTGGGTCTGTTCTGTCTGCATTTGGTTACCAGGTGGCATTTTTGTGTCTGCATCTTGGGTCAAGGTCTGTGTTGGGACACACTGGCCTTAGCCTGGGTCCCACAACCCTGGCATGTTGACCCTACACTGAGTGTCAGTGTTTCCTACACTATGCTGAAACTGACTCCTGCTATCCAGAGCTGCCTTGTAAGATGAGGCAATACAGGTTCCTGATGTTTGGCAGAGTAGGGCAGTGAATGAGAAAGGGCTTCACCAGCAGTGATGCTCTTGAAAAACACCTGGACAAAGACCAGGGCAGAAGGCAGGACAAGTGGGAAAAGCCCCAGAAGACCCAAGATAACTTGGGTCTGGACAGTTCTTTCCTGGGGTTTGGTGGGGTTGCTTGCAGAGCTAGGCTAGACCCTGCCCCAGACTCAAGCTCACTAGCACATTAAGTGGACACAGAAGCCTCAGCAGCTTGTTCTTGTAAAGAGGAACCCCTTCCCCAGAATGTAGCTTGTGTGTGTGGGGGGGGGGGGGGGGGGGGGGGGGCTGTAACAATCCTCTCCCAAACCTGTCTGTTGAAAGACTGAGTGTGGGGGTTGGGAGGAAGAGTGGATCTGGGAGGCGGTGGAGACAAAGACTGGGCAAGTTAGCAGGGGTCTAAAAGCCAGCTTGGCACAGGTGCTGGCAGAGTCCATGTGATATCCCCACTGCCCACTTACCCAGGTCCCATCTGATGCCAAGGCTGAAGGAGTCTCGCTCCCACGAGTCCCTGCTCAGCCCCAGCAGTGCAGTGGAGGCGCTGGACCTCAGCATGGAGGAAGAGGTGGTCATCAAGCCTGTGCACAGCAGCATCCTGGGTCAGGACTACTGCTTTGAGGTAAGTGTCTCTATGGTCTTTTCCCTGGCCAGGCTCATTCTCCAGACTCCTCCTAGAGTGCTCAGTGGCCCTGGCGGGGATAGGCTTTTGGGAACAGTCTGGAATCTACTCATAGCTTTAAGCTCCTGGAGAGACAAGGTAGAGATAGGAATGGGGAGGGTCTTAGTCTGCTGTGTGGCAGCAAGTGAAGCTGTTGGGCCCTCAGATTGGAAGTGAGGTGTTTTGTTTTTTTAATTATTTTGTTTGTTATTTTTATTTTATGTGTATGAGTGTATTGCCTGCATGTACGTGAGTGAACCTGTGTCCTGCAATGCGGCAGAGGTCAGAAGAGGGCTTCGGATTCCCCTGGAGCTAGAGTTAAGGATGGTTCATAGACACCATGTAGGTGCTAGGAATCAAACCCGGGACCTCTGCAAGAGTGGTCAGTGCTCTTAACCGCTGAACCATTTCTCCAGCCCCAGAAGTAAGTTTTTTAAAAAGCCTGTGTAGAATTGCTTAAGCCCCGGAGCCCATGCTCGCAGCCTGCTCACCCATAAGGCAGTGTGGGATTGTGAAGGGATCCCTCCTTTTTAGGCCTGTTTCCCCATCTATGCAGGGAACCCAGACCTTTGCTCTCAGAGTTCTGTAACCCAGAATTTGACAGCAGAGGGTCATAAGCCATTATCTGGCATTACCTGTGCAGTCCCTCTTGGTAGATGAAGTTCTGTGGCCTTAAAAAAAAACATGCCAGAGGTCGTAAACCAGGCTGAGACAAAACAAGGTCTGGGGTTACTGATGCCTCAGGTGTTCCTGATGACTTCTCCAGTTGTTCTTAGTGTCTTGTTACCCCTATTTCTAGGAAGATTCATTCCTCACCTTCACTTCCCCCCAAACAACATGCATTGGGGGGTACCCTCCAGTAGAGGGGTAAGCCTGATAATGACAGGCCATTGGAGTCTAGTATGCTATGTTCCTGGCATCTGCCATACCCAGCGTTCCTGTGTACTTCGGGGATAGACTCCAAGCCAAGTCAGGCTGATTCTGGGTTCGGGCATCCTTGCCTGGGACAGACCAAGAGGGTTAGGACCTGTCCACTTGTTCTTAGCATGGGCTACTGCAGAATGAGCTGACCCACTAGTGCCTGGATGGGGTATGTGCTTTCCCAGTGGAGCCCCTGGCCTGGTGCTAGGGTCAGCCAGGTCATTGGGGGCAATTCTGACCAAGCTCCCTTGCCTAGAGGAAACCTATAGGTTATAACTGGAGAGTGAACAAGACTCATGAAAACAGGAGCGGGGTAAAGGCCTCAGGCTTGGAACACATAGTCAGCTCAGTTCACATTTCTCTAGAAGGGCACATGGTTAGGTTTCTTTGAACATCGTTGTCCCTGTTACTGTGCAAAAGGAGTCTACCAGGAGGGGGCCAGCTGAGGACTGAGCCTGCCCTTGTCTTCTAGAGAACCTGTGGTTCTACCTTTAGGGAGACTATGCTTGAGGCAAGTGTGCACTCTGACTCCAGCTGGGTCTCCCATTCTGTCTCTCCTTCTATCTCAGGGAGAGACAAGTCAGAGTCAGAGAGATGCTTTCCTATTGATGGGAGAGCACTGAGGCAGGGATGAGGAGCCAGGTCCAAAAGCCACATGATGGGCCTGGCCACTTTTCTGCTGCTAATCTGCTAGAGCATAGCAAGGCTCCATGTATTACCTGTGGTTGATGAGATGTCCGGGAATCAGGAGCTCCTTCTTGCCTCCTTCCTGTGGCTTTCCAACCTTGCTGTGGTCCCTTCCCCATTAACACTGTCCTGCTTGCCTCCATAGGTGACAACATCATCAGGAAGCAAGTGCTTTTCCTGCCGGTCCGCAGCTGAGCGAGATAAGTGGATGGAGAACCTGCGGCGAGCAGTGCACCCCAACAAGGTAAAGCCTGCATCTTCTCTCGCTGTATTGTGGGGGATGAGGTGAAAATCGGACATGAGGAAGCATGGACCCAGGTTCGGACAGGGGCAAGTCTGGGAGGAGTTAGAGTTGGCCAGGCTAAAATAACTACTGTGCACCTCTTCCTAGCACTATACACTGAGGAGCCTGGGTCACAGAATTAGGTTTGGGCTATTGAGAAGTCTGGCCCTATGTCCTGTCCAGAACTGCTGCTCCCTAGCCAGCTGTGTCTCATCTTTTCCATTCTAGCTTAGACATCACCCACTTCTCCAGGTGGGTGCCCCTTGCCCAGCTTGGTGTCCTCTTGTGTTTCCACTGTTGTGGACTCTACCATCTGGTTGGAGCCCTGACTGTAATCCTGCTCCTATGTCTGTCTCTCAAGATGACTTGTGGGCCTGGGTCAAGCATGGGCCTGGGTCAAGCAAGTCCTGCCATGATAGGCATCAAGTCACCACGATATCACTAAGGAAGGGATCTTAGCAGTAGTCACCTCTTAAGTTGCTTTACGGACCAAAAAACTGAAACAGTGGCACCATAACCTGTGAGGGGCCACACATTGTGCTAACCTTCTTCCTCAGTCTTTTGCTCTCTGAGGCAGGAGCTATTTTATTCCCGTTTTCTAGGAAAACAAACTCAGGCTAAGTCAAGTGCCTAAGGTCAATGAGTTAGGTAGTGATCAGGGCAGACCAGATGCAGCTATACCCATCAGTCCCCCTCCTGTCTTAGAACCTGAGACACATGCACACACACGCAGCATCACTAGCACCAGCTAGTGATTAGGGCAGACCAGATATAGCCATCCCCATTGGCCCCCCACCTGCCTTGGAACGTGAGCCATACACACACATTCAACATCACCAGCACTGCCCTCAATCCCTCCTGGGTCTCTGAGGACTCCTAGACTCTGGGTTGGCTGAGTGGGCAGTTAGCAGCTCCAGCTGACCACCCCAGGCTCCTTTGCTCATGCAGGACAACAGCCGGCGTGTGGAGCACATTCTGAAGCTGTGGGTGATTGAGGCAAAGGACCTGCCGGCCAAGAAGAAGTATCTGTGTGAGCTGTGCCTGGACGATGTACTGTATGCTCGCACCACGGGCAAACTCAAGACGGACAATGTCTTCTGGGGCGAGCACTTTGAATTCCACAACCTGCCACCTTTGCGCACAGTCACTGTCCACCTGTACCGGGAGACTGACAAGAAGAAGAAGAAGGAACGCAACAGCTACCTGGGCCTAGTGAGCCTGCCCGCTGCCTCAGTGGCTGGCCGGCAGTTCGTGGAGAAGTGGTACCCAGTGGTGACACCTAATCCCAAGGGTGGCAAAGGCCCTGGGCCCATGATCCGCATCAAGGCACGCTACCAGACCGTCACTATCTTGCCCATGGAAATGTACAAGGAATTTGCCGAACACATCACTAACCACTACTTAGGGCTTTGTGCAGCCCTAGAGCCCATCCTCAGTGCCAAGACCAAGGAGGAGATGGCGTCTGCCCTGGTGCACATCCTGCAGAGCACAGGCAAGGTGAAGGTGAGTGTAGCCTACTATTTGCAGGTAAGCCTGGTGACAGGCACTGGGATGCCTGCCCTTTCTGGGTCCATGCTGTATTATCTGCTCCATTGGAGGCCTTGGGGGTATCCATCGCAGCCAGGTAGGGGCCTTTCATACTCCACCAATAGCAGAGTTGAGCCCTAAGACATATGGAGCAGTAGATGGGCCCAGGCTGGTAATGCAGAGTGGGCTTACTTTCGGGTGCCTCCCTTACTGAGCTAGACAAGCAGGTATAACTGGGCTCTTCCAGTACATGAGCCCAATTTCCACTGGCCCCAGCCACCAAAACCCACGTACTTGGTGGGGTATGAGTTGACAGGTATCCCCAGTAGGTAATGTGCCAGGTGAGCCACCTTCACAGCCCCAGCCTCAATGCAACACCCTCAAACACAGATAGATGCTACCAGCACTTCTCAAAGCCTGCCACTCTTGAGGAAGGGTCCAAAAGCACACACCTCAACTCCTAACCACCTGGTTTCAAGGACAGAGGCTCCTAGATTGGAATGTCCCCAAAAGGCACACCATCTCCTACCTGCCCAGCCCCCATGGTAAGGCTCTCCCAGTTCACCATGCATCTTGCATCTTTCCCACAGAGTGTGGGAGAAGATTGAGGTTAAACTGTACTGGCTTTCTGCAGTGTGGATAGACCCCAGATGATAGAGTGATATGCTTCAGAACTAGTGACTTGTATGAGGGTAGGGCACATCTTAAGCCCTCAGCTTGGGGTCGGGGAGACCCAAGAAGGGAATCAGACTTAGTTCCCCCATGGGCAGAGCTCAGTGGTACAGGACTCCATGAGGCCCTTGGTCCTCTTACTTCTAAAGGCCCTGGCAGAGGGAGACTGTGGCTGGAAGCCCCTTGGTCTCTACAGCCTTCACTGCCTACTAGGCTGGCACTATGAAGGAAGGGCAGCCCTTGCGGGAAAGAAGAGCTTCCCACCATGGAGTCATGGGGAAAGTGCTGCCTGCCTCCATGTTGTCAGACTCCTTCCTCCCCTTCAGGCTGGCTAGGTAAAGCTGCCAGATGAACCAGCTCTTTTTGTTGTTGATTTCTCTGGTGTATTTCATACAGAACATCCCAAACAATCTTACTCATCTGTATACCCACATCTCAAATGGCACTCTCCCATAGCCTCCCCCACCCCCCGGGGGGGCGTCCATATACTCTGTCATCCCTGTTTACTGTCCACTGTGTTGTCGGTGCCCCCAGGCATTCCCCAGTGCTTGTCCATCCACTGAATCTAGTCAGCCTATTTAGAGTTCCTTGTTTTAGAAAGATCAGCTTTTCCTCATCTAGCAGCAATCAGTTGCCAATATTCCTTTAGATAACATTGGGGTCTGCTGTTCATTTTCGCAGTTCTATGCTGGGTTACTGGCTGGGTTACTGTCTGGGAGTCTCTTGGGCCCCCCTGGCCAGTAACTCAAAGGAAGGTATCCTGTCTGGCATTGTTTCTTGTTATGTAGCCTTTAGCTATACAGATGGACTCTTAAAGAATTATACTAATCACTTTAATCTTTGGTTATACTTTCCTTTTGGGTATTTAAGACCATACAGTTGGCCCAGATAACCCAAGTTATTTCTACTCTTATGGTCACTTGAGGATGGTCACATGGGCTTGGGAAGAGCCCCTGGCGCCTTTCTTTTACCAGCTCCATCTATGTGAAGCTAAGTCAAAGGCAGATGGTCTAACTCTAACAGCACCTCTTTGATTTGCTGGTCAATGGTGAACTGGAGATGCTGGGAAACTGAATTGCAGAAGTTATAGACCAGAAAGGGCAAGTAGGAGGCCCAAGCTTTCCCTTCTACTGAATTGACCTTCTAGTCCTTGGTCCAAGGACTGCAATGGCTCAGAAAGTAGAGGCTGTATGAAGTGGTCAAGAAGAATGCTGAGGAGCCACTATGGAGGACAGTGGAAGCCAGGGCTCCTGGCAGTCCTAAACAGGGTAGAGAGGCAATGGATAGAGATAAAAATTGGTGCTGCTGGGTTGGTATGTTCTCTGGAACAATTTAGAATGGGCCAGGCATTCTTGAGCCAGGCAGAAAACATGATGAAGGTTGCTTATACAATGAGATAGGCTACCTGTCCCCCCAAGGTGATAACTCTGTTTCCTTTGTACCCTGGTGAGGGAAGGATCCCAAACAGGTGTCCCTGCATCCGCTGCACTCTCCCCAGATTGTTTCCCTAAGCTGTATGCCTTCAGAGTTTCCGTCTCAGAATCCTGCCTCTACCCTTCTCTCTATATGATCTTAGAGAAATAATGGGATCTGGGAAGGAAGATCTGGCCCCAGGTAGCTTTATGGGCTTGGATAATTTTTTTTCCTGCTCTGTGCCTTGCTTTCCCCCTTCCTGTGGTCCAGCTAGTAGGAGTCACATCTGATCCCAGCTGCCTGGCACCTGGCACCAGAATTCAAAGAGGCTATGTAGGGCCTTGAGCAGGAGCCATGGTGGCATTCTAGGGGAACTGCTCATTGTATTTCCAGGATGTGACCCTGTGACCCCAGAGGTCACCTGAAAATCAGAAAGGTGTGATTTGAGGGAGGCCAACTGCCATTTCTCCTTGGCCCTTCCTGTCTCTCAGTCCTTCCTTTCATTGGCCAGCCTGGCCTTTTATGTCAGGGTCTCCGTTCTGTTTGCACATTGGAGTGAAGGATTTCTAGAGCCCCCAAACCTGACCCTTGCTGGGCCTCTTGCAGGTTCTGTGCTGCCCTCTCCCCAACTGTTCCCACTGAGTTTGCCTGCAGTGCCTCCTCTTCCTTGACCCCTAGTAACAGGTTGACTATGGGCTTGAGAGCAGGGTCTCCAGAGGAAAGAACTGTTACCCAGTTGGGTACCGGGAGGGGAAAGCACACAATGTGATTGAGCTCCTCTGCCAGGGTCTTCCCATGACACTGTGGGACCAACTGGGCAAACTGTCCTCCAAGGCAATCTGGGACATACAGCAGCCAGGGATAGTGATGGTTTTGTCACAAGGTCAGCTCAGGTTCTACCCTGCTCACCACTTGCCTCCCTAGGACTTTCTGACAGACCTGATGATGTCGGAGGTGGACCGCTGCGGGGACAATGAGCACCTCATCTTCCGAGAGAACACACTGGCCACCAAGGCCATTGAGGAGTACCTCAAGCTAGTGGGCCAGAAGTACCTGCAGGACGCACTAGGTAGTTGGGTTCAACTGGGCCAACCAGTGGGCAAGGGCTGGCCAGTGGTCCTCAGGCCCTCACTGCCTCCTCTCTGCTCACCTGGCCACAGGTGAGTTCATCAAAGCTCTATATGAGTCAGATGAGAACTGCGAAGTGGACCCAAGCAAGTGCTCGGCCTCTGACCTCCCTGAGCACCAGGGCAACCTCAAGATGTGCTGCGAGCTGGCCTTCTGCAAGATCATCAACTCCTACTGGTCAGTGCTGTCTCTGAACTGTTGGGAGCCATGTGCTCGTTTTGGGCCTGTGCCTTTCTAGCTTCTCGTCTCACCTGTCTTTTCTTCTGTCAGATGCCCCCAGTGTGCCAGGCACAAGAATCAGAATCTGCTGAGTACCTGGCTCTATTGAGTTACTGGATTGCCAGCTTCCTGTTTTTGAGCTCTTAAATCTAAGAAAGTATTCTAAAATATTTGTAAGATATGTTTTTGTTTCTGGGTGGTTTTAGTGTTATTGTAGAAGGAACCTGGAAAGGGCAATTTGCACCTATGTCTAGTGACATGTAGAGGCTGGTGTCAGTGCCCTGGTGCAGCATGGAGGACTGATGGGAGCCCTGTCCACGTACCTACTCCTGATGCTCCTTACCTGTCTGTCCCCACAGGTTATCATTCTCTGACTTTGAACAGGGGCATGTGTGGATGCCTAAGTACCAGCTAGGCCCCCTGCTTAGACTAGGGCGCAAAGAAGAAAGCATCGACAATAGGAGTGGACTGCTCCTATAGGACCACAGTCAGGGCTGGGCTCAGTGCCTGGGAGACTTCTTGTAAAGCCAGTTTCCTAGACACCTGCTTGTTCTTGGGTTGCATGTATGATGGCTGGCTGACCTGGTGCTGATGACAGCCTGGTTGTGGTTAGGGTACATGGATCTGTCCCAGTAGACCTTGCTGCCAACCCAAATGGGTTTGTTTTCACACTGGAGGAGCTACTCAATCTGTAGCCTGCTATATCATGGCCTTAACTCAGGGCTGGTATCCATCCTGCCCAAGCCACTCCATGGCTGTCTCTCCTACCTTTGTTTCTTGCCCTCATGCTACCACCTCCTTTGGCCTACACAGTCCTGCCCTAACTCTGTGGCCCTTTCTGTCACTTCTGGGTCTCTACCCCTGCAGCCATGATCTATTGGAGTGGGATTATCTGTGTCAGAATGTGTTTCCTCTACATGCTGGGAACCCTCTGGGGCATTTTGGTACATCAGCTCAGGACTAAGCATTGGAGTGTTTGCTACTCCCAAAGAACAGGCAAGGGTAGGCCTACTAGGTGAACAGTGGCCTTGAGAAGAGGGTAAGTACCCACCTGCCAGGCCCCTCAGCCTATATTGTACAAGGTGCTCACCTGAAGGAAGTGGCTAACCAGAGAGCCTTGATACCCTGGGAAGACACTGCCCATCCCCCTACTTGGCTGGGCTCTCAGCCTCTGTCCTCCATTCCAGGGCAGCTGGGTGTGGGACTCAGGGGAAACATGGTATGCGTAGGAATTTCCATTTCCCCTTAATGGCATCTAGCAGAGGCTCCTCTCTTTTGGAAAATGCCATTGGTAGATATCAGCTAGCTCAGGCGGCTCTGAGAGCCTGACAAAACAGGCCTTCTTTCAGTTTAAAGGAGTTGAGACTAAAGCCCAGGAAGGGCCAGGGTCTTGGCCAGTTACCCCTGAGCTCAGGACAGAGCCAGCCGTGGGTCCAGAAAACACTGGGGTCTGGTCTGCCCCATAGTGAAACCGTAGGAAAATCACTTAAAGACTTAAGGTCAGGAGGCTCAGTGGAGCCAAGAATTTTTTTTTTTTTTTCTGAGACGGTCTCCCTGAGGACCCAGCTGGCCTGTAACTCACTATGTAGCCCAGGCGGGCCTCAAAGTCACAGAGATCCGCCTGCCTCTGCCTCCCAAGTGCTGGGATTAAAAGCATGCGCCACCACACTTAACTGTTCTAGTGCCACCTTATTGTGTCACCCCAGGCAAGCTCTGCCTCTACTGCTCTCCCCTTCTAGAGTATGAGAGGCTGTGCTCTCATTCTGGCTAAGGGATACTCTACCTGCTCCGTCACTCTGAGCTCTACAAAAAACAGCCTAGATTCCTATGACATCATTCAGGCAGAAGGAATGAGTCTGGGAAGCCAGGAATGGGAACCCAAAAAACAGCAATCTATCTGCCCTCTCGTTTTCTTTTTTCACACCCGTAGACCCACATGCCTGCTGTTGGAGTGGAAAGATGTTTCCCTGAGGGAGGTAAACAGATCCCGTGAGCACAGAGCCAGCTCCACCAGCCTGGTTCCTTAACCCACTTGGACTCTTCACTGAGAGCCCACCCTGGCTAGAATTGGTTCTCCTGCTTAAGGATAAGCTGCCCTGAGCTGGCCCCCTCCCCGCACTGTCTTAGCTTATCCAACAGCCCTACCCAGCAGATCACCCTGCCTAATGGATGGTCATCTGGCTGGGATGCAGAGCAGGACAGAGACAGGGTCAGAACTCAGGGTTCCATGTGACTCAGAACTAGATCTGGCCCAGTGCTATCCTGTCCTGGGCTCCTGCCTGACCCCTAGGCCCACCTTTGTCTGCCCCCACTCAGTGTCTTCCCACGGGAGCTTAAAGAAGTGTTCGCCTCGTGGCGACAGGAGTGCAGCAGCCGCGGCCGGCCAGACATCAGCGAACGGCTCATCAGTGCCTCACTCTTCCTGCGTTTCCTCTGCCCTGCCATCATGTCACCCTCACTCTTCAACCTGCTGCAGGAGTACCCTGACGACCGTACAGCTCGCACCCTCACCCTCATTGCCAAGGTCACCCAGAATCTGGCCAACTTTGCCAAGTAAGTGGTGTGGGCTCTGACAGGCACTGACCCGTGATGTTGGAGTCCACAGGGACAGGCCCCTGGGGTGCTTCTGCCTCTGAGCTAGGCTACTACAAGAGGCCTTGCTTTGTGTCCCTGTTGTTCTCCGTCCCCACCCCCACTTCAAAATAAAGCCTCCTCCATACCTATCCTAGTAAAGGACAAGCCGTTTTGTATGTTCCCTTGAATTTCAGAGGTGAGAAGATGAGATTTTTTTTTCTCCTTTTTTGAATTAACATATTATCATAACATGCCATAAAGGTTCTCCTATGTCTTTTATCTCCAGGCTCTGCTTTGAAATGAATGGCTAATATTCCACAAACGCTTAACTGCCCTGTGGGGCTGGGTACTCAGGCTGTTTCAGTCTGGGTTAATACTGCCAGAATGTCTGCTGGTAGAACACTCCTGGGCTTTTCAAGTGCATTCTTAGAGCATGTGGGTGGAAGTGGCAGAGCTGGGTCATCTTGTTGTCATTCATTCACAGTTGTGGCTTGAGCACTGTTCCAGGGCTGTCTGTGTGCTATGCTGCAACTGTAGAGAGATGAGCCAGCCGTGGTCCCATGCCTTAAGAGCTTAGCACATCCACCAGGGAGACATGTTCAGTAGACAAGAGTGGGGACCAAGGCACACACCAGAGTCTCAGGAGAGCCCAAGGTTTGTGGGAGAGAAGACAGGGAGGCCGGTCATTCAGCTCAAGCAAAGGCAGCAGGAGCAGAGGCTGGCATGCTGGCAAGGGTGTGGCACCAAATAGATCTAGAATATCAAGTATGAGGCCAGGAGAGGCAGAAGACAAGGCTCATGAGGGCTGTGGGGACCTGAAGGCCACACGGGGCAGAGGAAGGCACTGGCTTGGGTTGCTCCAGCAGAGACTTGGGTCCACTGTGGATCTGAAAATCAGCTGTGTACTAGGCTTTCAAACTTGGAGTTAAAGGAATGGGACCAGAACAGATAGTGTGGTAGAACACAGAACATTCTAGGCCCTGTGATTTAAGGTCCCAGAAAGGGTAGCATGGTTTTGGCTTGGAAAGAAGGTCCTGGTGACTGGGTCCCAACAGATTCAGTTGCTCTCAAGTCTCCAGTGGCAGCTGGCTATAGTAAGGGGGAGGGTGAGCGCCAACTCAGATATGGGGCACTTATCTTGGCTGTCCTCTGTCCAGGTTTGGCAGCAAGGAGGAATACATGTCATTCATGAACCAGTTCCTGGAGCACGAGTGGACCAACATGCAGCGCTTCCTGTTGGAGATCTCCAACCCTGAAACCCTTTCCAACACAGCTGGCTTTGAGGGCTACATAGACCTGGGCCGAGAACTCTCCAGCCTGCATTCACTGCTCTGGGAGGCTGTCAGCCAGCTGGAGCAGGTGCCTATTGCCTGGGTTGAAGGGCAGGGCCAATGTTACTCACAGTTCTTGGGGCTCTTCCAGAGCAGCCACTAGGTTGGAGAGTTCACTTGCATGACATAGATTACCTGACAAGGGGCCCACCACCCAGGGTTATAGCTCAGGCTCTGTGGAACACTCCATACTAGGAATCTCTGGGTTCTGTTGTCTTTGTGGATGAGTGCAGAGCCACTTGCTCTGGGTACTGGGCCCAGGCCTCTTGAGGCTGAGTTCTGCACGTGAATGTACTTCTTACCCAACTGGTTTGAGAAATGGAATCTAGCTTCAATACTTTACTGAAAATGTCCTTGCTCTGAGGACCCTGTACCTTCATATGTCAGGAAGCTGGAAACCTCTCTAAAACCAGGGCTTATGGCTTAGTGGTAGAATGCTTGTCTAGTGTGCACAAAACCCTAGGTTTGATCCCCAACACTAGGAAGAAAAAAATTTTCCAGAATTGCTTTTGGCTCTCAACTGAAGAGATTGTTTCTTGCATACCTAACATTGTTTCAGTTACCTGGACTGTACATTCAATCCCCTCCCAAGACTTGGGTACCATTGGCTCCAACCCACACACTGAACCTGCCAGGAACCACTTTTTACCAGGATTCCAGGGGGTTACTTTATAAAAGTAAACACTGCTGACCCTGGACTGGAAGTCTACCTGTGTCTGGTCCCATACCTAGAGGTGACCACTGAATGCTTTGCCAAGCAGGCTTCTAGACTCGCATGCGGGCCTTCCTTTTCCTTTTGAAGTTGGTTTTCAAGTGAGATCTTAACTGTATACTGCCATTTGTGCCCCTGGTCCACTTTACAGGCATCTTTCCACATCAGTCTGTCCAGCATACCTCTGTGGCCTTTTTATCCACAGCAGGATATTCTTGTCACAAGAACAATTTACCAGTCCCCTAGTGGACTTCTCGGTAACCTCCTAGCTTTTCACTAATGCTGCTGCTGTTGAAATTGCAGACGGTTTTGCTCACTGACGGTTTTGCTCACTGACTGGGAAAGACCGAAGAGGTAGAGATGGAAAGGAAGACCCTCCTTTCCTCCAGTCCTGAGCCCTGTGCAGACTATACCAGCCATTCACTGCCACCACTTACTGAGCCCTTGGGCTGGTCACTGTACCGTGGACCTCAGAGCCAGGCAGGAAGTGCACAGGTGATAGTGTGTGACAAATATTTGAACTGGAGCTATTTGCCTCCACAAGTCTGAAGACTTTTACACTTTTACAGTCTCACAAGACTGAAGGTTTTTACACTTTTCCTTCATGCATTCATGCATAGATTTCCATTGCAGAAGTATTATCTACCTCCCTAGCTCAACCTAGTCTAGAATCTTCTGTGTCACATGTAAGCCATGACAGTTAGGTTCAGAAGAGCCTAAGTACCACCCTTTCTCTGGCCAACACCCCAGGGTACTTGGTGTCTGGCTTATTTCCACAGGCTCAGGTATCAGAAGGGGTCAGGTCCAGCCCTCTTCATAGAGTAGATAGTGGGAGGGGGATACCACAGATGCCTTTTGCTTGGAGTGTGGGATAGAGGCACTGGAAATGCTAGAATGTCTGCAGGGACACCAGGCCGGTGTGCCTTGCCCACCTGCCCCAGCAGCATTTGGAGCTGTATGTAACAAGGTGTAGAGAGCAACATCTCAGATTTGTGTCTGACTGGTGGTGGCCATGGCAGCCAGGGCTCTGCATTTCTCAAGAGCTCCTTGGTGACTTTGAACTCCAGTGAATGAGTCTTGCAGCATTCAGCCTCCCCCAGTGGCTCCCGTCACACCTGCCTTTTTCCATTTTTGCAGAGCATTGTGTCCAAACTAGGACCCTTGCCTCGGATCCTGAGAGATGTCCACACTGCCCTGAGCACCCCAGGCAGTGGACAACTCCCTGGGGCCAATGACCTGGCCTCCACACCAGGCTCAGGTAGCAGCAGCATCTCAGCTGGGCTACAGAAGATGGTGATTGAGAATGATCTCTCTGGGTAAGTGCTGCCAGGTGTGCTGGGTGTGGAGGGCATGCATGAGGCTAGGTGCAGCTCTTCTGTGGAATCAGATGAGGGAAAGGACGCCTTCTGATATTCATGAAACAAGCCTGGTGAGACCTAAATGTGTGGGCCAGGCCCTAAGGGGTGGACTTCCAGTTGGGATAAATCAGAGAATGCTTTTTGGAGGAGGAGGGTTGGTAGCTTTTATACCTTTTCGGGAAAATGGCATTTGACTTCTGGAGAAAACTTTTGTGGGTTCAAGGTCAAGCCCAAGCAAAGAGCTGAGAAAGAACCCATGTTTGGGAATGACCGCTGATTCCCAAATCCCTCAAGCATTTCCAGATGGCCTGTAAAGATACCCATTCTGGTATTTCCAGGGCTTTAGAAGATTAGCAACTACAGGCTTTGAGACACTCAGTCCTAGCTTCATTGAGCCCTGAGTCCCAGATGTAGCCACTCTGAACCTTAAACAGTGGAGTGAGAGGCAGATGCCTCTGAAAGTTTAAGGCAGAGGGAACCATTTTGTTAAGCTTGTAGTTTGTGTAAAACTGTATGCTTTACTCCTCCCTATGCCATTTCCTGCTGGAGGTCTCTCTTATACTAGTTCATGTGGATGAGGCTAGAGCCACAGAGTAGGGAGTGGGTCTTACTCCAGGGTGTCAGTAGCAGCCTCAGCTTTGGCACAGATAAGGGCAGTGAGAGCCAGATCTGGTGGGTGGTTATGCAGAGGATGCTGAGGTGCTAGCCCCCAAGCTCCTCAATGTTGTCTTGGAGCTCTTTAACCTGCCAAGTGAGGCAAGAAAGTCTCAAGGCTACAGTTCAGGTGAGAATACACCCAAGAGGCTGCAAGGTGGCCTGGCATGTGGGTGCCAAGGAGACCTGATCCAGGCCGGCCGCCCAGGCACCTAACCTCTCTTGCTTGGTGTGCTGCTGTGTCTAGCCCTTCCCTGCCCATGAGTGCTGTGGCCCTAAGTGGCTATGCCGTCTTGGCGTCTGTCCATCTGTGGTTCAGCTAAGTCTGCCCACATCAAACTCGCCATGTTTCTGCTGCTGCTCACCCACTCAGAACATTCTTCCCTAAATAATCCCCCCTCCCCCAACCTCTCTACAGTTGTGCTTGGCCTCTGGGAAAGGTCCAGGGTTAGACTGCAGCCAGGGCCTTGGTAGACTGAGGGACACTGGCTTGCTGCATGGTTCAGAACTGCCTGCCTGCTTCATGCCCTTGACAACTCTGATTCCCTGTTTTTGCCAGGAATGTCAGCCCCCGCCTGCCACTCAATCAGAATGGCAGCAGGAGGCAGGGCAGGGAGGTTTTGCCAGGCCCCCGCTAGGGTTATTAGATTAAGGAAAAAGAGGAAAGAGATAGAGGAAGCCCCAGTGACTTTGAAATTGGAGTTTGCGATTCAGGACCCATGGGTAACAGAGCTTCCAAGCCATGGACTTGAGTTGAGCTATGGGAGTTTCTAGAACATGCCACACTCCAGCATTCGTTGTCCCAAGATGCACTTGAGCAGGCAGAGGGCCTGCCTGGCAGCCCAGCCTGAACGAGGTAGAGGTTCTGTGTAGGAACAGCCACCTCACTACGGACCCTTCTGCCATCCAGCCTTCTCGCAACCCTGGCTCAAGGTGCCAGGCCCCAGCAGGTGGTGGTGCTATTGTTTCAGACCCACGTGGCTGGACTCACAGTTCTTCTTTCCCCTTCTTTCCCTGTGTGTGCTTGTCTCCCTGCAGTCTGATAGATTTCACCCGGTTACCGTCTCCAACCCCCGAAAACAAGGACTTGTTTTTTGTCACAAGGTCCTCCGGGGTCCAGCCCTCACCTGCCCGCAGCTCAAGCTACTCAGAAGCCAACGAACCTGATCTGCAGATGGCCAACGGCGGCAAGAGCCTGTCTATGGTGGACCTCCAGGATGCTCGCACGCTGGATGGGGAGGCGGGCTCCCCAGCAGGCCCCGATGCCCTCCCTACTGATGGGCAGATACCTGCAACTCAGCTGGTGGCTGGATGGCCAGCCCGGGCAGCCCCAGTGAGCCTGGCAGGGCTAGCCACAGTGCGGCGGGCAGGCCAGACACCAACCACACCAGGCACCTCTGAGGGTGCACCAGGCCGGCCCCAGTTGTTGGCCCCACTCTCCTTCCAGAACCCTGTGTACCAGATGGCAGCTGGACTGCCGCTGTCACCCCGCGGCCTCGGAGACTCAGGCTCTGAGGGCCACAGCTCCCTGAGCTCCCACAGCAACAGCGAAGAGCTAGCAGCTGCTGCCAAACTGGGAAGTTTCAGTGCTACTGCAGAGGAGCTGGCGAGGCGACCTGGTGAGCTGGCACGGCGGCAGATGTCACTGACTGAGAAGGGTGGCCAACCCACAGTGCCAAGACAGAACAGCGCTGGTCCCCAGCGGAGGATTGACCAGCCGCCACCCCCACCACCGCCACCACCTCCTGCTCCCCGGGGCAGGACACCTCCTACCTTGCTGAGCACCCTCCAGTACCCACGACCCTCAAGTGGAACCCTGGCGTCAGCATCACCGGACTGGCCTGGCCCTGGCGCCCGGCTGCGACAGCAGTCCTCCTCTTCTAAAGGAGACAGCCCAGAGCTGAAGCCCCGCGCCATTCACAAGCAGGTCAGCACTATGGGCAGGGGAGGGCGGGGCTCTTGGTCAGTGAGGAGTCACATCCCATGTCATGCTTCTCCTTGGTCATTTCACCTCACTTGCACCCCAGCTGCCATCCCATGCTGAGTGGGGCTCAGTCTGGCCCCATACACTGGCCCACCACATGCACTCCCCCTTCTTCTGGGAACCAGGGCCTCCGAGGCCTTAAGGAATGCCCAGGTCCTCTACCAGTTCCCCAAGGACAGGCTGGGCCAGGAAGCAAGGAGGGGTCCTGTCCATCTTCAGTCCATGCCTGTTACAAAGTAGCACAGATCCCAAACCCATTTGTCCTGCTCTGGTCCCCATACTTTCTGAAGCGCTCACATAAGCCGAACCTGCCCCTGGGTCTAACTATCAGGAGAGTGAACCATCCCTGCCACCCAAAGGCTTCAGCAAGATATGGGTGAATGTACAATAGGTTGGGTACCTCTTAGCCAGGCCCACCTCAGCACCTCAGTGGTGCTCAGGCTGTCTGGGAGGCAGGAGTTCTTAAGGAGGCACTCAAGCAGCTAGCAGTCCCCTCCCTTCCACCTGTGTCTCCCTCTGCCTCCCCACAGCCCCTCACAGCTGTGTTTCATTGTAGGGCCCTTCACCCGTGAGCCCCAATGCCCTGGACCGCACGGCCGCTTGGCTCTTGACCATGAATGCACAGTTGTTAGAAGACGAGGGCCTGGGCCCAGATCCCCCCCACAGGGATAGGCTAAGGAGTAAGGAGGAGCTCAGCCAAGCAGAAAAGGTAAAGCTGCGCCTGGGCAGGGTGGGCAGGGTGGGCTGCTTCCACCAGTGCTGGTGGGAGTCTCTCCCAAGAACCTTTGGTGAGGTGGCACTGCATGATCCTGTGATGACCAGTCCTCTCCCACCCCTGCCCCATGTGAAGACAGCAGTCAGTAAAATCTGGAAGGAAAGCAGCAAGGAGGACTTGACTTAGACCCAAGGTTTCCAGTACAGGCTGCACAGCAGTCACCTGAAAAGGGCTTGCATGTAGACTCCTGGGACAGGGTTGGAAGTGTAGGAGGGTCCCTTGCTGCCAGCTTGTGAGGCTCTGAGGCTTAAAGACTAGGTGTCAGAAAAGCCCCTAGAGACTCAGAAATGAGCCCGGGGCAGGGGTCCTGTGACTCCTGGGAGAACACCCACCCAAGCCTCAGGGCTTAGGGAGGGAACAGCAACTCACCAGGATGAGGGATGAGGCCACATGGCCCATTTCTTTCCTCTCAGGGGAAAAATGGACTCTAAAAGCTCACGGAAAAAAAACTCTAGATCTCACCCATCTAGCACTGCTGGGGCTGGCAGTAGGGTGCTT
The DNA here is from genome assembly GCF_000622305.1 of Nannospalax galili. Classification (NCBI taxonomy): domain Eukaryota; kingdom Metazoa; phylum Chordata; class Mammalia; order Rodentia; family Spalacidae; genus Nannospalax; species Nannospalax galili. The sequence goes on along the minus strand of NW_008338996.1, from coordinate 677,145 downwards.
GGACTGCCCTCCAAAATCTTCAGTTGTCACGGTAGCTGCCCTGGATCCATGCTTTTCCTTGGAAGTCAAAGCCCAGGTAGATGGAGGAGCCAGAGTAAGACCCTTCCCTCCCCTCAAGGAAAGCAGCCACCTCCTCCCTTGTTAGTGAGTGCCCCTACCCCAAGGATCCGAAGAGGGCCTATTACAGCCTCCTGAGCAGGGCCCCCAGGGTCAGGGTGGCAACACTTCCTGTCTCCCACCTCAGGGGAGTCCATCTCCATGCTGCATTTGCTGCCTGCCACCACCCTTGGTCCACTGCATTCACCTGCTTTCCCCCAGTCTGTGAACGGAACCTGGGGACCTGGTGCCTGGTGTGCCCAGAGCCAGGGTTAGGAGGAAAGTGAGGAGGCCTGGCTTCACCCCAGGCTCCCTGCCTACCTCACCGTCTGGGTCTCTTGCTCTGTTATGAGGCCCCTCTCTGTACAGAGACCTTGGGTGCCTCTTGCAACACCTGCAACTTTCCAACAGGCTCACACTTTTCTCCCCAGAAGCTGAGCTCAGTCACACTGGGGAGCCGAGCCACCTTGTTTTGCTTCCCTCTTACCATCTCATTTCCCTACTGCCACCTCGTTCCTGTGCTCTTCTGGTCAGGTAGAGGCTGGGGGGCTACAGTTTAACTTTGTTAGTTGGTTGCTCCCCATGGGACTTGTCACCACCCCTAAGCCTCACGGCCCTTCCTGTGGGGCCACCTCCCTCTCGGGTCTTGAGTCTTCACCCTCTGCCTGACTCAGACTACACAGGTCAGGCTGGGAAGGGAGTAGAGCGACCTCTGGGAGCCACAGGCTCGAGTCTCATCACAGCTGCTGGGCCATACCCCTTTGGGCTCATTTCTGCCCTGCACTCTGCTCTGGCTGATGTGGCTGTGCTCTCTGTCCTGGGTGCTGTGCCCATGGCACGCTGCCCCCTGGCAGGACCTTGCAGTGCTGCAAGACAAGCTGCGAATCTCCACCAAGAAGCTGGAGGAATATGAGACCCTGTTCAAGTGCCAGGAAGAGACAACACAGAAGCTGGTGCTGGAGTACCAGGCACGGCTGGAGGAGGGTGAGGAGCGGCTGCGGCGGCAGCAGGAGGACAAGGACATCCAGATGAAGGGCATCATTAGCAGGTGAGGCCTATCTGCCCACTGGTCTCAACAGGTCACAGGCCTGTGGCAAGCTTTAGCCTGGCCTATGGGAGTTGCTTCTCCACTGAGGAAGAAGCAGAGGGAAGGCAGTGTGCTTAGTGACAGGACAGCGGGAGCACAGGGAAGGGGGTGAAGCTCTACCAGCCAGTGCCAGCCCCTAGAAGTTGGATTGTCTTGGCAAGCTCTTAGAGGATTAGAAAGCTGGATTTGAGTTGCTAGGCAGGACAGTGAGGACCCATTGCGGGGAAAGGAAGTAGGTGAAGTGGGGAGGACGACAGAGCATCTGGGTGTGCGTGTGTCAGGGTGCCAGCTGTGGATAGAGGACAGTTTGGGTGGGGAAGGGAGAGGGTGGCCATGCCAGCTTAGATCTGTTGTTTCCAGTGTCTGAGTTATCTGAGGAGGGTTCTGAGGTCAGTGGAAGCTCTAACTCTGACTAGGGATAGCATGGGTATGCCGTCCCTGGTGTCTGCCAATAGCCAGTACAGTCCAAGTGCAGCGTCCAGGCCACCTACCAAGTCCCAGTCCTTGGAGCTTCCTCACTGCAGTAACATCAGGTGTAAGGAGAGAGGTGTGGGTTTTAGAGCTTGTTTGCCTTGCCTAAGGCCCCTCACCTGGACAGACTGAGCAGGTATGAGGTAGATAAAATACTTCCTCTTTTGTTTACAGCACAAACCCTTCCCAAATCCCTCTTGCTTAAACCACCTGTTCCCTCCCCTGTTGTTTTCTGTATTATAAATGATTAGCAGAGCACAACCCAGGGGACTGGACACCTGCTGTCCCCCGACCTCCTGCTCTGCTCTTGGCACCTGTGTGCATGTTTCTGCTTCCTTTTCCTGTGTCCATTCTCTCAGGTACATACTCTCCTGAATCCATGGCTTCCTTGACACATTTATTTCTGCTGGCCAGTCCTGGTATATTTTCTCATGAGTGTAGATGTCATTACGAGAGTGGTTTAGTACTTGCTCAGGTCTTCATATCCTTATGCTCTTTTGCCTGCTTGCATCATTCTCACTTGTTGAGAAAGGGATAGCTCAGGCATCTAATCCTGATTGTAGATTTTTCTATCATATCTACACACTCAACCCTTTTGTGCAGTCCACTTGTCCTTCTATAACAAAATACCTTAACTGAATTATAAACTTGCGTACAATTGTGAAGGCTGCAGTGTCCAAGACCAAGATGCCAGCAGATTTAGCATAGCTCCTTCAGAGGGCAGAAGTGGTAGACAAACTCCCTCCGGCTTTTATAAGGGCACTAACCCTATTCATGAGGACAAAGGCCTCAGGACCTGACCACTCCCCAGAGGGCACCACCTCTTCATAATACCACTTTGGGGGTTAGGGTTCAGCTGCACTGTGGATGTGGACACCAACATTCAGACCATAGCACCCATCACCTTATTGTGGTCTACTTTTATCTAAAAATGTCTGTTTTAGATGGAGTGTTTAAGCCATTTACATTTAATGCAATCAGTGTGATTTTTTTTTTCTTCTTAATGAGTATTGCTTGCATGTATGTGAGTACACCCATGTCATGCAATGGCACGGAGGTCAGAAGGGGGCTTCGGATTCCCCTGGAACTAGAGTTAAGGACAGTTCGTAGCCACCATGTGGGTGCTGGGAATCGAGATTTTTTTAAAAATTATTTTTATTTTATGTGTATGAGTATATTTGCCTGCATGTATGTGAGTGCACCTGTGTCATGCAATGGCACGGAGGTCAGAAGGGGGCTTCGGATTCCCCTGGAACTAGAGTTAAGGACAGTTCGTAGCCACCATGTGGGTGCTGGGAATCGACTGCAAGAGCAGTCAGTGCTCTTAACCACTGAGCCATCTCTCCAGCCTCCAGTGTGATTATTTTTAAACCTAGTATCCTATTTGTTACTTTGATTCCATTCTCCTTTTGGTTTCTTAGCCATCTCTCTCTCTGCTACTTTGGGGTCCGGGTCGGCAAGTTTTCCATAAAGGGCAGATAAGTGTCAGACTTTGTGGCCCAAAGGGTCTTACTACCCTTTTTCAGCTGGTGTTCTATCAGCACTGTGTGATATGTTTACAGAAAGGGACAGTGGTTAGACTTGACCTCCACCCCTAGGCTGCCCTGTTTTTTGTTTCTCTGTACTTATGCCTTTTCTCTACTTGGTTTTTTCAGGCTAATGGTATAATTAAGTGCTTATCTGGGATGCTGAGACCCTTGATTTTATTTCCAACACAAGATTTTTAAACGTTACTGTGTGTGTGTGTGTCTATATAGGCTTTTCGGAGTCAGCTCTCTTCCACCATGGGTTGTGGGAATTGAACTCAGGTTGTCAGGCTTGTGTGGCAAGTTCTTTTACTTGCTGGCCTGCCTGCCAGTGTTTTATTACCCACTGTCAACATCTTTACAGTCTGATTTTAACATACCTGGTGTGCTTTTGTTTCTTGGGTATGTTTTTCTTGGATTTTAGGTACTAGCCCTGCTTCCCCTTTCTGTGACTCCTATCACACGCCTTCACATGTACTGTGGGCCGCTCTGTACTGGTTCCCAGCTGATTCTTAGTTTTCTTTCTCCCGTGTTTTGAGATATATTTTTGTATTACTTGGGGGGGGGATTGAACCAAAGCCTTATACAAGCTAGATAAGTTCTCTGCCACTGTTGTACCCTGACCTTTTATTAAATTGAATTTTTTGTGAAGTTCATACATTGTGATCATATTTAGACCTCCTTCCCTATGGATACCCCTTGTGTAGCCCCTCCTTTGTACTTTGAGACAGGGCCTATTCTATTGCTTGAGCTGTCCTTGGGTAGGTCTTGAACTTAGGGTCCTCCTGCTTCTGTCTGCCTAGTAGCTGGGCTTGCAGCCTGCACCGTGAGCCTGGTTAGACGCTCTTTATGCTGTCTGGGATTTCTGTTGTCCTCTTTAGTGTCTGCTGTTAATCGTTTTTACTTCAGATACTTATTTTTCACCTCTAGAGTTTTATTTGGTTGAAGTTTTTTTTTTCCTCATACTGAAAATTTAAGAGGCATGTAGAATGTCTATGTAATAGCTATTTTAATGTCATTACCTACTAATTCTATCATCTGACATGAGTCTTTTTCCTTAATTTTTCTCCTGATTATAGGTTTTATTTCCCTGTATCTGTGTCCTTGGCAGTTTTGGTTGGATGCCAGGCATTGTGAATTTTACACAGAAAATACTAGAGGTTTTGTGTTTACTTACATTGGTGATCTGTTCTGGGATCTACACACAGAGACTGCCTTGAATCGGCTGCATCCTTGCAGGCTCACTCTGAGCTTTGCTAGGTAGGGTAGGGCCTGCAGGCCTGGCCTTACTTGATTGCACCGTTGACACAGGTTCCTGTCAGGATTCACCATTCAGTCCCCTGTAGCCCAACATTCCCCTCTAGCTGGAGGGGAGGGGAGCCCCTTCCTGGGGTGCTGCACCTTCACCATGGTCCCTGCCCTGCCTGCTGTTTGCTTACCTGTGTGCAGGCGGGTGTCAGGATTCCCGCAGACTTAAAGGGAGTAGAGTTCATCTCTGCCTGGTACTCTGCCCTAGGAATTCTCCACCTCGACCCTTCTGAACTTGTCACCTTAATCCCAGGGCTTCCCAGCCTCCCCTCTGCTCTCTGGCCTTGAGCTTGGCTTCCTTAGCACTTTCCCTTCCCTTAGGCATCAGTGTTCCTCACAGGCTGTTAGTGCCTGAAGACCTTTGTCAGATACGGTATCATTTTCCGGTTTGTTTGCTTCCGGCAGGAGTGCAAACCCAGCTTCCTAATATAATTTTGTTTTTACTGTCTGAGCCCTCCCACCCATTAAAAGCTTTTCTCAGTGTCTTAACTATCCTGGAGCCAGGAACCCACCGTAGCTAATTTACTATACCCCTTCCTCCTGGTCAGGGCTCCTGACCCCTGCACATCTCCTGTGCCTCTGTGAGAGCAGGGAAGAGCCTGATGGGCTGGAAAAGTTGAAGGAAGTGAGACCTAGAGGGAGGTGGGCTTCTCCGACAAGAGCATGTGGGGTGAGATGGGTGTGCTGAGGCCAGAGCCTGCAAAACTTTTGGATCCCAGAGCAGGCAGGACTGGTCCTGCGCCAATCAGTGGCCTGGGAGGCAGGCAACCTAGAGTGTGTGTCTGGGAGCCGTGGTGAGTAAGTAACATAGGACATCAGGTACGGCCCATTGAGATGTTACCCCAGGACTGAGAAAGATGAAGACTGAAGGTCCAAGGAGGGAGCATCGTGGCACCAGAGCATGTGCCCAGGGAGCTTCTCACATCTGCTTCGCCCCCTCTCTTGCAGACTGTGCCTGCAGAGTCCCTACCACCTCAGTGATGGGAGAGCAGGGTCCTATAGGACCTTCATTCTGCTCACTCGAGCCATGAATCATGTGACATGGCCTTACCCTACCCTCGTTTCTTGGCAGCACATGGGAAAAGGACAGCCCCAAAGTACAGAGCTGGGAGTGGAGGGTTGAGGTTAGGGCAGAGCAACCCAGCTGTGTTGGAGACAGCTGAGGGCCTCGGCCATCTCCTAGCATGTCCTGTCTGTGTGTGATGTCTTTCTACAACCCCTCATCTCCTCCTTATAGTGCCAACCGACTGTCCTGTCTCTGGTCACAGGTTGATGTCCGTGGAGGAGGAGCTGAAGAAGGACCACGCTGAGATGCAAGCAGCTGTAGACTCTAAGCAGAAGATCATTGATGCCCAGGTGGGGGCTCTGGCCACAGGTGTTAGAGGACCTGGGATAGAGAAAGGGACTTGGACTTTGTCATCCTCAGTCATACCTCATTGCAGAATCTGAGAACTGGATCCCAGGGACTCTGAGAAGCCTGTGGTCTAGCACAGGGCGTGAAAAAGGAACAGTCAGCCCCTCCCCCACTGGGCTGCTTTGGTGGGCGATATCTTTCACAGGGATGAGGTGTTGACCAGTGGGAATGGAGAAGGCAGGGCTGGAGGAGGTGACAGCAAGCTGGGCAGAGGAACTGTGGAGAGGAGAGACATGCCAGGGGCTCTGGCCTCCAGTCCCTTCCCTCAAGACTCCTAATGAACCAGGATTTGGCAGGCCTCCTCAGATTGTAAACTACACAGCCTGGGAGTTCTGACCTCTGGTTGCCTCACATTCACAAATGCAAGCGTGCCTACCTTTGGGCCTCAGGTAGCCATAACTCCACTTTAGCTGTCTAGGTCTAAGGTGGCACAGAACCTCCTCCATTTGGTGCCAGCCACTCCACAGCCTGGGGCTTTCCCATGCTTGACAAGTACACACCCCAGGCTTCCTTCTCCAGTGCCCATAGACAGTCCTTTGCAAACCATGGTCCTCTCTGCAGCCCAGAGCCCATCCTGGGTCCCACTAATGTTTTCCTTGCCCACAGGAAAAGCGCATCGCCTCCCTGGATGCTGCCAATGCCCGCCTCATGAGTGCCCTGACGCAGCTGAAAGAGAGGTACAGCATGCAAGCCCGTAACGGCGTCTCCCCCACCAACCCCACCAAATTGCAGATTACTGAGAACGGCGAGTTCAGAAACAGCAGCAATTGCTAACCTGCCTGAGGAGGGAGGAACCTCCCCAAGGAGAGGGAGACTGTGGTGGTCCAGGGCAGGGTCTCGGTCAGGAAGCTCCCCACAGTTGCAGACTGTGTGGGTGGCAGGAGGCCGAGGCGCTCCCCTCCCCTCGCCCATTGTCCAGGAGGCAGTGGAGGGAGCACAGAGACTGATGCAGTGCAAGGCTGCGGGCACAGCGCTCCCCTTCTCTTCGGCCGCCCGCCTGTGCAGCGGTTTGGGTAGAGGCAGCAGAGACTGCACGCGGGGGAGTGGGGACAGCCTGGAGGGAGGCCTGCCACACATGTCTGTTGGTTGTTGAATTTGGTATGTGTCACCTTTTCCTCCTTGACCAGCCATGTGCATGTACCCCATACCCTGTGCCAGAGAGGGAGCTGCCTGGAGAGGGGTCAAGTAAGGGCTGGGGTCACTTCTGTGGGTTCCTCTCACCTCCTGGGGCCCGGGACTCTGGCCACCAGGCCTCTGCTCCAGGGGACATGGCACTGATGAGGTTGTCTGCAGGCAGGAAGACAATGGGGAGGACACAGGTATTGATTCTGTGGCCCCTGCTCATCTCTGCCACTGCATGCTGCCCATCAGGGACCTCCTGTCTGTGTAGAACTGAAGGTTTATCCTGCCCCCATGCCTGCCCCAGACTTGCCACCCTCCACCTCTGTCCCTTCCATAGTTACATTGCCAGTGAGGATCATCACACTTTCTCTTGTGGGCCCTCATAGCTGTGGGAGGATCCTGGGCCTGGGCTCATCTCTTGGGGCTCCCAGAAGCCAGAGAGCTGGGCAGAGCTGGCCAGGTGGCACCGTGCATTGTAGCTGCCTTTTCCAGGGGCCCAGTGCATCCACAGGCACAGTGGCCCTGTGGGGAGTGGCCAGCTGGTGCTCACCCCGAAAAGGTGATCTTTTCTCTGATGGTTTAAAAGAAAAATTTTAAGGCCTGCAGGCCCTTAGAAGGTGGATAACTGTGATTTTTTTTCCTTTCACAGTATGCATTAGAAACAAAAGCCCGCTTGCTCGCTTGCTGGAACACTGGGGCCTTTTAAATTGAGCGTGCGCACTGCATGGGAAATAGCAGCCCTGGAGGATGTTAGACTTGCTCCCTCTCCAAGACAGCAGCAGCCTGCACCAGGCCCCGTGTGTGCAGCCGCCTCTCCTCACCCTTCCAGGCCCCAGCCAAGGACCCAGGCACTGCAGGCAGGGGAGGGGCATACCCCGCAGCTGGGGCTGGTTTTCCTCAGCTCTAGGCTGTTCTGTAGCATATCTGCCCCTCCCTCCTTTGCAGGACAGAGATGGGCAGGAGCTTGGGTCTCTCTCGGCCCTCATCTGTTCCCATGCCCTAGAATCTAAGCCCTGGTTCTAGGTGACCTAGGACAGGAGCTGGGGCCTTTACCCATAGAACCAGGGCTAAGTGAGCTGACCTCTGCCCCTGGAGTCCCCATTAGGAAGGGTGGAAGTACTAGAGGGGTGGCCTAGCCATGCTGCACCCCATCCTCAGCCCATGGATAGGCAAAGGCTAATGCTCTGGGAGGGGTTTTTAGATGTAACCTACAACCCAGTTAGGCTGCAGACAGATGCTGGGGCAGGAGAGAGGGCTCAGCCATCAAGGGTCAGAGACTTCAGGGAGGAAGGAGGTGGGGCCAAGGTCCTACCCCTGCCCCTTCCTGCCCTGCTCCTGTTCACACCCCTGGCACCTGTGAGTTTCAGGGAGGCCTCTTGGGCAGGGCCTGGCCTGGGTCTTGTCCTTCCTCTACCCAGGGAGCCCTGCTTTCCTCCCCTCCCACTTTCGCCCATGCCTCATAAAGTGACCTCGGACTGAGCGCCTCCTAGCAATATGGGGATCCCCAGGCCTGGACAGGAAGGCGCAGGGCCAGACGCCGTGGCCCTTTCGAGGGGTTGTTAGCTCTCGGGCCGAGAGCCTTATTTACCTAGTGCAAAAACTGTAAAAGTGTACAGACTCTCCACAGATTTTTATCTTAATTGCAAGTCTGCCGATTTTTGTAAATGTTCTTGGTGTTTGACTGTAATGGAACTATTTCACCCAAGGGATGTACATAGTCCTTTAGTCCTGGTGCTGCAAGGGCTGGCCCGGACCGCTGCTCTCATGGTTGGTATTGTAGCCTAGAGATCGGTGCTGGGCAGGACGAAGAGCTTTGAGATCTGGTGTATCTCTTTCCTGCCCAGGGCATTGATTTGTTGGCTTTACAGTATGCTGCTGAGAGAGAGGCTGATGGGGGCAGGTGCCCTCAGTGGGGCCAGCAAAGCATCCTTCTGCCCATAGCCTCTGCTTACAGCCAGGGCTGGGATTGCCAGAGGCCCTGAGGGAAGGACAGTCCCTTCTCAGGGAAGACCAAGCCCCAAGGCTCCCTGGCCACCATGACCTGGGCTCTGCAGGAGAGAGCTGCCCCTTCCCCTGCTAACACAGAAACCTGACATTTTTGCTCAACTTGTATGTTCAGGGTGAAGGAAACTGCCAAACTCCCTTTGAGCGAAGACTTTCTCTGACTGCCCAGGAGGGGGTGGGGACCAGGGCCAGTGCCCCACATGTAACCCCAGCACCTGCCCAAGGGACACCACTCCCTCAAACCCATCTGTCTGGGAGCCAGACTGTCCAGGGAACCAGCCCCTCTTTTCTACACACTTGGCCACAAAGCCACCCCTGTTCCCCCACCACACCCAGGTTCTCCCATTTTGTAAGTATGTGAAAAGAAAAAAAATGCAAATGTCAAGAGTTGGCTGGAGTTGCTCCTTTAGCCATGACTTTTAACCATGTAATAATGTACAGAGAAGTTGTTGGTGTTCTAAGACTCTGTGTGGCTGTGCAATTTCTGTACATTTGCAATTAGAAATATTAAAGATTTATTTAGCTATTTTAAGCCTGTCTCGCCTCTCCATTCAGCTACGTTCTGGTGATTTCACATGGGTGACTGAGTGACTGATGCTGTTCTTTTCCAGCCACAGCCCCTCACTGAGTGAGCTGGGGTTACCCCCCCTTCTCCAGAGTTTGTCTGCACCAGGTAGTGGAGCAGCTGATCTCTTAAAGACCCTCCTCTGGCTTCCATGTGCTGGGAAGAGGTCTTTGTTGGCCCTACTGCTTCCAGGGAGAGAGAGCAGCCCCTTCTCTGCTCCCCCAGAGCATGGTTCTGCATGAAGTCCTGTACCGCCCACTATATCCTGGCCACAGGAGGGATAAGACCAGGGAGAGCAGAGGGTTGGCCTAGGGTCAGTGAGTCAAATTGAGTCAACTAAGTGTTTCCAAGCTTTCAGCACCTGGAAAGGTCAACATGGCCCCTTCCTGAGTCAGACCCACCAGCAAAATGGCCCAGAGTTGGGAATAAAGCGGCCTGAAGCACTTCAGTAGCACCCGCTGTGTGAGAATCTTGCATGCCTGGGCCTTTGCCCAGGATTTATCAGCATTTGGGGGGGGGGGGTCTCATCATCTTTCAGTGTGTAATAGTTATGGATGGCACACACGGGCAGCCCAGCTATACAGTGGCAACAGCATGCACAAGCCCAAACCCTCAGAAATGGTACAGGCGTGGACTGAGGTTCTGCTGACAGGTATGTGTGTGGTCAGATCAGCAGTTGAAACACTGGGTCGCTATCTCCAGCTGGCGACTGAGGCCCTGGTTCTCCAGCATTTCAAGAGAAGCCCTGGCTGGAGCTGTTCCTGTTCTTGTCTCTGGAGCTGTTCCTGTTCTTGTCTCTGGAGCCAAAGGGAGGTGAGATGCATTGGCGCCACCAGCCAGAGCAGCCCACCTTTGTCACCTGTCCAACACCTGGGCCGCCTCCCTCCTCTCCCGACTGGCCACTCCTGAGGTCCACCCTGGGTTATCATCCCTCCTGCCCCAGCCTCTGGGCCTTTACCTTTGTCCAGCTCTCATTGTCCAGGGCACCCATCATACTAGCCTTTTCTCCAAGCCTGTCATGTCCTCAGTCCTGGGTCCATCCAACTTCAGTGCTATGTGTGGCTGAGCCTTGCATATTGTTCCATGCCCCTATAGTGTCTGTCTCCTGGTTAATCCAAGCTTGTCACCCACATGCTAGCTGTCCCCTATGAGAGCCAGGCTTTCTACTATATAGGGGTCCCCAACCTCCCCAGGCCCACTCCTAGCCGTCCTGGACCTCAGCACTCCACAAAGGCACAGGTGTCCTGTTTCCCAAGGCAGTCCCCAGCAGGTCTCTACACCCCTCTGCCTGCCTCCTGCTTCCATGATCCCTCTTGAACATTGGGGCATGGCCCATGTGCCCCTAACTTTCTTGATCCTCTTCTACTGTCTTAAGTGCTGAGGTGACAAGTACCACACCCAGTTCATGCAGTGTTGAGAACTGAGTTTATGGCTTCATGTGTGCTAGGCAAACATTCTACCAGCTGAGCTACATCCAGCCCCTCCCTTTTCTTTGGCCAAAATCTCACTTTACAGCACCTCCCAAGTGCTGAGATTAAAGGCCTGCATCCCATATCCAGCCTTTTCCATAGCTTTCTACAGTGCCAGATAACCTGCTCTGAACTGTTATCTTTTTCCTCTTAGCCCAGCTTTATAAAGTATGCATCCACAGGGACCTGCCCTCCCACAATGATCCTCTCCAAACCCCCAGCCCAGCAAAACCTGACTTACCTCCTGGCTGCCTGTCCACTCCCTCATTAAGTCCATGGATCCCTTCACTGGGGCTGTGCCATGGGGGTCAGTGACACCGCAGTGACACGGAACTCCACCTTCAGTGAATAGGAGGAAGAGAAAAATCATGTGGTGATGGAAGGAATTCCTAATGAAGATGCAAAGACTAAAAACTATCTATGAATAAAAGAGCACCGAGCAGAAGCAAACAGAAGACCAAATAAAAGAATGAAATGGAAATGACAGAAGGGGCTGAGAGATGGCTCTGTGGTTAAAAGCACTGGCTGCTCTTGCAGAGGACCCGGGTTTGGTTCCCAGCACATGGCCACTAACAACCATCCCTAACTCCAGTTCCAGGGGAATCTGACGCCCTCTTCTGACCTCCTGGGGCATTATACAACATGGGTGCACTTACATGCAGGCAATACACTCATACACACAAATTTAAATTTTTTTAAAGAAGAAAATAAAACAATTACAGAGACTTAACACACCACTAGCCTAAAGTTTATTATAGATCAAAGAGGAAGAATAAGACTCTAGAGGGTTTTAAGAACTTTAATAAACGGGCCTGTCAAGCTTTTACCCCAGTGAGACCTAAAGTTGGCTACCCTGAGACTCGAAGAAAACACCTGCCAATTGCCCAGGTATTCTAGTTTGTTTTAAATTGTGACAAAACACTGACCAATACCAACTTGGGGCAACGGTTTATTTGGCTTACATCTCCCAGGTCACAGTTCATCACTGAGGGAGCCTAAGACAGGAGCTTAGGGCAGGAAACTAGAGGCAGGAGCTGAAGCACAGACCAGGAAGGAATGCTGCTGACTTACTCCCCTGATCCGTGCTCAGCCTGCTTTCTTATACAATACAGGACAACTTGCCCAGGTGGCACCACCCAGGCTAGGCCCTCCCACATCACTCATCAATCAAGAAAATATCCCACAGACATGGCCACAGGACAGTCCAATGGAAACAATTTCTCAATTGAGGCTCCCTCAACCCAGGTGTGTCAAGTTGACAAACGCTATCCAGCACAACTGACCACTTGTCAGTTTGACACATAAACACACTGCAGTTAAAGGACAGTTTTTCCATTTCTTGTCCCCAAGATATGATAACATTAATATCACAACATAAGACAGTAAAGCCTTAAGAGTCCCACAGTCCTTAAGAAATCCAAACACTTTAACAGTCCAAAGTCTCTTTTAAAAGTCTCTTAGGGGCTGGAGAGATGGCTCAGTGGTTCAGAGCACTGGCTGCTTTTGCAGAGGACTTGGATTCCATCCCCAGCACCCATGTGGCAATTAACAACCATCTATAACTCCAGCTCCAGGGCATCTGATGCCCTTTTCTGGCCTCTATGGCATTGCATGACACAGGTGCATTTACATGCAGGCAGTATACACATACACATAAAATACTATTTTATGTATATATGTATATAAAAGTTTTAACTGTGGAGTCCTGTAAAATCCAAAACAAGTACCATCTTATTTCAAAGGGAAGACTCAGGCACACCTAAGCAAAACCAAAGTCCAGCAAATATGCTCAAGGCTAGACATCTGGGATTCACTCCCCAACTTCTGAGCTCCAAAGGGTTTTGGCAGCTCCACTTCTCTGGCTTTGCCATCCACAGCACACACAGCTTGTCTCAGCAAGCCCAGCCCGAGACATTCCATTCCACACCTGCTGCTACCCTTGGTGGTCATCCCATGGTCCTGGCACCTCCAAAAAGCTGGGGTCTCCACTGAAACTGAGGCTACACCTTCACCAATGGCTTCTTCTGGCCTCTCAGGGTGCAAAGTCTCAGATTCTCTCTGTGACCCCTTCAGTCCTGGGGGTCTTCACCGAAACTGAGGCTGCACTTCCACAAATGGCCTTTCCTAGCCTCTCAGGATACCAAGCCTCAGCTGCTCTCTGTGACCCCTTCACACTTTCAACACCAGAACCATGCAGGAGACTTACACATTACCAAGTCCTGCTTCCAGCCTGAGATGGAGGCTTGGGCCCCCTCTGGACCACAACTTCTATGTGCTGACCCTGAAGAAACACTTCCCAGAAGATTTCACTTCAATGATGCTGGTCTCTTGTTACAGCTGATTTTTTTCAGCCCCAGCTAACCAGCATCAGTTGTCCCAGCAAAGCAAAAGTTTTACTTCAGGTTCTGGTCTCTTCTTAATCACAGCTGATTCTTCAGCCCCAGCCGACCAGAAACCACAGTCTCAATTCAAAATATCACACAAACAGCCCTGATAATCTCCGCTTCCCTTTAAAGCTTGACAAGCCAGGCCTCCATTGTCTACAACTCTTTCGGCATACCTGTTCCAAGCTCCACAGCAACACACTCTAAGCACTCAATGGCTTTTCTAGCCCAAAGTTTCAAATGCTTCCACAATCCCCAAAACAGGTCTGTCACAGCAATAACCCACTTTTGTACCAATTTCTGTTCTATCTTCAATTGCTGTAACAAAACACTGACCAATACCAACTTGGGGAGGAAACGATTTATTTGGCTTACATCTCCCAGGTCACAGTTCATCACTGAGGGAGCCCGAGGCAGGAGCTGAAGCACAGGCCATAGAGGAATGATGCTTACCGACTTACTCCCGTGACCCATGCTCAGTCTGTGTCTTAGTTTGTTCTTCATTGCTGTGATGAAACACTCTGACCAGTACCAACTTGGGGAGGAAAGGGTTTATTTTTCTTACATCTCCCAGGTCGCACGCAGTTCATCAGGGAGCCCAAGGTAGGAACTCAGGGCAGGAACCTGGAGGCAGGAGCTGGAGCACAGGCCATGGAGGAACGCTGCTTACAGGCTTGCTCCCTTGGCCCCTGCTCAGCCTGCTTTCTTATGCAACACAGGCCCACCTGCCCAGGGGTGGCACCACCCACAGTGGGCTGGGCCCTCCCACATCACTCATCAAGAAGATGGCCCTCAGACATGGCCACAGGCCAGTCCAATAGAGGTAATTCCCCAATTGAGGCTCCCTCAACCCAGGTGTGTCAAGTTGACACTAAAGCTATTCAGCACAGCCTGCTTATACAATACAGGACAATTTGCCCAGGGTGGCACCGCCCAGGCTAGGCCCTCCCACATCACTCAACAATCAAGAAAATACCCCACAGACATGGCCACAGGCCAGTCCAATGGAAGCAATTGCCCAGTTGAGGCTCTTTGAACCCACATGTGTCGCGTTGACAACCAAAGCTGTCCAGCACACCAGGGAATCAGTTTAGGCTACATCTTGGGACTTGAAGCAATGAAACTAGAAACTGGCAATAAAAATAAGCAAATAAAAGTACCATCAGGATTTTTTTTTTAATGTTGAATTGCTAGAATTAGTTTGGATTGAGTTTGGTTTGGTTTGAGACAGAATCTTACTGTAGACCAGGTTGGCCTCCTCCTGTCTCAGCCTGAGTGCTAGGATTACAAGTGTGTGCCGCCACACCTAGGGCTATAATAAGATTTTTAAAAGAAATTAGTCTTCCAATTGGAACTTGGCCATGTGTATTTCATTTCTTCCCCAAACACCATTGTGCTGACAGGAAAGAAGTTGCCTGTAAGGACCAGATTAAGTGGGTAGAGATTTGAAGAGACCAGAGGGAAATTCAGCTGCTGAGGGATAGACTGATGAGAAGGAGCTGCCCCATGGGACTTCCCAGAGGCTCAGGTGGGAGGTCTTCCAAGCGCAGACTCTCCTACATGCTGTGAAGCAGAGCCATGACATGAGGCTAGAAACAGGAAGAGCCCCTGCTCAGAGTAGCCAGGCAACTGCTTCACCTCATCTCATTCAAGGGTCTAGACATTTGTTCTCTGGAGAAGTTGAGCCCCATAAACTCTAGACTCGGGACACCAACCACAGGGCTGAAAATCAGGTGAGGGGGAAAGTAAACCACCGTCCTCAGAGGGGGCCTCTTTCCTCTGCCCTCTACCACTTCATTGGCCCTGGTGTGCCCTGAGTCAGGAACTAATTTCAGAGAGATGTCTAAACGTTTCCTCAAAGAAAAGACTGAATCAGTCCCAGTGTCCCAGCTAAATGTACACGTGTGTGTGTGTGTGTGTGTACACACATGCTCTTGAAGAGCACATGCAGCCAAGGCCCCTGTGACAATTAAGGAAAGCTTTATGAGTGACTGAATCAGGCCCACTAAGATAACATCTCTACCCCATGTTGGGAGACTGGCGTGTACAGATGAACACGGACCCTTTCTAAAGGTAGCAAGAGACCCATGTCATGTACCATCCATTCTGTGTTGACACCTTCATTTCTATACCCAGCTCCACTACTCCCAAGTTCTGCTTACTTTCACCAGGGCCACGAACCTACTTGGCATTGCCATTTGATATCACAAGCATCAATTTTGACTTGTCTGAGACAGAATTCTTGACTTTGGTGACTCCCACACTTGTGCATCTTCATTTTTCAGTCCCCAAAATACCGCTCCCATTTATTCAAGCCAAGTGTTAAATGTAACTTTTTTTAAAATGTAACTTCTTGATGCTTAGGCTTTAAAGGAGGTGTACAGATTTAGAATTATGTTCACGATCCATTGTGGTTGAAAAGCAAGCAGTCAATCAGTGTGCCCTCATTCCTTTAAAGAAAAAACAAATCCCGTTGCATGTTGTGAATGACATCAGCGAGCTGTGCAAGCAAAGACCCCACACAGTGAGTGACGGCTACCTCTGGGGAGTGGGACTCAGCGGGATGGAGAAGGGGGACTTTCACATCTACTTTACATTCCACTGCGTTATTTGAATATTTTACAACCAGTTTTTATTTCTTGTTTTGATATGGAGCCATTTAAAAATAAATAAAACATATCCATATAATGAAACGCTATGCAGCCATTAAATTTGTAGAAGAATAATAAATGACATTGGAAGATGTAAATAATGTATTAAGTGTAAATGCTGATAACAGAATTATATGCCCAGGAGGACTCCCGTTTAGCTTTTAAACCACATTTGCAAAAACACCTGGATTTGGGGATGGTGAGTGCTAGGTAAGAGCTTGAGTTTGGGCATGTGAGAGTAGGCTTTGGGTCTTGATGGCTTTTGATTGGCATCATGATTAGCTTTTGGTTGGCATTCTGGAAAAGCCCTCTCTGTTTCCTCAACCATAAAATGGGGGTGACAGTATCTACACTACAGAGACCTAGGTCTCCTCAAAGGAGTACACACAAACAAGTAAATCTTATCTATTAGTGCTATGGGAGGATTAATCGGAGTCATTTTCCAAAGCTGAGACACGACCGATCAGTGAAGAGTATGTACTGCACTTGCAGAGAACCGGAATTTGGTTCCCAGAGCTCACACGAGGCAGCTCACAATCGCCTGTAACCCCAGCTCCAGGAGATCCAATACCCTCTTTTGAACTCTGCAGGTACCTGTACGCATATGTGTGCACACACACACAGACACACACACACAATAAGAATAAAATAAATCTTTTTAAAGAAAGAATCCTTTCCCAATAGAACTTTGAAATCATAGGATCATTGAGGATATATACCAAGGTATTGAGTAAGTATCGACCTAGGAATAACAAAATAATGCAGGACTCATTTTTCTCTTTTCTTGTCTGTATTTTTTTTCCTCTTAACATGTTTTTGTTTTTTATAATAAAACCTACATTTTTTTTTAAAAAAAAAAGGAATATCTGGGGCTGTAGCTCAGCAGTAGGGTGCTTACCTGGCCTTTATGAAAGTCCTGTGTTATATTCCCAGCACTGAAGAAAAATAAAAAACTTAAAGCCAATATTATCCTTTTGAAAATATTTTATTTATTATTTTTATTGTATGTATATGAGTGTGTTACCTGCATGTGTATAGGTGCACCTGTGTCATGCAGTGCCCTTGAAAGTCAGAGAGGGTGTTAGTCCCCTGGAACTGGAGTTACAAACAGTTGTTAGCCACAATGTGGGTGGCTGGGAATCAAACCCAGGTCTTCTGCAAGAGCAGCCAGTACTCTTAACCGCTGAGCCATCTCTCCACAACCTCCCCCATCCCGAATATCATCCTTAAAAGCAAAGCGTTCAGCACCTACCTCTCCATTGCAGTAAGAAGTGAAGTATGAATGCAGGAGACTGCCACGTTTTGATACAAAAAGGCAGGAAAGAAACTCATATATTGAAGGGGAAAAGGCAAAAAAAAAATAGGATTGTCTTCTTAGTATTTCCTGTTGTAAAAATGATCTTTATTTAGTTAAGTGACTGAACACATAATAAATATACAAGATCGAGGCTGCTTTCTAGACATCCATCAACGGCTGTTAGTAGGGGAGGTGTAGGGATTGATGTTAGGAGAGGTGGGTGGACCGGACACCTGACTTCTGGACAACTGAGTGAAGGTGTACACTTGGTCTGGACTGAATGGTTACCAGACCCCTGACCAGGGTAGATAGCTGTCTCTTGTAGCCACTACAACAGGACCCTGATCTTGTTATCTGCTGCAACTTTGCTGTGCTGTTCCTTGAATTTAGATGAAGACAGTCATGTGTTTCACATAAATGTTTAAAATTTACTGGTGTCTTTGTGACTCTCATTTGACATTTATTTCTGCATGTCTCTGAAATATCCATACGTTAAATAGCCCTTCAAAAGGTCCCCTTCCTAGAGGATGACAAGCTGCCCTTGGCCCTGTCCTTCCCACCAGCCAGTGAGTTGGTGCTGAGGCCCTGAGGACACCCTGTACAGGGCAGTGGGGGTGGGGGGAGGGGACCTGGAGGTTACACTTGTGAGAACCCACACTCTGCTGATGTGTGAAGGTTGGCTTTATGCCCATCAAGGATGGACAGAGGTTGGGGTTGGGGGAAGTCTATGTTTCTGAGTCAAGAGAGAGAGAGAGCCTCAGGAGAGCTTCAGAAACTTCCCTTATAAATGTTTACAAATGTTGCCTTTAATGACAAAAAGTAACAACTGTGTGAAAGCATACATTTTTGGACAAATGGTACAGCCGAGACTCACACAGAGATATAAAGTGAACATATGTTTAGCATTTTTTAAACTCACTAATTAATGAGGAAACCAGTCAGTTGTCACAACCATTTCAAAGGAGAATTCAAAGAGCCTGTATATGGGCAGTCGGAAATGTAAAAAAAATTTACAAATAGATGCAAAGTCAGTTTTTCTACAGGGTAGTGTGGCAGACATTGTTTATTCAAATCTGAATAGACAAAGATCACAGAATATGAGCATCTTTTCATGACATATAGACATGCAAAGGAGCTCAAAGAGACCCTTAATCCATCTCCTCTAGGCTGAGTCTCTCATAAATTTTCTTAAAACTTACTTGAAAAAAAAAAAGAAATAGGGGGCTGGAGAGATGGCTCAGTGGGCAAGAGCACTGGCTGCTCCTGCAGAGGACCTGGGTCAGTTCCCAGCACTCATAGGGTAGCTAACAACTGTCTGTAACTCCAGTTACAGATCCAAATCCAGGGCGCAGAGGACCAAGGTTCAGTTCCCAGCACTCATAGGGTAGCTAACAACTGTCTGTAACTCCAGTTACAGATCCAAATCCAGGGCGCAGAGGACCTGGGTCAGTTCCCAGCACTCATAGGGTAGCTAACAACTGTCTGTAACTCCAGTTCCAGATCCAAATCCAGGGCTTCTGATGTCTTCTTCTGACCTCCATTGAGCATTGCACAACATGGGTACACTTATATACATGCCATATATATAAGAAGACCCAGATTTGAATCCCAGCACCCACATGGCAGCTAACAACTGTCTGTAACTCCAGTTCCAGGGGATCCAACAGCCTCTTCTGTCCCCTTGGGCATTGCACGACACAGGTGCACTTAACTTACACGCAGGCAATACATGCATAAACATAAAATAAAAATAATAAATAAATAATGAAAAAATAGAATTGTGCTACATATATATATATTTAATTTTTAATTTTTTTCCACTAAGCATGGTTGTGCACACCTGTAATTCAAGCACTTGGGAAACAGAGGCTGAAGGGTTGCTGCAAGTTCCAGGCCGGCCTAGACAACGTGCATAGCAAGTTCCAGGCCAGCTAAGTTGACATAGCTCGACCCTGCTTCAAAAACCAAAAACTTACTTGAAATGGTGTCTTTCTGTGTTGCCCAGGCTAGCAGCATATTCAAGATCCTCATCCTCTTGGGTAGCTTCTGTTTATAAGGTGCTGATATACAGCTCACAGCCTGCTTTTTCAACTCAGCAGAAGACTGTAGACCAAATACCATTTTTTACTATGATTTTATTATTATTTTTGATACTTGCATGTAGTTTGAGATTTCAAGCCTTGGAGTTCAAAGGCTTTTGTTTTTTTAAAAACATTTGCTTTGGTAATAATTTCACACTTATAGATAAGGCGCTAAAACAACAGTACAAGGAACCCCTGTGCCCTTTTCCAGGAACTCCTAATCACATTTTGCTCCATTTGCTGTAGCATTTGTTCCCTCTTGCTCTCTCCCTTGCTCTGTGTCTCTCTCTGCCTTACACACACACACACACACACACACACACACACACACACAGATTCATACACAATACCATAGACACACAGATACGGACATACAGAGACACACATACACAGAGACACACAGATGCACAGATACAGACACCACAGATACACACAGACACACAGATACACACACACACACCATAGGCACAGAAAGATGCATAGATACACATAAATACCCCCCCCACACACACACAGACACACACGCAGATACACACACACCATAAGCATACACAGATACATAGATAGACATAAATACCACACACACACACACACACACACACACACACACACATAGGTGCACGCAAACATGCACAGACACATGTAGATGCACACAGACACGCATACATACTTTTTCTCTGGATTCCTTGAATATATTCTGCCTCTTTCCCTTACTTAGCTCTCTTCTCTTGCATGATCACAGTTTGGTGCTAGGGTCATCGGTTTAAATTTGCTACTGTTATCTGCTCCAGCATTCACATTACAATGCTCTTGATTGACCCTTTTATGCTGTTCCCCCTCACCACCCTCAGTACAGGACCCAGTCTAGGATCAGAGATTGCATTCCGTTGTCATGACTCTTTAGCCTCTTCTAATCTGGAACTTTCCATAGGCTTTTCTTGTCTTTTATGGAATGACATTTTGAAGGAATCCAATCAACCACACCCCCCAACCCCTTGTTAAAAGCAACAACAGCATCAGCAGCGACACCAATAATGACAAACTAGAAATAGAAATGTGCATTTATCCAGTGTCTCTTGGGTACTAGCTCCTGGTGTTTATTCTTGGCCAAAATGTTGTATGAATATGTACTGCGTACAGTATGCACTATGAGAGTAATACATTAGAGGCACGAGCTTCCCTTCCTCGGTGATGCTCATTTTAATCAGTGTTGTTCACCTTCTGCCCTGCAGAGATACTGGTTTCTGTTTTTGTCTTTCTTACAAGTAACAAGCAGTCTTCAAAGAAAGCTCATAGAGACCATGAAAACACAGCGTCCTTGGCAGAGTATCCCTTTGGACCTAGCAACTAAGAAAGAGTCCTTTTCTTTTCTTTCTTTTCTTTTTGGTCTTTTTGAGACAGGGTCTCCTTGTAGCCCTAGCCTGCCTGGAACTCACTTTGTAGACCAGGCTCTCACAGAGATTCACCTGCCTCTGCCTCCCTAGTGCTAGGATTAAAGGCGTGTGCCACCAAACCTGGCTAAAAATGATTCTTAATTGATCAGGTGCCTGGATGGTTATGAATGGTGATTTTCCAACTCTGACCTTCCCTCCAGTTCCCCAGTTAACCCTTACATGGATGGTGAGAGTGCATGTGCAGAGGGATCTAGTTCCACCCGAAAAACTGAAATTTTAATCAGTTACCACAGCAGAAAAACAGGCAAAAGAATGAAATGGCAAGTTGAAAAAGAAATACAGTCAGGGGCCAGAGAGACAACTCAGCAGTTAAAGAGCACTGGCCACTCTTTAACTGCTGTTCAGTTCCCAGCATCCACATGGTGGCTAACAACCATCCACAACTCTAGTTCCAGGGGATCTAAAGCCCTTTTCTGACTTCCGTGGGCACTGCATGACAAGGTGCACTTATATACATGCAGGCAATACACTCTCATACATAAAAATAATAAATAAAATATTTAAAAAGAGAAAGAAATACAGTCAATAAACAAACAGGAATAAGCCTAGTGTGGTGGTTCACACCTGTAATTCCAGCACTTAAGAGGTAGAGGCAGGAAGGTCAGGTTTTTAAGGTCCTCCTTGGCTACACAGAGAGATATAGCTTAGGCTACAAGAGGCCTTGTCTAAAATAAACAAATAATGCTCATCTACACTAGTAATTCAAGAAAAGAAAATGACAATAATGAAATAGCTTTTGCTCTTGTACAGCAATGTTTGAGTAATAGGAAAAAAGAAACCAATCTAAGAAGAGAAAAATATGAGACATGTTAAATGTTTATATATCCACACACATAGGTGCTGGGATCCCTGGGTACCATCACATCAGACCGTCAGTCTCTGTTGATTCAGCTTCTCTATTATGAGTCTGAGGTTTATTTAACTTTGTATATTTATCATCTAAATATACATCATCCAAGTGATGCTTGGCTCAAAGTGGGCTCAATAAAGATAAGGCCATATTTCTTTTAAAAAAATATTTTTATTTGTGTGTGTGTGTGTGTGTGTGTGTGTGTGTGTGCATGTATCCTTGGAGGCCAGAAGAGGGCATTGATTCCCCTGAGGCTGGAGTTACAGGTGGTTGTGAGCAGCTTGATATGGGTCCTGAGAACCGAACTGGGGTCCTCTGAAAAAGCAGCAAGTGTCCTTAAGTGTGATACTATCTCTTCAGTCCCCAGGGTTATCTTTCTTTCTTTCTTTCTTTCTTTCTTTCTTTCTTTCTTTCTTTCTTTCTTTTCCTTCCTTCCTTCCTTCCTTCCTTCCTTCCTTCCTTCCTTTCTTTCTTTCTTTCTTTTCCCTGTAGCCACAGCTGGCCTGGATTCAGTATGGAGACCAGGCTGGCCTCAAACCCAGACATCTGCCTGCCTCTGCCTCCCAAGTGATGGGACTAAAAGTATGCACCACCACACCTGGCTATCCAAGGCTATATTCCTTAATGGACAGCAATGAAATTAGAAATTAATGACAAAGTTGACCTACTGCATGAAAATTCAAAATTCACAGTAGGCCTAGAAGTACCAGAGAGAGAGAGAGAGAGAGGAGAGAGAACAGAACACAGGCACATGTGAGTACTGGAGATTGTGTAGGTCCCCAAATCCCTTCATTCTGCATCATTCTGCGTTCCTAGATTCAACCATCAAGTATCAAACATATTTGAAAAAAATTGCATCTGTATTGAACGCATACATTTATTTTCTTGTTGTTATTCCTTAAACAATATATAACAACTATTTTCATAGCATTTCTGCTGTGTGGGGGACTATTAAGTAGTTTAGAGGGGATTTAAAGTGTATAGACGTGGTACCCAGGTCTCTGCATGCACTGCACCATTTTCTGTAAAGGGATTTGAGCATCCTTAAACTTTGGTACCTGAACGTGGAAGGATAACAGTATTAGCTTTGATGGATTGTTATGTATTGGAGTGGGTGGGTGTAGTCCACACTTTGGCATGCAAGTGGGTCACTTGTCTCATTCAGTGTGGAGAGTTGTGGTCGGTGTGCGCCCTGAGCTGGACAGTAAGCACACACTGTGTGCTTCAGCGGCTTAGTCCTTGGCTGGCCCAGCCATAGGTCCTGCTACAACAGGGTCAGTGTGATGGGCACAGAGGCCAAGGGAACCTGAGGCCAGGGACGGGCAGACAGGGAGGCCTATTTGATCTCCCTGTGTCTTTTGGAGCTGCAACGGGGAACAGGTTCAAGATTTTAGGACTGGAGGTGGGGGCTAGGAGGAGTTCCTGGCGAGAGGAGGGGCAACGTGTCCATTAGAGGAAATAAGCAGGGCAATTGCATTCCAATAAATCAACGCAGATTTCAGAGCAGCGCGGGGTCTCGTGGGCTCTGCGGGCCGTAGAATTCAATATGATATGCTTCAGCCTGTCTGCTAATGGGCTGCTGCTAGATGCCACGTGACCTAGCCTTCCCGCAGACGTGAAGCCAAGCTGAAAACTGGCCCAGATTTATTTATTTGGACAGGGTATATTCCAGCGTGTGGGGAAATGACAAGTTATGAAAACAGGTATTTGTGAGCCAGGAGGGAGGAGATGGGGCTTCCCTGTGACCGGGCCTCTGGGATTGCTCCTGGACCAACTGCTGGTTTGCTACTGCCCAATAAGCTCTCCTGCCTCCTTCCCTGCCCTAAGTGTCCCATCTGTTGAATCCATTCACTCATTCATGAGTCCTTCTTTCCCCTGGCATTTATTCATTCCTGGAGCACTCCACCTGCGACTTGTTCTGGATGCTTCCAGCAGCTTCCAACAGGACAGACCGAGCCCTGTGCCTGCCAAGCTTTAATCAAATAGGGAGTTAAGTAAGTGCCACAAGAAGAGTGTGTTTTTAGTCTCTAAAAACCCATAGAGGAGGGCTAGGGCTGCATCTCAGTGGTAGAGTGCTTGTCTAGCTTAAAACACACACACACAGAGTGAAAGTGAGAGAGAGAGAGAGAGAGAGAGAGAGAGAGAGAGAGAGAGAGAAATAAAAACGACCCATAGAGATTGTGAGCAGTGGCTAGGATGGACCCCTGTACTCACTTGATCCCCCTGTCCTCTTTTGCTGGACCCACATTGTAAGCTCCCTTGTCTTTGCAATCACACCTTCAGGTCTATGGTGCTCCCTGAATATTCTAAAGCCAAAGAAGGAAATACTCCCTCAGCATGTGAGGCCTGGCCTTTCTCCAGCAGCTGCCTTGCCCTCTTGGCACCTGCCTGGCGTTTGGCAAGCGTTTCCCTGGACCTTCAGCTTTAGGCACTCAGGACTCCTTCCGGTTGTGCCCACACCATTGCAGCACCAGTACCTGGCACTGTGGGCACACAGAAGGCTGTGCTCTTGGTACTGAGTGTTTGCTGAATGGGGAGGGAACAAAGGGTCAGGTGAGAGCTGGGTCCATGGGCAGACCAGGTCAGAGGGCTGGATGGGGTGCTAGGAGGAGATGCTGGCAGAGGCTCAGCCTCCAGCTTGGGGGTGAGACTGAAGGGGGCTGGGAGGGCAGGGAAGAGACCTTAGCCCTGCTTCTCAGAGGGGGAGGAAGACACCCCCCACCCCACCCCCAACCCCCTCCACCTCTGGTGAGTATAGTGAAGCTGGGGGGGCTCTCCTCTGCCATAGTTTAAGGGTCCCTCAGTCTATAGGGGGAGGGACAGAGGCAGAGAGGTGGGCGGGTCAGAAGAGAGCTTGCAGGTGCCCAGGAGCTAATGGAGCCGGTGAGGAGGGTGCTGATACCCTCTCCCTTTGAGGAGGTGGGTCCAAGGTTGAGAAACCTCTGCCAAGGGTGAAGGAGCTGCTTTAGGGCCTACAGTCTACCATCCCCTAAGCCCTGGGAGGTCCAAATGCCAGAGACTTTGTATCCTCTAACGGCCTCCCACAATGCCCTGGGGCCTAGGAGTTGGGGTGGAGAAGCTGCTCAGAATCAAAGACCTCCGTGGCTGTCTGGCAGGGCACACCATAATAACCCGGGAAGGACCTGTCCGTTGCATTTCTTAGAATTTTCCCTTTACAAAGTGTTTAATGGATGTTTATAGGAAAGGACCTTTTGAGCCTCTTGAGCAAATGGGCATCTTTAGGTGAGTTTGAGAGGACTGCGGGCCTCCTGGGCCTCTCCCTTCCCCTTCCCCAGCATCCCCTGAGCTCTGTAGCTGGAAGGTACCTTGGTCCTCACTCACCCTCGTTTGCCTTCCCTTCCCTGTCCCCACACATTTCCTAGCTCCTCCTCTGTGTTGGGGGTGGGATGGGGACTCGAAGGGGCACAGACCTGTCTTGGGAGTAGAGAGTAAAGAGAACTCAGGGAAGTAGGTTACAGGGCTACCCAAGGGCTTTAGGAGCCCCAGGGTAGGAGGAATCACCCCAGGGGAGCAAGGCCAGCCTTGAAGAGCTGGTGATCCCTAATAGGGGGTGTTGGGAGCTCCCTAGGTCCACAGGGGAGAAGGGTGTTAGAGCTGAGGGAAGCTGTGGACTTAGCACTGGGACAGAACAGCAAGGAGTGTTTATAGACTAGCAGAAAATGTGGGGAGTGGGGAACTGGAGGTTTGGGGAGCTCAGAAAGCTGTCTCAGGGCTTCCCAGCAAGGGGCGCCACTTGAGTTCTTCCCTATGTGTCACTGACTATGGGGAACACAGTCTTAATGACTGCATGTGGTGGTGGCTGTGTGGACCACAGACTGGAGGAAGCTGGACCTTAAATGGGAAGGACCTCTGAAACAGGATGGGAAGTCATCCTGAATCTTGGTGGAAGTCATTTTACAGCTTCCTGGGACTGACCTGATGGGCTTGGCAGTACAGAATGGCCACTGTGGAGAGTGGATTGAGGCAGCAAGAATCATTTGTCCTGGAGAAAATGGCCCATGTAGAATACAGATTTTGCAGAACCATGAGGAAAGACTGGTTCTTTTCATCTGCAAAGATGAAATCGAGATTGGTGGGTGAACAGGCAAAGAGCAAGAGCAGTCATCTGACGGAACAGGACATGCTGACAGCTTTTCAACACACAGAGAAGAGTCCCAAAGTGAAAATTAAATCTGTAATGAGATGATGCTGTGTTTCTCAGCCATGGACTGGCCAAACTTAGCATCCTGACAATATGCTGTGTTGGGCTTTGTTGGGGACGATGGGGGTCTGGCCCTTTCACACAGTTTTAATGGAGCTGAAAATCTGTCCAACTTCTTGAAGATCAATTGAGCCATATTGGTACAATTTAAAATGCATGTACTATCTGACCTGATAATTCTCCTTCCAGGACACGCGACTCTTGTGTATAAAGACAGAGTGTGTATGACAACTGTCCCTGCAACACTTTCATAGTAACAGAGTCCTGGCAGCAATCTAAATGCATTGATTAGGGACCAGTAAAGAAAGCTACCGTATAAGTCATTGTAATACACTGTGTAATGGAATACCATGACACCATTAAAAAACTGAGCCCCATCTCCATGCATGTATTGTGACACAGTGTCCAAAAACCAATGTTAGATTAAAAAAGCAAAGTGCAAACTGATGCATGCAGCAGAGAAAACACACACTTGAACGCCCAAGGCCTGCCTAAAAGGGCTCGTGAACCTCACAAGCAATAGAAGGACGGGGTGGGGGACATTCCTTGTCACCATGTGCCTTTGTGAGCTGTGCCTACTTGTGTTAGCCATATACATGCTTTGAGACCTCATATGCATTTTATGGATGTGTGTATACATATGTGTGCATACTTACATATACATAGTCACTCATTGCATTAAAAAAATAATAATGGGCTGGAGAGATGACTCAGCGGTTAAGAGCACTGGCTGCTCTTGCAGAGGAACCAGGTTCTATTCCCAGCACCCACATGGTGGCTAACAACCATTTGCAACTCCAGTTCCAGGGGATACAATGCCCTCTTCTGACCTCTGCAGGTATTGTATGACAGGGGTGCACTTACAGGCAATACACTCATACACATAAAATAAAAATAACAAATAAAAAATTATAACAACAAAAGCCCAAGTGATAGGGTTACTTGTTTTTCATGCACTGGGTCTCATTTTAGTCAGAGCTTTGGAGGCATGACTTTCCATGGAAGTGAATTTTCCAGATATATTACAAGAACCAAAACAATTTTAAGAAGTTATTTTTAAGGAGACCAATGTAAAATATGAAGCATTCATATTTTATCAAGTAAAGAATATGGAATGTGGGTGAACATTTTCTGGTTGGCCCCGGGTTTCAGGGCCCCTCTGCACTTTGCCCCTGCACTTAAGGCCCCTCATTTTAAAATATTACATTTTATTTCTGCATGCATACATGTGTACATGCATGGGTGCATATGTGTGCGGCACTCGTGGAGGTCAGAGGACAACCTGCAGTTGATTCCCTCCTTCTATCATGTGGCTCTTAATGATGCAACTCAGGTCGGCAGGCTGCAGCAGCCAACACCTCCACCCGTTGAGCCATCTCTTGGACCCCAAGGCCCTTCTCTTACGACTTTTGTCCCCTCTGCTCAGGTACCACTTCACAGGCAGTTTTGGAGCACAGAGAAAGAACTGAAGAAGAATGGCTCCTGGGGATGGCAGTTGGAAGCCTGTGCTGTGTGGGCAGTGTTTATCGTTTGTAGGCTTGGGGTCCAGGCTTTGGGGCAGACACTGTATCTGTCTCGATGCTCTCTGCTCATGTACCAGTGCTTGGAGCCAAAAGACTCACCAATCTTCAGAATTGTGGGAAGTGGCTTTTTTCTGTCTGTAGTCCCATAGAGCTCTGCACCTACAGGGCTCTGGGCTTTACTGATGGTCGCATGGCCAGGGGTCAGGGGAAGTTTCTGCGGCTCCACTGGCTCAGTTATAAAAGGGGAGCAATGGCACTGCCTTGTCATGATGGCCAGGGTGACTCTGGCAACTAGGATGAACCTGGTGGTCAGAATATAGTTGCTTTCCCCATTGGCCTCCCCATCTCTGCAGACTGGCACATTTTGGTCAGGAATGGGCTATTTCAATTATTGGGGTGCTGAGTCTCGAATCCCCCTCAGTGGTCACTTTGCTGTCAAGCTCAACTGTTCCCACAGGCTGAGCCCCATGGCTGACTCCAAGGCCTCCCTGTTGGGTGAACCTCCTGGGAGCAGGGGCTGCTGGCCTTTCCTCAATGGCTTTATGGAGCTGAAAGCCTTTTGGAGACTCTGACATGCTGCTATGGAAGGTCTTCCCTAGAACTTTCCACTGCCCTATATTCTTGGGTCTTTCCCACACTTTAAAAAAACTCAAATATATTTGTTCGTTCATTCATTCATTCATTCATTTCTTTTTGTGTGTGAGTGAAAGCAGTGCACTGTATGCATGGGCACATGTGAAGGTCAGAGGACATCTTGCAGGAATTGGTTCTCTCCTACTATGTGGGGTCCAGGGATCAAACTCAGGTCATCAGGCTTGGCAGCAAGCTCCTTAATTGCTGAGTCAAATTGTGCTGCCCTTGGCTTCCCCACTCTGGGCAGAGCCTACCAGCTGTTTTGGGGGTCCTTCCACAAGGGAAGCACAGAGCCACAGTTTGGAATGTGGGCTCTAGAGGCCCCGACCTGGGGCCAGCCTAGGCACTTGGGCAAGTTGCTTCATTTTGGCTTTGCACTTCCATCTTCTCAACTACGTGTGGGCACTGATGTGAGAATACAGTCAGCCCTTCAACAATATGGCTTTCACATCTGAGGGTTCAATAATGGAGGATTAAACATATTCTTCCAAAGGAATGCATCTGTACTGATCCTGGTCATTACTCCCCACACCATAATTTAACCACTATTTCCTCAGTACTCACATTGTCTTGAGTACTATAAGTGATCTAGAGAATATTTAAAGTATAGGGAAGGACGGGTATGATTTACATCCTACAGCAGACTATTGGACATCAGGACTTCAGCATCCTCAGACTTTGGTATCCACAGGGGGTCCTTGAACCACTGTAGTTTGGATACCAAGGGACAACTGTCTGGCTGCAATGGGTGTGCCATGTGTTGGTGTGGACAGGGGTAGCCTACACCTTGGGCTGTAAAAACACACCCATGGGGAGGGTGTTGTATGGGTTCTGTACAGGTGTGGTCCCTGTAGTGATGGGAGTGTGTCCTAATTTAGCTTGTGAAGAAATGTCAGAGGAGATTTTGTTCCCATCTTACTCTCCTCTTGGCCATACAGGAGAGTACATTTCCCATTATACCAACAGTTGGGCCAGGGCCATGCAATGGGATGATGTCCAAGATATGTCGGTGGAGTTAGAGTGAGCATTGGCCCGAGCAGCATCCTCTGACATCTTCCTGTGAGGCCACCAGGAAGAAGGAAGCATCTGGAAGCAGGTGGAGCGAGTCCTGGGATTGCCGACCTGACCTACAGCAGACTCTATGTGAACAATAAATAAACTTCCTGAGTTAAGTCTCTGAGACTTGTGGGCTTGTTTGTTATTCCAAATGGATCCAGACACCCATGTCATTGGGGACCCAGTTTTTCCCTTGTGTCCTGGAGTGAACCAGCTCAGCGGCAATGCACCCTGGTCAGCATGATGCTGGTGCTCCGGTGTCATGGTGGCTGGGCCAGTCATGACTGGACTCAGGTGGCTGGCAGGAGAGCACCTGTGGTCATGAAATCGTACAGGTACTTCTCTCGGGCCCCTAGCTCTGTGAAAGCATGGACTTCATCTCATAGGTAAGTTTGGAAGGATGGTGAAATCACCTCAGGCTTTTGCCATACGTGCACCGGAGGCTACCTCCATGGGGGATATTTGATGAGGTGACAGGTTAAGAGCTGGCCTCAGCTTCTGATCTACTCCTCTGACTACACAGAGCAAAACAGACCCCCCTCATGAAGAGGCTTAACTCACATCCTCACCTTGCAAGGTAGAGGGACAAGATCCTCCTTCTCTGGGCTCTCTAATTCCTGAAAGAGTAGCAGGGACAGTTTTACAATGAAGCTCTTACATAGCTGAGGTAATGCTGGAGCTGCTTGGCCTAAAGACAGGAAGGGCCTGAGCTCTGAGGGGTTATCACCAAATGCAGAGGGCTCTGTGGGAAGGCAGCTGGTGTTGAAGGCTCAGTTCAAAGCTCCAGTGATACACTTGACCTAGGTACAGAGGACCAAAGCCAGGGTAACCTTTCTTGCTGTCTTTGCTCTTTCCCCACCTGGCTGTGGGACTCCTAGCATGCAAACCTGGGTTTCTCCAGGAGACAGTGGACTGACAGCTCTACTGCACAGGAGCCTGGAACCAAGGGGCTGGCACATAGTAGGGGCATGAGGCGTGTGCAAGGCCTGAATGTTTCATAAAATGATGACCCTCAAGGGGACCAAAGGCTGAGCACAGCTGCCTAAGCGGCTTCATCCCTTGTGGCACAGGGGCTGAGGCAAAATGAATGCTTCTCTGAAGTCACTGGGGGAGGGGGTGGAGATTTTCAGGGAGCTGGGGTCTCAACTTTATTTTTAACTCTAGGCCATCTGCTTTCCACTTCCCACCGGGTGGGCCACAGTCTGGGAAATATTCAGAGTGAACATATGTCACTCCCGGAGGGTCGTGGGGGAGGAGGTACTGGGAGGAGGCAGAGGGCCTCTGTTCTCAGGGACTGGGCCACCAGGTGTGCCAGCAGGACCAAAAGCAGCCTCCTTGGGGCAGCCTCAGCCATTCCGTTCTCCGGGGAGGCAGCCCACCTTGGTGTATCTGCCAGGCTGAAACTTGCAGGTACACCTGAGCTGCATAAGGTGCCTGCCACAGGCAAGGAGTACAGAGACCACCCGCGCATTCAACCCTTCAGGGCAGAGTCTCTGACAGATGACCAACCTCTAACAGGTCCCTCCCTGCTCTGAGAGATGTCCCCCTGTAGATTAGGGTTGGCGATTTCCCAAACTCATCCCCTTAACTCCCCTAGGCTTTCCCAGTTCCTTTAACTCAACAGCTCTCAAGCACACATTAACCACGAGGGGAAGGAAAAAGAAAAGGTGTCCTTTTCTCACCAGTTAACCCCAAATGAACAAGCATTGTCTACCCTGGCTGGTTTGCTATCCAAAGTGATCACACAGAAGGAACTGTCAATACTCCGTCGCTGTTATACAATGAGCCTGTGGTTAGCAACGCTCAGCTTTGCTTTATTATTGCATTTTACGAAGTTACCAAGACAACTGAGGCCCAGTAACAGAACCTTGACTTCATGCGCCATGAAAATTTAATAAAGAATTTTGAAAGGCTTTTAAGAGGTGGGAGCTGCAGCTTCTTAAAGGCATAGCTGGGCACAGAGGGAAGTGGACCTCAGCTGCGGGGTCTCAGTACACTTGCAGGAGCCTCCCAGCCCAGGCTGGTAGGAGAAGGCGGGGGGAGATTCCCTGGCATCTGTCACTTTCAGCATATGGAGACCATGCCTTTTCTCAACAGACATTTGTGAAGACGTATCCCAGATGCCAAGTCTCATGCCAGGCTCTCTGCATCTATTTTGACATGATCTCCAGTGCACAGGCGAGGAACGGATGGGGCATCAGGGAGGGAAAGTCACCAGTCCATGGCCTCTTAGCAACAGGGCAACAGACCAAGCAAAATCTAGACCCAGGTCTGACTTTCAAGAACTATGGCCTCCTCCTCTGGCCTGCCCATTCTGAGGCAAGACAGAGAAAATATCTCTGCAGCCTGAGTGGGGCCTGGAAGAATCATGGTGGCCCAGGACCACAGTCCTGGTCAGACCTGTTGGAGGAAATGTTTCCCAAGAGCCTCTTGGTAAGCAGGTTCTGTTATACTAGGACCACAAAGAGCCTGTTTCCTCTGCTCTCTAACTCAAACTCAGAAGCAAATTTCCAGAAATGAGGAAAATATTAGCGATTTTACCATTTTATACCGAAGCTCAACTGTGCTCAGCATGTATGCGTGCACGCGTGTGTGCGTGAATAAAGCAGTACGCAGAATGGTTTTTCTAGTTAGAGCAAAAAGGGAGACTTTCAGTTAAAAGGCGGAAAGACCACTGAATGGTGCCCATTCTGCAGTTTGTCTCTGAGAACGGAACCAAAATATTGCATTATTCTGTGGGAAATTTGGGTGGAAAAGTTCCTCACACATTCATCAAACCAAATGGGGGCGAGGTGGGTTTCGGGCTACTGCTCACTAGTGAATTTCCCTCCCTGTGTGGACAGCTCGAGGCTGCTGGGAACACATCTCTCTGATGGAGAGCTCATGAATCATGAGGTTTAAAAGACACACAGTGCCGAGCATGGCCAGCCCAGGTCTCAGGTACACAGCCCAGGAGTAACGGACATTAATCAAGAAACTAAAGGGAAAAAGGGAGCCATTTTGACCAATACTCTGCCAATTACATTGCAAACTCCAGACATCTGAAGAGCGGCAGGGACTAGTTTTCAGCCTATGAATGTCTTTTTTTTAATTATTATTTTATTTTTATTTTATGTGTATGAGTGTATTGCCTGCATGTATGTGAGTGCACCCGTGTCGTGCAATGCTGTGGAAGTCAGTAGAGGGCTTCGGATTCCCCTGGAACTGGATGGAGCTAAGGATGGTTTGTAGCCACTATGTGGGTGCTGGGAATCGAACCCAGGTCCTCTGTAAGGGCAGTCAGTGCTCTTAACTGCTGAGCCATCTCTCCAGGCCCAGGAATGTCTTTAAATATGTGCAGCTGAAACACAGCTGGGAGGGAGGGAGGGCAGGGAGCCAGTTCCTTTGCCTTCATTTGTCTTGACGGACATTCTAGGAAGCTTTTGCCTTTACCCTATTACACGTGCAGGAATCCAGAAGTCCGTCAGAAGGTGACCAGATATCTCAGAAGCTCTTTAGTTTGCAAAAACACTTCTGCATTGACTCTGTTTTCCATCTTTGTGCCTACTGCTCACAAGACTAAGTGAGAGAGGGCAGCACTCCCATTTGGGTGGCTGAGGACCTAGGCCCCTTATAAGTCTGTGTAGCCCTCGGAGTCTTCCTCAGGTGCCAACAGAAGAACATGTCAGAGGGCCCAAGGCCTTGCCCCTTCACACCAGGTATATGGTGCAGGAACATGCAGCCTTCCTGCCAAACAGCTGCCATAACTGCCAGACTAGGGTTTGGGCAAGCAACATCTTTCACTGGGTAGCTGAAAGGATTAGATAAGATGAATTTAAAAGTGCCCTGTGAAGTGTGAAGCACGAGCACGCATTGTTAAATTCACACAAGAGAGGAAGTTTCTAGAACCATCTAGAAAGGCATGGAGTATTCTCCAAATGCCTGTCCAGTCCCACTCCCCAACTATCTGCATTCATAGCAGATCACCTGCATGGTGTGACCCCCCCCCCACACCCTCCACACATACCAGTGCAGGCTGAGAAAAGGGAGACAGGCTAGATGATCCAGTGGGAAGCAGGGGGAGGGCCATCTAGCTTGACAGTCCTCGGTTTCCAGGGCTGAAGGAAAGGGGGTGCCCCCAGGGAATAGGACTCAAGACCTGAGCTGAAGTTCACATTGAATCTAGTTGTGGGGAGACTCAAGGGTCAGAAAAGGTATTGTCTACTCAGGGGGTTGTGGGACAATTTTCATGCTTAGAGGAGAGACCAGCCAGCTGGGAATCTGGAGATGGTCAGCATTTGCACAGCTACAGTGAACCCAGTGTGTCCTTGAAGGTGCCGATAGCAGGCTCCCTTCTTGGCCAGGCTGGTGGGTCACAGCTTCTGTCTCAAATAGCAGAAAAGCTGAGTCTAGTCAGCAGGCTGGGATAGATCCTGAGGGCCCTTCTAAGGAAGAGGCTTAAGACCACAGCCAGTCATTGAGTACTCCAAGCTCTGCAGAGGTACATCTCTGGACCAGTCTGGGCTCTGTACTTTTCCTGCTAGGAAAAAAGGAACCACCTGCATTTCTCTCATTTCAATTACATCCTGAAAAGAAATGAGGGGCTGGTCACCAAGGGAGGGTAAGGACAGTGGGATGCCCCTTGGGAAACAGAAGTGGGGAACAGTCTCATAGCACTCACTCTCATAGCAGAACAGCCTCGAAATTCTACTCAGCAGTCCTAGGGTGGGAGCGGGGGGGGGGCAACTTGTCAGTGATGGGATTCCCTGTCACTATAGAGTCATATCTTCCAGGGTATGGAGCCTCCCCAGACCCTGTGCACGGGCTTGAGGGGCCTGTTTCCACCACAGAGAGGCTCTGTAATTGACAGTGACCTGCATGGGTCTAGATGATAGGTATGGGGTGGAGAGGTCATTTCTTACCATGAATGCTGACATTTTCATATCACCTCAATGTAGCTGAAATTCAACGTCTTGACAACTGCCCACCACCAAGACTCTGCTCCATGTTGGCAAGTGCTTTGAGAAATAGTGTCAAGTTGGAGCTCTCTTTAACAGACCTTGCACAGCTCTGGCTGGTTGACCAGTTGCCCACATACCTCTACTTTTGGTCTTGGCTGTGAAATCTATTTGTCCACCCAAGGGGTCCCAGAAAGGAAGACACAGGTCTTCAAACTCTGCTTCTCATAGTAGACCACTTGGGAACACTGATTGCTCTGGTTAAGGCCACCACACACTCTTGTTTGCCCTAGCTCTCATCCGGGCCTCTTGTTCTCCCCTTTGAAGGCCCCTTCCCTCATCCAGGGTGTCTAGCACATTGCTGGGCACACAGAGGCTCTTGGCCATTGGGTCAGCACCCCAACATTAGAGGGGTCCATTTGGAGGTCACAGGCTACCTGGACAGGGAAGCTGAAGAACCTACTTTTGTTATTTCTTAATTAGCAAGAAATCAAACATGGCAGAGATAGGCAAGTTAATAAAATAAATGAGGTTAATCTGTCAAGTACACCCATGTAGCACATGGTCAGAGTGTCCACCTTCTTGATATTTCTGCTTCTTTTCAGAGAATAGGTGGAAAGAGACATGATGATCCCAAGCTCTGACCGGCAGGCTTTCTCATAGGCCCCAGCAGACCCCAGTCGTGGCTTCCTCAACATACCCGCAGCACTCTGCTTTGGGATGGTCTGTCCTTCCCTCCCCTACCTCGCCCCCCTGTGGCACAAGACATAGCAGATCTGCCCCAGTTACTGTTTTCCGTGAGCTTGGAAGAACAGGCACCATCTGTCACATCTCAGATGTCATATGTCCACCGGTAGGGTGGGTCACCAAGAGGTGCTGTGAGGGAGGGTGGCCAGAAATTAGCCATGTGAGGTGAGAGCCCTGCAGGACACAGGGAGGATTCATGGGATCGCAGCTGGAATCCTCCGCAGTTGTGGCTCCCTGCTGGCGAGAGCCCAGGGCACCCAGTCCCCAAGGGCATGCCTTCTTCCTGGAGGATAGGGTGGCCTTCTTCAGCACAGAGCGCGTTTGGAGTAGGAGAGCTTGTTAGCACCGATCATGCGGGGTTTGGGGCTGCCTGCAGCTGGTTTGGTTGTGGAGTTGCTCTCCTGGGGAGGGCTATTTTGGTGGGGGTAGCTCCGGCTGCACACCACGCGCTTTTCATCCAGTAGGGACAGGTGGTATTCACACAAGTCGATCAAAGAAGCCACCTGCTCATGGAGAGGCAACATCTTGAACTTCCTCTGGGCCAAGAAGAAGAAAGCTTCTACAAACGCCTGCAGACACATCCCTGTGGACAGAGAGATGTTGTCAGGGAACTTGTGATGCTTCAGAAAGGTGAGGCCGCTAGCCAGAGCCACCCTCTCTCCCCACCACATTTCTATTCTGGAAACTCCACACAGGATAAGTGCACACAGGGCCAGGCACTCAGAACCTAAAGAGCCCTAGGAAGTAGGTTTAATTACCCCTCCTCCAGAGATGTAGAAACTGAGTCTCAGAGAAGTAGGGAGACCTGAGTAGTAGTATTGGTGGCAGGAATTAAATCTTGCCCCAAATCTTATCCCCAATGAAATGTCTGCCATTAAAATCTTGTTCCCCGACTTTTAACATTAGAGGGAAAGTTCTTAAGATAAGCCCAATGCTCTCCAATAGGGGTTGATAGGGGTGTGTGCAGCAACTGTATTTTAAGTATTTAAGTATTCTTAGATTTTTAAGGTTTATACATTTTTCATGTAAATCTTACCCTAGAAAGATAAATAAACCCAACCCCTTCTCTTTGGTTGCCATGTTGTGAATGCGAGCCACCCGCCAATACACACACTCACGTGTTGTCTACGTGGTTTCCAGTGGATGATACTATTTTGGTAAGTTCTGGAAACTTCAGAAAGTAGCACCTACCTGAAGGAGTCTGGTCACTGGAGTATGCCTTGAAGACCATGCCTGGCCCCCAGCCTCCTCCATTCTCTATTCCTGTCCCCCACAATGTAACCACCCTCCTCTGTCACATGCTTCCACTGCCATGATGTTTTTCTCAAGTATATGGGGCCAAGGCACCATAGATTAACCCCTCTGAAACCATGACCCAAATACTTTCTTCCCTCAAAGCTGTTCTCTGAGGCATTTTAGTCACAGCTACACAAAAGTAACAAGCACGCTAGTGAGAGTTAAGTCTGAGATGCATGATGTATAACCTCAACTACGCCCCTGTAATTCTCTTCTCTGTTTGTCCCATAAGCTCCTACCCACATGTCATAGTTAGTTTCAGTCGTCTCCTTGACACACCTGGGAAGAGGGAACCACAGTTGAGGAATTTCCTCCATCAGAACTGTGGGCATGACTGTAGGGACATTTTCTTGTTTGGTAATTGATATAGGAGGGCTCGGGCCCCTTTGGGCAGTGCCATCCCTAGGCGGGTGGGCCTGGGCTGTATAAGAAATGTAGCTGAGCAAGCCAGAGGGAACAGACCAGTGAGCTTCAGTTCTCGCCTCCAGGTTCCTGCCTTGAGTTCCTGCCTTGGCTTCCCCCTATAATGGACTGTAACCTGTAAGTCAAATAAACCCTTTCCTTTCCAAAGTTGTTTGTATTCATAGTGTTTATCACAGCAACAGACAGCAAACTAGAACACCACCCTTGGGATCTGAGCTCACACTTACTTGCTCAGTAAAATTTCCTTATCCCCAGATTAGAACTGGATGGAATTCCTGGTATAGACTCCTTGCACATATTTTGTGTGTTTGATTTTTGTTTTCAGTGCTGGAGATGAAGCCTAGGATCCCAGGACCTGCGTATGCTGGGTAATCACTCTACCACAGAGCTACATACTCAGCCCCACCCCCTTTTGTATAAAGACTTCATTTTAGAGCAGTTTTAGGTTTACAGACAAATGACCTAGAAAGTTCCTACAAGCCCCTTGTCCCACATATCTTGCAACAGCATGTCATACTTGCCAAAGCTGATGTGTCGATGTGGAAACACTCCACTAAGTGGAGCCCATCTTTGATACCAAGGCCCATTCTTTGTGTGGTGTGGTTCTGTGAGCTTTTGGCAAGTATGTTGCCAATGGCAAAGTCACGTTTCTGCCATTATGACATCGTGCAGAATACTTCACTGCCCTGCAGTTCTTTGGCTTCCGCCCACCCATGTCTCCTCCACTCCCCCAAACCCTTGGCAACCACTCATCTTTTTACTATGGCTAGAGTTTTTCCAGAGCAGACAGTTGGCATCGTGGGGCTTGTAGCCTTTCCAGACTGGCTTCTTTTACACAGCAGCTTTATTTAAGGTTTATTTATGGCTTTTAGCTTACTCCCTCCCTTAAAAAAATTAATTCCTTTTTAGGTTAGTGTGCAAATTATTGGACTTCATCATGGAATCTTTGTATTTGCGTTTCGTTATGCTCTGATCCCCCTCTTCCCTTCCCCGTACTTCCTCACCTCCTTCAGTTGGTCTCTCCTTCCTTCCCCCAGTTAGTTCTCCACTGAACTTCCCCTATTACGTGCATTCCTTCATCCTCTCTATTTTCTGTTTCCTTAAGATCTCTTCCTTGGGGCTGGAGAGATGGCTCAGCAGTTAAGAACACTGACTGTTCTTGCAGAGGACCCGGGTTTGAATCCCAGCACCCACATGGCAGCTAACAACTGCCCATAACTCTAGTTCCAGGGGAGCCGACAGCCTCTTCTGTCCTCCGCGGGCATTTCACGACATGGGTGCACTTACCTACATTGAGGCATAACACTAATACATATAAAAAATAAAAATAATAAGTAAAATATTTTTTTAAAAAAGATCTCTTTCTTCCCCGTCATGACCCCCTTTCTAGTTTATGACCCATAAACACATGCATACACACACACACACACACATGCACGCATGCACGCACGCACGCACTCATGCACGCACGCAATTTTAAATTTAGGACCTGCATATGAGAAAATATGAGGCAGCTATCTTTTTGAGTCAGTCGAATCCATTTTCCTGAAAATGTCCTGGGTTCCCTTTTCTCTCTGGCTGTAGAAATTCCATGGTATGCATGCAGCACATTTTCTTCATCCATTCAGTTGTTGAGGGACATCCAGGCTGGTTCCATTCACTGGCTATTTGAATAGCGCAGCTATAAACTTGGATGTGCAAGTATCTCTGTAGTATTTTGAATCAGAGTCCTTTGGGTGTATACCCAGGAGTGGCAGTTCTAGTTTTAGTTTTTTGAGGAAGCTGCATACTGGTTTCCACAGTGGCTGCAGCAGTTTACATTGCCACCAGCAGTGTATAAGCATTCCTCTTTCCAACAACCTCACCAGCATTTGTTTCCCTTGTTTTTTGACTCTTCTGACTACTTAAAGCATTTATTTATTTAGTAACTGTTTGTGTGTGGGTGCACACATGTGTGCAGGTGTGTGTGCGGAGGCCTGAGGTCAACCTTGGTTCTTCTTCAGTCCCTATCGACCCCATGTTTGGAGTCAAGGCTTCTTGGTGGGACCCGGGGCTCATCAATCAGGCTAAACTGTCTGGCCAGGGAGCCCCAGGGATCTCTGCCCATCTCCTCCTCCTCAGTGCTGGGATTATAAATTTGTACCACTATGCCTGGCTTTTTATGTGGATGTTAGGGATCAAACTCAGGTCTTACTTACACAGCTATCTCCCCAGTCCTCAAAACACTTTTAATTTTCATTTCCCTGATGGCTAAGGATACTTTCTCAAGTATTTACTGATCATTTGTAGTACTTCTTGTTTTTAAAATATATTTTATTATTTTTATTTTATGTGTATGAGTATATTGCCTGCATGCATATAATAGTGCATCTATCATGCAATGCCACAGAGGTCAGAAGAGGACATCGGATCCCTTGGAACTGGAGTTACAGATGGTTGTTAGATGCTATATGGGTGTTGGGAACCAAACCCAGGTCCTCTACAAGAGCAGCCAGTGCTCTTAACCACTGAGCCATCTTTCTAGCCCCTGTAGTCCTTCTTTTGAGAACTGTCTATTCAGTTTATTTATTGATTGGATGATTTGGGGTTTAGTGTTTATAACTTTTGCTGTTATTTATATCTCCTGGATATTAAGCCTCTGTCTGATGTGTAGTTGGCAAAGATTTTTTTTTTTACTATTCAATAGACTGTCTCTTCACTCTGGTGAATGTTTTCTTTGCTGTGCAGAAGCTTCATAATCATGTAATCCTATTTGTCAATTCTTGCTATTATTTCCTGTGCAGCTGGAGTCCTGTTCACAAAGTCTCTGCCTGTGCTTATATCTCCAAGTGTTTTCCTTCCAGCCCCCTTCTTTCCTTGCCACACCTACTGCAGCTTGCTCAGTGTTTGTGTGGCCCTTTGTGTCCCTCTTTCCTGCTTGATAATGAGCTCTAGTTTGTCACTATATCACAGTGACAGGTGCCCAGAAGGCACACATTAAGGATATACTGGATTTGTGAGTAGATGGCTGGGTTGGTGGACAGAAGAATGAGTTTGTTGGTCCCAGATGCTTTATAGACATTGTCACTGACCCTCTCGAGACCCTTAGGCGGGGGTCATTACTATTCTGCTCTACTTTACAGATCAGAGAGATGAAGTAACTTAGGGTCACAGCCAGAGAGCAATAACCTGGACATTCAGTTTTTAAGCTAATGTGTCTTATGTGAAAAGTTTCAAGTCTTCCAAATGTCAAAATGAAAATGAACCCCAGGGTCCATATCTATGAATTTCCCAGGGATCCACAGAGAATGTATTCCTAACACTAAGTCTAGACTGAGTTAGTACCTTGCAGCCTGTTAGCCCAGGCTGGCTCTGCCTCTGCTGATCCATACCTGTCCTAGGGTCTGTAGATACTGGCTTATGTATGCATTCTGGGATCTGAGGATGCTTTTTGCCTTGGAACTTTGAGCTGAGCAAAGAAGTTTGTTTTTGTTTCCTTCCAAGTCCTTGACTTCTCTTGACTCCAGATGCCCTGCAAGGCCCCTGCTCTGTTTGATCTCCACAGGAGGAGTTGGTAAAGAACGTGGGACTCTGGGAGGGAAATGCTTCCCATGTAAATAGAAGCCTGGTATGGATGGACAGGGAAATGGGGTCTCAGTCTAACTAAAGAGATAGAGGTACCCCAAATACAGACTCTGGACCAGGTTTTCCTAGGGTGGGCATGTGCATGTGTGTTCATGATCATGTACATGTCTGAGCATGTAAGTGCATACATGTATATGTCATAGTTGGTTGGATCAGATAAACAGTAGAAGATGCTGGGTTCTAATGCCAGTGAAATCTCGCCCTCCCTGAGTCCCATTTCCCAACCCTGTGGTCTAAGCAGCTCTGCTTTAAGTGTGGCCTGCTGAAGGTGCCTCAAGTGGGAAGCATGTATCCTTGGCCTCTGACGAGATGAGGAGCTTGGACCGAAATGTAAATTAACCACCTCATCAATCACATTGCTTATTTGAGTTGACAGTATTTATGGCAAATCTTTCTCTACAAAGGAAGCAGTTTGCTGTTTACACTCTGGCTCAAGCCCCCTGTCCAGGGCTGTAACCAATAATTTGCAGGTTGCAACTTTGAGCAGCTCTGAGCTGCACACTGAGCAGCACTAACAGGCATTCCAATCACCACTGTCTGGTTAAAATGTGGACTGTAGGGTGAAACCAAAGGCGGGCATGTCACTAGGTCTGTCTGTGGTGGTGCACTGAGGCTGGTCTCTGGCTCACACTGAGCAAGAGGATCAAGCAATACACCACACCTTGTAACTCAACAAACATTCCTTTTGTTCCCTTCATTGAGGATGGGCTATATAATACACAGGGGAAACAGGGGCAAGGACCTATTGGGGGGAAAGTACGTGGCTACATTATTTGGGAGAAAACATTCTGAAAGGAAGAATGGGATTTAACATGCTATCGTTGGTTTTATTTTGCTTGTCTGCCTTTTTGGGTTTCCTGTAGTGAACACGTACACAGTTTAAAACATACAATGGGATTTTGTGTTTGTATTTTGTTGTTTGGCGCAGGATCTCAGACTTGTGGCAATCCTCCTGTTTCATTCCCCTGAGTGCTATAATTATAGGTGTGCACCCCCACACCAAACTTGCAATGGAAAATTCGAGTATGTGGAAAGAACTGGTGTAGGGACAGCTGTTTTTTGATGATGAACCTGAATTTGAAGTCCAGTACATGTATCACTTTGAAAAAAAATACAGTGTAAACACACACATATTCTACTTTGATAAAATGTTTGAAAAAATACACACACAATAGTTACCCCTTATCCTTGAAGAATATGCTTCAAGACTCCCCAGAGAACGTTTGAAATTACATCTAGAACTAAAGCTACACTGTACAGCCTATGTTTTCCCTCTATATGTCCTCCAGCAATGCTACACAGCACCAGAGTTAATTTTTCTCTTCATGTTTTACTTTCTGATGTTGCCTGTGCATCACATGGATCTTTGTGCCTTGGGAAGTTACTAATTAAATAAGGGTTACTTGCACCCAAGAACTGCCAAGTCTTATAGTTCATCTGATAATGGATGACTCCAGTGACTGGACACAGATGATTCATAGCCATTGTGGGATGGAGCAGGTCAGCCTGGTATTCTGTCATGCAATTCAGATACATAATTTATAACATAAGAATTGCTTATTCCAGGAATAACAATGGTCATCAGTGACACTTGCACAAGACAGAAATACACTGTGATCCTCACTGTAACTCCCATTATGCTGAAAAGAAAATTGAGGCTCAGAATGGAGACCTTGCCTCTCATGTCCCACTTGAGAGGCAGGGTTGGGATTTTTATGCAGGCTTTACGCACTTCCAACACTGCACCTAGCTTCCCAACCCCTGTCCCCAGCATCCAACCACTTACACTGCCTGTAAGGACACAGTTGTGGTGGGTAGACATGCTCCAATGGAAATGTGTAGGGTTTGCACATCACTGCCTAGTCTAGACTCAGAGAGTCTGGGTGAGAGCCAGAGGCTTGTGGGGAAGGAGACATTTGATTTGGGTCTTGAAGAGGGGAAAGAGCCTTGACTTGAATGGGGAGATGAACTAGGGCTGGCAAGACTGTCCAGAAAAGAGCAAGGCAGGAAGGTGGGTGTACCTAGTACTCTGATAACCCAGGGTACCTGAAGCAGGTAAAGGAAGAGGCCAGTTGCACTAGATTTCAAGGACTAAGTGCTACTCAGGGGCTGAATTTCATGAAAGTGAGTCGGAGCCACTGAAGGTTCTGGAGACATGGAGT
Organism: Nannospalax galili; assembly: GCF_000622305.1. Taxonomy (NCBI): domain Eukaryota; kingdom Metazoa; phylum Chordata; class Mammalia; order Rodentia; family Spalacidae; genus Nannospalax; species Nannospalax galili. The sequence continues at coordinate 634,743 of NW_008338996.1, read as the reverse complement.
CCTGCATCTGAAACTGACTCATTACTTTCTAGTCCAGCAGATTTCTTTTATAGTGATAGAAACCTTGGCTCCTCCTCCTCCTCTTTCTCCTCCTCCTCCTCTTCCTCCTCCTTCTCCTATTCCTCAAACAAAATGTTGCCAGAAAGCCCAGTCCAATAAGCTAATGAAAAGGATCCTTCCTTGTTTAAGCCAGGTAGGAGGCAGCTCACAGCTCTGCCCGCACAGACCTCAGTCCATAGAACCCTTGGATCTTTACATCAGCAAGGTCACAGTCATTACTGTAGAATCCTTGCCCAGTGCTGTACTGTCGTTTTACCAAAGAGCTGAGTGGTACACGGCATCCGAGCTACAGTCAATAACCTATGAAACCAGGATCAGACCCCAGCTTTCCCCAAGAGCCCAGAATACTCTCAAACTGCACAGCATCCCACTCCCCAAATAAAAAAAGAAAGAAAGCAGAGCATGGTAGCTTACGACTATAATCCGAGTGCTTGGGAGGCAGAGGAAGGAGGATTATTGTGGATTTGAGAACAGCCTGATCTACATAGTGAGTTTTAGGCCAGTCAGAGCTATACAGACAGACCCTGTGTCAAAGAATGAGAGAATAAAAATAAAAATCATAGGGCTGGAGAGATAGCTCAGTGGTTAAGAGCACTGGCTGCTCTTGCAGAGAACAGGGGTTCAGTTTGCAGCACCCACATAGCAGCTAACAACCATCTTTAACTCCAGTTCCAGGGGATCTGACACCCTCTTCTGACCTCTGTGGGCACTGCATGACACTGGTGCACTTATATACCTTCAGGTAATACACTCATACACATAAAAAATAATAAAATATTTAAAAATAAAAATAAAAAGCACAATAGGAACAAAATTAAAGAAAAAAAAAACAAAACACTACTTCTCAAGCAAGGGCTGGGGAAGGGGCTTGTGTCCAGTAGCCGGCAACCCTGAAACCCTACTCTGTTCTTTGGTGCACATCCCACTGAGGGCAGGCCCCATACTGCACACCACAAGCACAGGGGTCCCTGTCCCACAACAGCTGTGCATCTGAGTTTTACAAGGTCGTTGTTCCTCATTTTGTCAAGGTGGCCCAGGAAAGAGTGGCCTGACCAAGGTCAGTATTCATGAAACTTCCGAGAACTGAACCTTTCTATGGCTTCAAGGAGATGGGGATGGGAGGAGGAGGAGGAGGAGAATGAGGAGGAGAAGGAGGAGGGAACAGGAAGGAGTTGGTACATGCAAGACAGTTCAAGGTTGGATTCAGGGTAGGCAGGACTAGGGAGCTGGGTTCCCATCAGCAAGGGAGGCACCCATCAGCAAGAGTGAAAACTCCCCATGTTAGAGACACAGCCTTGCCTGGAGCCTTCCTTGCCAGCCCAGGTGCTCTAGCAGGTGATGCCATCTTCCTGCTGCCATATTACTCTGTATAAAAGATGCAACATCAGTGGCAAGTGCGGTGATGCTCAGGCCTGTCGCCCCTTGCAACCTGAGCACCCTCACTGACTGCCCTCCCTCATTCTGTCCTCAGGAAGGTATGCTTCACTCATGTGTGATAACATGTGCAGAACTCCATTTTGCTTGTAATTATAAACTATTTTTCTTTTGAGACAGAGTCTGATGCTAGAGTCCATGTAGTCCTAGAACCTACCGTGTAGCCCTGTGGCTGCAAACACAGCAATCCTCCTGTCTCAGCTTCCTGAGTGCTAGAATTACAGGTATGAGTAGACATTTTTGTAGGCTTCTTTGGCAACCTTCACAATCATTATTTTTTATTTTTTATTATTTTTTATTTTATTTTATTTTTGCTTTTTTTTTTTTTTTGAGACAGGGGTTCCCTGTAGCCTCAGCTGGCCTGGAATTCGCTAATGTAGACCAGGCTAGTCTTGAACTCACAGAGATCCACCTGCCTCTGCCTCCCAAGTGCTTGGATTAAAGCCATGCACCACCACGCCCGGCGTGACCATTATTTTTTAAACAGTTTATTATTTTTATTTTATGTGTATGAGTGTATTGCCTGCATGTATATAAGTGCACCTGTGTTGTGCAATGCCCACAGAGGTCAGAAGAGGGCATTGGAGTCCCCTGAAACTGAAGTTAAGGATGGTTGTTAGCCACTATGTGAGTGCTGGCAACTGAACCGGGGTCCTCTACAAGAGCAGCCAGTGCTCTAAACCACTAAGCCATTTCTCCAGCCCCTCATAACCATTATTTTAACTGCCTGAATAATATTTCAGGAAGGCCAGTGAAGTAGTCCATAACTATAGTCCCAGAATCAAGAAGCTGAGGCTGGAGGACTGTTTGAGCTCAGAAGTTGGAGACAAGCCTAAGCATCATAGTGATACCAACAAACAGCAACTGAAAATAGTTCATTAAAAATTTGCTTTATAAGCTGGGTATGGTGGCACACGCCTGTAGTCCCAGCACTTGGGAGGCAGAGGCAGGCAGATCTCTGTGAGTTCAAGGCCAGCCTGGTCTACATAGTGAGTTCCAGGACAGCTGCAGCCACAGGGAAACCCTGCTTCAAAAAGACCAAAAAAAAAATTTTTGCTTTATACATAATTTCTCCTCCCTTCCCTCTTGAATGATGACTGTCCATTTTTTTTAGCTTTTGTTGAGAATAGTATAATAAATAGTCGATAGACCACTGTTGTTTTTTTTTTTTTCTGATTCATTTATTTCCTAATAATAACTCCCCAGAAATCTGGGTTGTTGGGTTTTATTTTTAAATAAACATTAGATTGATTTGGTAATTAATTTCATGTTAAAAATACTTCAGATCTTGTAGAGAGCCCGAATGGACAGAGCCCCAGAACAGGCAAGAAAGAGGGTAAACACAGGGTAACATGGACGCTGCGGGCCAATTGCTTGCTCACTAAGTTGACAAAAGTGTAAAATAACGGTAACAGTTGAACTATTGTGTGGTCGCTGCAGACTTCTGAAAAGCAATTTGGCAAAAGCTTAAGAGCCATTCAGGTGTTTATACCATTTAACACAGCGATCATAGACCGAGATATTTTCCCAAACAGAATATTCCTTCCAAAAGAAAACGTGTTTTTTTGCACAGGCTGGAATTCATTGCCAATTTGAACACAGTATAGAGGGGCAGCGAGCAGGGCAAGACTTCTCAGGTACTTTAAAAATTCTTCTTTCTACTTTTCTCTAGTTTTCAAATAAGATCATGTGTACTCATTATCGATGGCAATTTGAAGGAAAAAAAAAAAAAGAAAATGCATATTATTTTAAGTCTTGCCAGCATGGTGGCACATGCCTTTAATCCCAACATCCGTGGGTGCTGAGGCAAGTGGATCTCTATGAGTTTGAGGCCAGCCAGGGCTATATAATAAGTTCCAGGCCAACCAGGGTGGCATGGTGCGATCCTGTCTCAAAAAACAAAACAGAACAAAACCAAAGAAACCTGAAAAAAACAAAAACAAAACCAAAAAAACCCAACCAGTTGGGCAAAGCATCCCTTGGTCATCCCCAGGTAGAGCTAACTGCCCTTGTTTATGCTTCTTCTGTTGATGGACATGTACTGGGTTAAATCCACGGGTACATAGCTGTCTCCCCAGGAAAACTGTGCTCTGGAGTCAGGAGCATGTTCCAATCATCTTTTTGTTCCCAGTGTTCGAGACAGCCAGGCACATCTCAGGTACCAACAGACTTGAGGTGCACACCTGTACCCTTTGAGCTTGCTTATGATGCAGACGTGATTTCCATCTTACTAGAAGCAGATGCCGAGGCCAGCTGGGACGGACAGCAACCCAAGAAAATTTTTCCCTGAGAAGATTTACAGATGGATGGAACCAGAAGGATCCAGACTAGGGGCTCTTGAGCTTCACAATTCCCTGGATGGGGTACAGGGTATTAAGAATACAGATTGAAACCCCAAGGTCAGAACTGCTGATTCAGAAGTCTGAGGTGAGGTCTGAAGATCTGTTTTTAACAAGTTCCTGGGTGATGTTGAGGACTGTGGAGCAGGGACCCCACTTGGAGAGATACCAACCCCCCCACGACTGAGTCCCATCTGAATGGACTTCACTCTGAAAGCCTAGCTGCAAACAGGACTCTGTAAAAAGACCTGCCCTAATGTGAGAGAAGCTTGACTTTGGGCTAAAAACATCTACATTTATTTTAAGACATCGATTAAGAGAAAACCCAACCAGTTATTTTTAAAAGTCTAATGACAGCTGAGAAACCACGAACTCGTCCCAGCTCTGCCCTGAGCCCTTCCTTGCTCTCTGAAAGACCATAATCTTTTGCTTCTTGCAAAATCATTCCTCAGCCAACAAGTGGGAGAGAGTTCCATGAGCCCCGCCCCCGCCACCATCATCCATCTGACCATCTGACTAAGGTATGGTAGCCCAAGAAGGCTCTAGAAGGCTAGGCCACTGATGGCCCTGTAGACCAATGGCAGGATTTTGGACTTCTTGCTGGAGAAGACAGGAGTGTGGAAGTAACGTGATCACCACGGCTGCTGCACCCAGACTGTGAAGGGAAACAAGGATCCTCCACTAGTCCAAGCAGAAGCTGATAGTGGTGGCTTGGACCATGTAAAGATGGAAGTAGTAAGCATTGTGTAGATTCTAGAGACAGTCTAATGAGTGCTGAGATCTGCCCATGGGATGGATGAGGGTGTGAGGCAAAGGCAAGTGTTCTGACACCAGGCCAAGGAAACAGGCCTTCTGGTTTTCAAACGTTTTATGCATAAAATAATCGAAAGGCCTTGCTAGAGATGCAGTTCTCTGTTCCCTTCCACCAGAAATTCTGTCTGTTGGCAGTGAGGCTCTAGGCGTTGCATTTATCACAGCAGCTTTGGGGACCTTTGGGGTGAACACTCCAAGGTGGCTGTATCTAGAAGGACTCTTGAGGAGGCAGGTTAGTGAGGACGCCCAGAGAACATTCTTTGAGAAAGCCAGTACTGTAGTAGCCTAGCACAACGGCAGTGATCTGGGCAAAGCTTTGTCTTTTGAAGTCCCACTGCCCACCCATCCGTGCTCTCACTGGCGCAGGCTGACACAGCAGAATTCCATAGAGTAGGTGATGGAGACAACAGCAATGAATGTCCTCAGACTTGGAGGCTGGAGGGCCAAGCCCAAGGTGCCAGCATGGCTGGGTTCCAGTGAGGTCCTCTTCCTGACTGACCATGTTCTCAATACACCTTCACACAGCAGAGAGTGAGCGATCAAGCTCTCTGATGTCTCTTCTGATGAGAGCATTACTCTTACTGGATAGGGGCCCACCCTTCAGGCCTTATTTAACACAATCTATTCCTTAGAGGCCTTATCTCCATGACCCATAATCCATCCCATAGGGTACTGGTTACACTGTATGAACGGGGGTGTGTAACCTAGTCCACAGTACTTTCAAATTCTTCAGTTCTGCTAAGGTGCCCCCACTATGTGGAATACTCTCCTACACTCCCCGAGTCACTGAGATTCCCAGAGCCATTTAGGAAAAACAGTTGAACCCTTACCCCTCTCCCTGCTCCTCCACCTGCCAAAGGGAAGTCCCTCGAGGCTGGGTTTGGGAGCGGGAAGGGTCTCCTGGTAACACTGCTTTATAGACTTGTTATAGCAGAAATAACAAACTATTAGCTCACAGTTATTGGGCCTTCATTACGTGAAGGCCCCAGGCTAAAGGCTGCCTATACATTATTCAATTGAATTGTACAAAAACCTTAGGAAGCAGGTGTTATTTTCAGTGCTACTTTACATCCAAGAAACATGCTAAAATCATGTGGCTGGTAGGGGTAATCCCAGCAACAGCCTCTTCATTCCATTGCTGCTTTGAGACTTCAAACACCTGGTCACAGCAGAGTTGCCCCAGGCCTGCAAAAACACTTAAAAAAGAAAATTCCAGAAGCAAAATCAATCTTAGAGTGAATAAGACATGGGCATCATCCATCTCTGTCAGATGTCAATGACAGTCAGATCTGTGGGTCTTTGCAAGCACCTTTCCCGACACCTGAAGATAAGCTGTGGAGCATTTTTCGAAACTTCCTTCAGGTTCACGAGTGTCATCTGGAGAAAGCAGCCTTTGAAACATCTGAATTGCAGACACATGCCTCTCACTGGAGACAGTCATCCGATATTGAGACGTGGTCCCTGACAAGACGTGGCCTCATTCTGTCAATCAGCAGGTGAAGGCGGGCCCACTGCTCTTGCTAGTCCAGGGTCATCTCCCCTACTCCCAAGGATGCACAGGGGCACATGTGGCTTGATGTGAGCATGACAGCCATCCAAGAAGCCAAGCACCTATTCTAAGGCTTAAGGATTGAAATGAGACTAAGAGCTTGCTTAGCACTTTTCAGTTCAAGGAATCGCCTTCTTCTCATCTGGCTCAGAGTAGTGTTCTGAGGAGGGCATTGTTACAAGCATTCCCAGTTTGCAGTTGAGGGATACATACTGGGGAGGCCAAATGTCTGGCCAATAAACTCCTTAACAGAAGAGGTGGCATTTCAACCCAGACCTGTCCCACATTCAAACCCATGTTCTTTCTCAACCTGATTAGGTTTTAATTGCATATATGATGCAATTAAATCCAAATCACTGTTGACAGGCAGAGATATTATCCCACACTGAAGCAGAGAGATTTTTTTTTCCCCCTCTCAAAAATACCCAAGCTTCCCTGCTAGCCATTCAAGCTCAAGGAATGGGTATTCAGGGAGAGGCCTGGTCAGGTCCTGTTCTCTTCACCACTTTTAACTTTCTTCTTACTCAAAATGCGTGATTCTGTCTCACTGAAGGAAGTCCTAAATGTATATGCACACAGTTTTTTGGTTTGGAATCACTGTCAGGAAATAAAGCAGGATGACCTGGGCTGGAACTACCGCAGTGGTCCTTTCTGTCCCCAGAAGAGCCATTCGAGAGGGGCACCTAGGCTACAAGGTGGGTCATCATCAGTCTCTGTCTCTTCCCTATTCCTAGGATGCCTGGCAGCCTGGCAGCTTGCCTGCTGCTGTGTGGGGGCTCTCAGTCATTATCACAGCCCATTATCACATTATCAGGCTTGGAGCTGGGGTCTCAGCAGAGTAGATCACACCCAGGCAGTTCATAAGAGATGGCGCAGGGCTTAGTGAAGGTTCAGATCCAGCTCTGCCACTGACTACCTGTCACAGTTTCTCTCTTTACTGGGCCTCAGTTTCTTCATCTATAAAGTGGGCACAGTAATACCTGCCCTTGAGTGGCTTTTACAAGGAACCAACAAGACAAAACCCAAGGCAGGACTTTAAAAACTGGCAGTGGGCCTGTCTTCTCTCTACTTGCGCTTCTGTTCCTTGCCTCTCCTGTTTGCCTGGAATGCTACCATAATATTGGTTCTAGTTTCTTCTTTTATGGCCTACAGCAGCCCATCACCGGCCTCCCGACCAGTCTAAGCATCCTGGGGTCAGAGAATCAGGAGACTGGCCTCTCCAGCAGTCTGTCTCTATGTGGCTTTGAGCTGGTCATTTTTGCTCCATGGGCCTCATGGAAGATGGGAGTCTAGACTGGGTAATCTCTCAGGGTTCTAGAAATATCAGTAGTTGACTGTAGCCTCTGAATTTTTTTTTTTAAAAGAAAATGATACAACATCTTTATTATTTTGGAAGTAATTTAAAATAATGCAAAAACATTATCTTTAAAATATTACAGGCAAAGCACAGGATGTATAAAGATGGGTATAGTCCCCCTTTATATCATCTCCATTTCAGGAAGATTTTGGTGCATTATGGGAAGGCTGCTATGATATTTGAATTTTGCCTCTGATTTTTTTTTTTTTTTTTTTTTTGGTCTTTTTGAGACAGGGTCTCCCTGTAGCCCCAGCTGTCCTGGAACTCACTATGTAGACCAGGCTGGCCTTGAACTCATAGAGATCCGCCTGCCTCTGCCTCCCGAGTGCTGGGACTACAGGTGTGTGCCACCACACCCGGCTGCCTCTGAATTTTTTAAATGGCAGCGTTGATGCTTAGTGTAGTCAACCTGTAACAGAATCTAGAACCACTTGGATGATGGGCCTCTGGGCAAGCTTTCAGGGCATTAAGTACATTAATGGAGATGCGAAGACCAGCCCACTGTGGGTGGCACTGCTCCTTAGCCAGGAGATTCTGAACTGTATACAATGAAGAGTGAGCTGAGCTCAGGTGTCCATTGCTCTCTTCTGACTGTAGATGCTCGTGACCAGCTCCCTCAAGCTCCTGCTGCCTTCACTTCCCCACAATGACGGACTGTGCTGAGGGAGAGCTAAAATAACCCCTTCCCTCCTTATAGACCTCTGGTTAGGGTATTTTATCACAGCAACAGAAAAGTAAGAAGATAACTAAAGAAATTATTATTATTAAGTGCATTCTGCTTGCTAAAGCTCTCCTTGGGTACCTTCCCTGTCGCATGCTGGCATGGCTAATCTTTGTATTGAGCAGGCAACAGTGCTCAACCTGCCCAAGGTCACATTCCACTTGGTCAAGGCCACATTTTGGAGATGGATGGTGCCTGGATCTCCACCACTGCTCCTGACTCATTCTCTCTCAAGTTAGCGGGTGGGGGCATCCCCTCAAGGAAGGGGAAAACATTCTTCTGCAGTGCTTCACGTTTGCACGGTCTCTGTGCATGAGCATCACAGCAGGAACAAGCCACTATCACCAGGTTCTTGGCCGGATAAATAAGTGTCAAGTTGGAACTATAAATAGACACTGCAGAAAAATTGCTGCCCCCAGAAACCCACAACACCCAAATGACAGCACGGTCCAAGGCAAAAGCAACTATTGCATCTTTCATTAATCACAGGTCACATGCTGGCCCCAGGCAGAGTGGCCCAAGGTCCCAGTCTACTCCCATCCAGCGTCACCTGATTCCACCCCAGACACAAGTTCTTGACTCACTGTCTGTGAAGATGGGGCTCCAGGACTGGTTACCGCTTCCTGTGACTGAAGATATTTATGTGACCAGTGACTTCAATGGACCCTCTAGTCATTCCTTAGTAAGTGGTCAAAATCTCTGGTTTTAAAGGAGATAGCACAACCCAGGCCCCAATAAGGCAATTTTAGGTCTAGGGAGAATTAAGAGTAGTTAGCACACAGTGTGTGCTTGAAATGTCAGGCACTGCAGTGAGCTTACATCTCATTTAATTCTCAGAACAAAATTCTGAGTGACAGATGTCTTAAAGCTAAGACTATCTGCCTTCCATTTATTCCTTTGTCTTGGTTCCTGTTAGTTGGGTGAAGGGATGAAAAGCCATTCCCATAGAATGGAGCTGGTGATGAACATTCAAACCCAGGCTCAGTGCATCTGCCCTCCCTTTAGGTTGCTTCCTGCCATCCACGTCTCAGAAAGGCAGGGACGGAGGCATATGGGGTGAGTGTACAGGAAAAGCATGAGCTCTCATACTGTTCTCTCAGGTTCTGAGCCACAAGCTGCCCTCCTTGACACCACTACCAATGGCTACCCAGTTCCCTCTTGGCTAGCTCCATGTATGGGGCGCTCACTTCCTACCGTCCCCCAGGAGGCCTTCTGGGTGGTGTGTGCGCTCTGCTGTGCTCGGCCTGTGCCCTGAAATGGGTGAGGCCTTCTTCTTGTGACCTCACTTTAACACAGAGTAAATCCAACCCTTCTGTGACAGCCTTACTCTGTGAGGACAGCCACTGTGGGAAAGCAGTTCCCGCAGGTGGACACAGAGATGCCCAAGCCTCTTCCAATGCCAGGGGTCAGGAAAAGTGGGGACAGATGGATGAGAGAGAGGGGTGTGGGGCTGGGGGAGGTGTGGCTAGTGTTGGAACATGAGGGAAGAGATGAATCATTGTCTGGGAGAGCCAGACAAGCTGAAAAAAACTCTAGTAGAGAAGCTGTGTGGACCATGGAAAGTGAGAGCCTGCTTCTTCCAGCTCCTGTGCTCAGAGGTGTGTGCTGTTTGCTATCTTGGGCATACACGTGTGGAATGGAATACATGTGTTTCTATGGGCATCAATATCCATAGCTGTAAAATTCTGTGCCTGCAAACATCCTATGTATTGTATATCCCTCCCCCTCCCTCCCTTCCTCCCTCTCTCTCTTTTCCTTCCATCCTTCTCTCTTTACAGGCTTTCACTATGTAGCCGAGGCTGGCCTCAAACACTATGTTCTTACTTCAGCCTCCTGAGTGTTACAGATGTGGACCACCGCACTCAGCTTGCACTGTACTTTTAACCATGTCTTGACCCGTTTCTGTATCTGCACATATATATTTACTTGTTTTTCAGATTGTAGAGAATTTCCTAATGTTTAAGAACCATGAGCTTTAGAGATATTTCTTCTACTGATGGGCACTTTGAATGTTTGGTTTCTTCTTTTCTTGATATTATGAATAATGCTGCAAGGAACATCTTTATACATCTATCAGCACATGTCATTCTTGAAGGAGTCATGAGTTCCTACTAGGGGAGCTTCTGGCTCAGATGCCCTGTGTGCTTGGGTAGCTCTTGCCAGACTTCCTGGGGGTTGGGACTCTGAAGGATCAGCAGGAGATGACTGGATAGAAGTGGAAAGGAAGGTTTTCTTTTATTTCATTCATTCATTCATCATTCATTCATTCATTCATTCACAGATAGCCCAAGCTGGTCTCAAGCTTGCTAATGCAGTAGATGACCTTGAACTTCTTTTCCTCTAGCCTCCATCTTCCAAGGGTTGGAATTCCAGGTGTGCACCATGCTCAGTGTTTATGCAGTGTTGGAGAGCAAACCCAGGGTTTTGTGCATGCTAGGCAAGCTCTACCAACTAAGCCACATCCTGGGAAGGAAGACTTTCTGTGCAGAGGAGGTATGTATGCACAATCTTTTGTGCTATCCAAGGATTTTCTTTGGGTGTGGGAAGCAGAGCAGGTGGCACTTGGGCTTGGCTAGAGGCCCTGGGAGCAGGGCAGCAAAGGAAGGAAAGGCAGGTAATTGGAAACCTGTCCTCTGGGTGCTCCAGTTTGAGGCTCCCCTGCTTCTGAGGGCTGCTTGTCAGTCACCAACCAGCGACGGCCCCTCCAATGTGGAACCGGCTGCCTGGGTTTTGTCTTTCTGTCTCTTTCTCTTTTTCTTGCTTGGAGCTCCCTCCCCTCGGTCAGGAGAGGACTCCCTCGCCTGTCTCTCCAGCCAAGCAGGGCTCAGAACAACACCTTTGCCTTTTCAACTCCACAACAGCGTCTGATCATTCATTCGGAAGCCTCCTTCCCTGCAGGAAACCCTGCCTCTCCTCTGTCACTCCACAGTCCTGTCCCTTAGACTGTGCTCCTTACCCCTCAGCTGGCTCCCTGGCTCTCGATGGCACTGGGTCCTAAGAGCTCTCACCTGGCCGCTCCCGTGGATCCCCTTCCCCCTCCCTTTCCTTCATTACCAGAGCTTTAAATACCTTCAATGCCACAAGGCCATCTAAATTCCTCCCAATCCGTATCTCCAGGCCACATTTGCTTTTTGCCCCTGGGATACCTCATTAGCATCTCAAAGAACCTGTTAAAGATGAATGTCTGGGTCGGCTTCCCAATACTGCCTGACTCAGAATTTCACCCACTCTGATAAAGGGCACCTCCACCCACCTACTTACTGGAACTAGAAGCCAGAGGTCAGTTTTGAAACTTCTCTGCCACAACCTCACCTGCCCGCAAAACCTCCAACACCTCATGCAATGTAATCTCTGCTGCCCACCTGCCAGGCCCTGGGACTCCTGCAAGCTTCCTCACCAGTCTCCCAGCCTCTAATGCAGCAGCACGCAGATGAAGAGTCTGCACCCCCCTCCCCCAGACTCTAACCATACTAGGTAGGAAACTCACATGCCTTACCCCTTACTGGGGGTGGGGGTTGCAAGAGTTGTTGTCCCACCTCCAGCTCCTTTCTCCAGTTTCTTGGCCAAGTAGCATCCTCTTTCTACTTGGCTGCCTCATTTTCTCTCCCAGAATCTCCCACCGCAGCAGAGGCCCTGGTCACTGGCATTCCTTCTGGCCTGAATATGCTTTTCCTGGGTCTTACCTGGTGACCCCTTCCTTGCATCTTAGCTCAGTTGCTCCTGATTGATACATCTCCCTGACCTTTCTGTTAGGCCCTCCAATTGAATTCATGGAATTATCACAAGCTGTGTTTCTGTGTTGAATGTCTACATTTATCTTGGCTCTAAGACAAGGGACCTGGCCCCACTGAATATCCCTGCACATCTGTGTGGCACATGGTGTGTATCTGTCTTCCTACTGGGGGTAGGGTAGATATAAGTCATGCCTAATATGAATGCAGGGTGTGCCTCAGACAGACTGTGCGGTGACCCTGGCTGGTTCGCTGTGTGTCTACCTTAGCTCTTGGGGAGCAACCAATGTACCTTGTCCTGTGAAGATACCCATGAATTAAGCTTTCTCCCCAACCATCTTTAAGTCACTAGAGGAGCCAAGCCTGGTGAGATAAACAGTCTGTCACCTTACTGGGCAGCTGCTTAAAATTCCCATACCCTTGTGGTTGCTCTTTGCCTCCAAAAGATGCACAGCTCCAGAGGCTAAGGGTTAACTCCTACCCTCAGTCCACTTTCTCTCCTACTCTCCCTGCCTGTTCTCTGGTTACTCCGTAGTACCTTCTAGAACTTGGAGAAAGTTGTCACCTCCTCCTTGGAGGAGTGAGGAGGTAGGAGAGGGGTTGGTGTCTACTCACAAGGGGACCCAGCCCTGTCCTCAAGGAAAGACCCTTTGAGGCACTCTTCAGAGCCTGCCTGACACTTGGGGAGGTGACAGGAGGCAGATCAGTGTCAAAAATAAGACAGAGCAGTGGGTTTCAACTTGATTCACATTAAGGATGTCACATTAGAGCACAAAGAAGAGGGAAGAGAAATGCTCTTTTTGAGAGTTTATTTTTGTCACTTTGTCAGAGAGAAATTGCAGCCCTAGGGGCACTGGAGCTCACAGAATTACCCAAAACATTAACATGCAAATTGCCTTCTTTAGAGAAGGTAATTTTATTAGCGTGTGAGAAACCGCACTTTCTTTCTCCTACTCAAGGCCAGGAGCAGTACTGTCCAGGGGCCTACTAGGGCCACTGCACAGGGAGAATTAGGGTAGGATTTGGGTAGGATTCTATCATCTCCTCTAGTCCTGGAGCTTGGAACACACATACTTGGTGTGTTACAGCTGGCTGCTGCTGGGAGGTGGTGGGCAGGATGAGGATAGCAAGTGACTTGCTCAAGATCACACAGTTTGCATGACACAAGAATCAGTAGATTCAAGGTCATGTGTCTCAGACAGACAGAAGGACAGCAGGAAACCGTTCTGGGGCTGGAAGCAGCTTCTCTGAGGATCAGGAGCCTGGGGGAACTGCAGCTTCCTGTTTGTGCCTACATTTAGTCACACACTCATTCTAAAGGCTCCCACTGGGCTAGGCCACAGGCCCCAAAACAGAACCAGGCTCTGGTGGGAAGGCATGGCGTTAGTGGAAATGACATATGGACACATCAGAGGGTAGGGAGTGCTGGAGGCTGTGTCAGGGATGGGTTCCCCCAACACTGCAGAAAGCAAAGTGAGGGGGGGCGCTTTGGAAGCTTCACAGAGGAGGGTCTCAATGTGGGCCTAGTCCAGGCTGTCAGGGTGGGCATTCCAGGCAGGCAGCAACATCTGAGCAGAGGTGTAGGGATGGGAAGCAGCAGGCAACGATGGTGATGCCCAGGGCATGGGGAAAATGGTGGGTAGGGGCAGGGCTGCAGAGTGGAGATGAGGCCAGCAAAGGTGCTCTCAAAGGCTGCAGAGCCCCAGTGTTACTCTGCTGGTGGTGAGTGACAGGACTGCTTAGAATAGAACCCCGCGCCCCATGGGATTTTAGGAAAGAGGGGGTTTCCCAGCCCTGGGTGCCAAAATAACAGAAGGTTGTATGAGGCGGCTCTTACATAAGGCCTCCTCCTCGCTTTGCAGCCCCGAATGGGGGAAGCGGGGACAGAGCCGCCCACAGTCACCAAGAAGAAAGCATCTTAGTGATGTCAGGTCTCCTCCAGCAGCTGTGTGCACTCTTCCCAGGAGGCCACTGGGGCCCCCCAGGCTGGAGACACCCTCCCTCTCCCTTAGGTGACTGGCAGCTATGGCATATGGCCAGGACAGGGGCACAGGGAACTTCCCAGAGCTGCAGGAGTTGTGTTTAGGGAAGCCCAGGGGAAAACGCTGCTGCTTCTGGCATTTTGGGTCGGATAACTCTTTGTTGTGTGGCTGCCCTGTGTATCATGGGAAGTTCAGCAGCACCCCTGGCCTTTGACCACTCAATGCTGGTGTATTAACTCCCTACCCTCAGTGGAGACCACCAAATAAGTTTCTAGGCATGGTCACATGTCCCCTGGGAGACTTGGGGTACTGGCTTTAAACTCTGTGATTCTGTCACAGTAATATGAACACATGCTGGAGAACATGACCCGTGAGTTTCAAAGTTGCTTTGGTGAAATGCTGATGACTCTGGGCTAGACAAACTGGGTCTCAGTAAAGAGATTTTCTGACTCCAAGAGTCCACAGACTGTCTCTGGAAGGCCTCTATGGGAAAATGCTCCTGGGAGGGTTATCACTGGAATGAAAGAATGGATTGACTCTCAAAAGCCATTAGCTCTTGAAGAAAGTGTTCACAAGCTGGGTGACCTTGGGCACATTACTTAACCTCTCTGAGTCTCAGCTTTCTCCTCTGATCTGGAGGAGGAAGCTTACCCGGTAGCATTGGTAGGCCACGTGGAACATGCTTAGAGAGGTCTTTCAGCATGTATGAAGCTCAAAGTCTCACTCCAGGCTGAGAAAAATGCAAATTAGTGAGTTTTTTTTTGGGCTCAGGGGAGAATTGAGGGATCACAGGGCAAAATGCCACATTGAAAACTAAACCTTGAGGCAGGTGACTGTCGAGAACCAACAGCCACCTGGCAGAGGTGCTAGGGTTAGTCACTGGTGAGAAAACTAAGGGTGATGGCTATGGTAGGAGGCTGCGTGGGCTAGATGGACAAATACTCCCAGAGTTCTAGTCCCAGGGGCCCCTCACAGGCTCATGGGCGGAGCTTCGGAAGCACTAGCAGCTTCTCTAGGTGGAGACTGGAGAAAAGCCCCCTTCTGCTTCATGTAGGGATGCAGAGGAAGTGACTACTGTGAAACATGTCTAGAACTTTCTTCTTAACAGAGACATACCCTCCAGGACACCTAGGAACAGGGCAATTAGAGAACTCCGGCATCTCCAGCCCTCCTGTCCCACTCAAAGGGAGGCAGAATAGGGCTAAGAGCCCCTCAGGAAGGTCAGACTGTAGAACGAGGCCCAATGAGAAGATGAGATTTAAACTTAAGCTTACACAGTGTTTTTCTTCCTCAGCACCTCATCCACATCACGGGGCTCCAGCGCAGAAGTGGAGGATCACAGCCCAGTGAGACACGATGGAGACTCCATTTAAGAAGGAGTTTTAGGGTTACCCAAAGGCAACAAGGAGAGAAAATAAAACCAAGGAAATGAGAGGAAACCTGGGCCTCTGGCACCAAAAACCCCAGCAGCCAATACAGCCCAGGCCCTGGCAAGATAAATATAAAACTCTCAGAAAGGAGGTCTCAGGAGAAAGTTAAAAATATTTTGAACTAAATGAAAATGAAAACAGAACTTACTGAAATGCGTGGGACATGACGGTTACAGAGAAATTATAGCATTCAATGCCATACATCAGACAAGAAGTTCTAAAACCAAAAAATTAAAAGTTTTTATTTTGGGAAACTAAGAAAAGAAGAGCAAATTTGAAAAAGGCAAAAGATATAATGAAAACTAAAAAACATATCAATGAAATTATGATGGGAAATTGAAACAGAAAAAAATCAGTAAAACAGAAGAGCTGGTTCTTGGAAAAGATCAATAAAATTGATAAACCTCTAGGCAGCCCAACCAAGGGGGAAAAAGAGATTACTAATTACTAATTATAAATTACTAATATCAGAAATGAAAAAGGGGGCCTAGAGAGATGGCTCAGTGGTTAAGAGCACTGGCTGCTCTTGCAGAGGACCTGGGTTCAGTACCCAGTACCAACATGATGGCTAAAACCATCTGTAACTCCAGTTCCAGGGAATTCAACACCCTCTTCTAGCCTAGGCAGACACCTGCATGCTTGTGATGTACTTACATACATGCAGACAAAACATTCATACACATAAAGTAAAAAAAAAAGTCTAAAAAAAATCTTTTAAAGAAATGAAAGAGGGACCATCACTCATGACCCCAGGAACAGCAAAAACATAGTGAAGGACTATTGCCAGTGGATCTATGCTCATGAATTTGGTAACTTAGATGAAACAGATCAATTCTCTGAAAGATACAATTTACCAAAGCTTATACAAGGAAAAACATTTGATAAATCTATTATCTATTAGAGAAATTCAATGAATAATTAATAGCTTTCCTTAAAATAAAAGACTAGGCCCAGATGGATCCACTGGTTAATTTAGACATTTAAGAAAAAAATAATGCTAATTCTCTTTAGTATCTTCCAGAGAAGCAGAGGAAACGCAGGGTGTTTAGATAGAGACTCTTTTAATGTTCAAATATTCTGGAACTTCCCAGCTATCTTTGTTATTTACTTTTTCTTTAATTCTGTTGTGGTCTGAGAACAGTTTATATGATTTCTAGTCTTTGAAACTTGTTAAAGTGGCTGGCTTGGTGGTACAGGCCTAAAATCCCAGCTATTAGGGAGGCTGAGGCAGGAGGACCATAAGTTCAAGGCCAGCCTGGGCAATTGAATGACAGCCTGTCTCAAAATAAAAAAAGAATACCTCTACACCTAAGGCTCATGGAACACAGTGGAACAAGGGGTAGAGAGAACACTAATGCATCTTTCAATTCTCATCAGCGACGCTCTCTCATGCAACAGAGGGCAATGAACACAAAGGGTCACAAATGGCCAAAGTGTAGAGAATAAGAGTCTTCAGAGTGTGGGTACTTGAAGAGGCTCCTATATTAAATTTCATTTACCCAGGACTCAGGGACCATTGCAGAAGAGGGGTGGAAAGATTGTAAAAGCCAAAGGAGGAAGTGCATGACCACACAGACATACTGTCTTACAGGCTCCGGGAACCTTACTCATATGAACCTACAGCAATGGTGTCAGCATGCACAAGACCCATGCAAACTCAAACAGGCTAAAACCCAGCACAGAACTGAGGAAATGGGCAGCAGGCCCCAAGCTTAGCCAAGAACTATTGGGCAGGTGATTACTGCTGGGTTAGAAAGGGATGATCTTCTTTAAGGAAGAGACTCTAGATGGGCTGACTAGACCTCAGTTGATGAACATGTACTGAGGAACATCTGGGGACACGAACTTGACTTGATAGGCCTTAAATGACAGAATGCATGAAATCCAGTGAGGGGGCTATGGGAGAGGGCTGATGAGGGAGGGGATATAAAGATGATTAAGATGTTGTATATGAAATAAAAATTCAATAAAAAATATACAAAAAATAAAACATACAAAAAAGACCAGGGTTGTAGCTCACTGGTAGTGTACCTGTCCAATGTGTAGGACTCAACCCATACTCATAAAAATATTGTTAAAATTACATTTTAAAAGCCTAGAATGCACTGCATTTTGGTGAATCCATGTTAGTAGAGAAGAATGTATATTCCACACTTGTTGCATGGAATATCTTTAAAAATTATTTATTTGGGGGCTGGAGAGATGGCTTAGCGGTTAAGAACACTGACTGTTCTTGCAGAAGACCCAGGTTCAAATTCCAGCACCCACATGGCAGCTAACAACTGTTTGTAACTACAGTTCCAGGGGATCTGACAGCCTCTTCTGTCCTCTGCGGGCATTGCACAACACGGGTGCACTTACCTACATGCAGGCATAACACTCATACACATAAAATTTTTTAAAAATTATTTATTTTTATTTTTTGTATATAAGTGCTTTGCCTGCATGTAAGTGCAAAAAGCCTGTGGAGGCAGAAGAAAGTGTCAGTTTCCCTGAAACTGGAGGTTATGAGCTGCTATGTGGTTGCTGGGAACTGAACCCACACCCTCTGCATGAGTAGCAAGTTCCCTCAACCACTGAGCCATCTCTCTAGCCCCTGCATGGGATGTTTTATTTAGTTAGTTGCTTTGTTTTGTTTTGTTTTGTTTTGTTTTGTTTTGTTTTGTTTTGTTTGACACAGGGTCTTCCTGTAGCCCCAGCTGGCCTAGAACTCACCATACAGACCAAGCTGGCCTTGATCGCACAGAAATCTGCCTGCCTCTGCCTCCCGAGTGCTGGGACTAAAAGTGTGAGCCACTGTGTCTGTCGAACTGTGCCATGCAATATTTTAAACACATCAAATAGATTCAGCTAGTTGATGGTGCTGCTCAGTTCATCTATATCTATCTGTTTTCTGTCTGTTAGGTCTGCCACTTACTGATGGGGGTTGACGGGGTAGGGGGAGTAGAGGGGGTGGGGGATGGGGAGTGTTGGGCTCTCCAACTACATTAGTAGAGTCGTTTTTCTTTGTGATTCCATTGCACATATTTTGACACTGTTGTTAGGTGCGTACCTGTTATGAGTTGCTATGTGTTCCTGGAGAGTTGACCTATGGTTACTAGGAGGAGTGGCCTTGCTGGAGGAGGTGTGTCACTGGGGGTGGGCTTTGGCCTTGCCCCACATCCTGTTTCTCTCTGCTTCACATTGTGGAAGCTCTCAGCTTTCGGCTTCTGCCGCCATGCTGGTTGCTGGCTGCCATGCCTTTCTGCCATGATGGACCCTTTTCCCTCTGTTACTTTAAGTCAAAATAAACTCTTTCTTCCACACAGGGCCTTGACCATGACATTTTATCACAGCAACAGAAAGTAACTAATATAGATACAGAGTAGCCGAAACTCTCATTTATTAATGGGGGAACACAAAATGGTACTGCTACCACTTTGGAAAAACAGTTTCTTATGAAACTAAACGTAACACTATCCCATGTATTAATCAGGCTTCTTCAGAGAAACAGAACCAACAAGAGGGAGGGAAGCAGGGGGCGGGGGGGTAAACACAGATAGACAGGCCAATCTAGACAGATCAGAGGAGGCTTATTAGGGACAATGGTCATGTAATTACAGAGGCCGAGAAGTCCCCTCATCAGTCTGTCTGAAAGCTGGAGCCACTCCACTAGGATTCAAGCAGTGTGCCTCAGTCCATGTCTGAAGGCCTCAGAACCAAGGAAAAGATGGGTAAACTCTCTCAAGCCAAGGCCCTGAGAACATGTGGGAGACACTGCTGTAAGGCTAGGAGTCCTAAGACCAGGGAGGCTGAAGTTCTGATGTCTAAAAGAGAGTGGGAGAGCTTCCTCTGCCTTTTAGAATTATATTTATTTGGTGTGTGTATATGTGGGCATGTGCAGGCATGTGGAGGTCAGAGGACAACTTGGAGGAGTTGGTTCTCTCCTTTTACCATGGGTAAAAGGGTCCCAGGGATTGAACTCAAGTCATTAGGCTTGGTAGCAAGCACCTTTACCTTCCGAACCATCTCGCCAGCCCTTTCTCTGCCTGTTTTGTTCTCTCTGGGCCTTTAGCCGATTGGACGGTACCTGCTCACACGGAGGTGGCTCTTCCCTACTTAGTGCGCTGACTCACATGCCAGTCTCCTCTGAAAACACCTCACAGACACATCTAGAATTAATGCTTTACCACTTCTCTAGGCATTCCTTAGATTAGTCAGGTTGACACCTAAAATTAATCATCACGCCATACGGTCTAACAATCACATTGCTGGGTATTTGTCTATCTGTGCTAAAAACTTATGTCCACACGTAACCTGCACATGAATATTTATAACAATTTCATTCCTCCTTGCCAACCTGTGAAGTAATCAAGATACTTTTAATGAGTAAATACATTCATAAATTGTGACTATACCTAGTCAATACACTAGTATTCAGAGATTTTTAAAAAATGGTCTATCAAGGTATATAAAGACCGAGGGACCTTAAGCGTGTGCTGCTAAGTGGGAGTCTGAAAAGGCTAGATGCTGCGATTCTAATAGTAACAGGATATCCTGAACAGGACAGAACTAGAGACAGTCAAAGGATCACAGTGGCTGCTGGAGGACGGGGGATGGGGCAGGATAAATAGAGCATGGGATTCTTGGGGCAGTGAAACTGTCCAGACTGATGTGGGACTGGTGGTAGCTATACAGCATTACACATCTGTCCAAACCCACAGAATGTTCAATACAAAGAGTAAAGCATAATGTAATATCTGGACTTTAGTCGATAATAATTATATAATATCTGTTCATTAACAACAACAAATGTTCCACATTAACAGAAGGTACTGTGCATGCATGTGGGTAAGGGAGGAGAGTCTCTGTACTGTCTGTTCTATGTTCTACAAAAGCAAAGTCTATAAATTGTTTAAAAAGTGCTTGTAGAGTGTGGCCCGTGTTCGGTGCTTGATAAATGTGGCTCATGTTAGTGCCAATCACTTTCAGTCAGGTTAGGAAGCAGCCTGCTGTGGTCTGACTGGGTGTCCGTGAAACAGTCTAGTTCTTGTTCTTCAGCCTTAAATAAAGGAGAAGAGGAATTCTGGCCCACAGCACAGTTGGGGACATCCAGCGGCGGGTTTTGTCACAGCAACACCTGTGTAAACATCCTACTGACTCTGTGGCCGGCAAATGAGGAGGGGGCTTGAAGAGGAGCCTGCACGGCTGCAGCGCTTTCTGCACGTCTGTCATCGTCATCACCAAACTATGCCAAGACGAGGGACCAGACTGTCGCACCAGGCACAGCTCTTCCAACTCCTGCACTGGAGACGTATGGAGACTGGCACAGTGTTCATGTCTTCACAAGCTTGTGAGCATCAATGCAGGAGACAGAGAACTGACACTTCCTTTCTACCCCAATGACCTGCGTGGATAGGATCTCTTTACCCCTCTGAGTCTCAGCTTCCTCCTCTGTAACTAGAATCATGAACAAGATAGACCCTCCCGGAAAAAGGAGCATTCAGTGGATAAGAGGGCTTGAAAACCATTTTGGTATCATCTGTAAAGCGCACAAGAACTGGGAGTGACACTAGTGGCTGGAAAAGGAAAGAAGAGCCACACTGGAGCCAGGCATATGCTTCCTTACTCAGTCCTGACACCAACCCAACATGGATGTCGCAGGCTCGGTCTCAGAGGCTGCTGAGGCCCCCAAAGGAGAGGTGCCTCCACTTAGGGCTCCCCAGCAGTCTGTAGCAGGGGTGGAAGCCCAGCCTGACTCTGCTGCTGAACTGCCCAACGATGCTGAGTGCTGTTGTTCCCACAAGATTTGGGAGTGGGAAGCTGCAGACGAGAGGCAGGCTTTCTCTGTTCTATATGACGGAGGATGAGGAAGGCCAAAGGCGGTGCGTGACAGCACACATCATGGGGTGGCACCATGGGGTGAGGGCACCTCACCAGAACACAGCCTGCATTCTGCAGGTCTTGGACATTTGCACCTGGGCCGGGAGGACAGTCGGCATTCTGTTGGCTCCCTTACTTTATTAAAAATAATTCAGCTTTTTTGTAAGTGTGTAGGGCACCCATCCAGAGAGACCCATCTGACTTCGAGATAACTTCAAGGCTGAAGAACATGGTCGGTGCCAGACACCTCCTCGAGGCGCTGCGTGATTCCGGCCTAGGAGTGGGGGCAGCCATGTATATGCATAAGGAGGCCTTGCTAAGCACGCCAAGTAAAAATACTCTTAAATATTTCAGTACATCGTCAACTAAATACGTTTCAGTTGGAGCCTGTTCCAGCTGAAGAAGGTATAGGCGTCAGATGATTTGCATAAGTCGACTGAGGAAATCTGGTGAGAGACGGGCAGAGAGATGCCGACGCCCATGGGACTGGCGGGCTGGCATGGGCTGGCACCTGGTCCATTCAGTGTGGGTGTGTGGAGCACTAACCGAGCACTGGGTGCAGTACTAGGTCTCATTAGGACAGGAGAGCCATAGTGAGGGCTCTAACCTGAGGGCAGGTACTGAGCAAGGGCCCTGTGATTACAGCACTGGCCATGGGTAGAGCAGATGAGAGGTGGGTCCAGCCCAATCTGGGACTCAGTAGTCCTTTGAGGAGGCAGGCCCAGGCTTTGGGGCACAAGGGGAGGGGATCTCTGGGAGAGGCACAGACAACTCTGAGAGGGCTGGCACTCTGCCTAGAGTGAGGGTGTGCAAAGCTGGTGATAAGGCAGATGGCAACAGGGGCAGAGACCTTTGTTGCTCAGATGTTCCCTGTCCCCCCAAGTGGATTGTGAGCCTACCGCCTCAGGCAGTTGATGGAACTTCTGAGTTGAAAGCTGGCTTGTGCCATGTCTAAATGCAGGGAGCTGTGGTACCTACATGACTTCCTCTTCCCAGCCGAAAACCTGTGTGGTGTGAGGCAGCCCAAGGTGAGCAGCCTGGACTCTGTCAGACTTTAAGGGAGAATCCCCTGCAGTTGCATCCGGCCCCTCTGATCAGACTGTGAAGAAGCCCTTCTTCCGGTCTAGCTCCCAACACCTGCAGAGAACTGGAAGGAGCAGATGCCCAGAGACAGTTGAGAGGCATGCTGGGAAAGCCCTGTGCTCGCAACAGTGGCAGCCCCTGCTCCCAGCTTCCTGCCCCACTTTCATTTCTAGTGCTTTTGTGAGACAGGCACTCACAGATGATGGACAGGGGACCTTGAAGGAACTGGGCTGCTTGCTTCAGGCCACCCGGCTGCCAGATTTGTCTGAGTCTGGAGTCCAGTGACTTTGACTAGATTGTCATTCAAACCCAGGCTCCAGAGGACAAGCAACTCAGGGACTCAGCAAGTAGGGGAAGAGGTGTTGGTTAAAGGGTCCCTAGCATACACCAGGCATTGAACTATGCATTCTTAGACTTCCCTCTCCAAGCAAGATGTACGTGTGTGTGTGTGTGTGTGTGTGTGTGTGTGTGTGTGAGAGAGAGAGAGAGAGAGAGAGAGAGAGAGAGAGAGTAAGTGGGAGGGGATTTCCTAACCATTTTTCCTTCCTTTATAATCTTCCTTCTTTTGGTCCTGGAAAGGACTTTTAGCTTCTCCCCCTCCCCTCTTTCCTTTATTTTTTATTTTATTTAAAAAAGTATTTATTTTATTTTATGTGTATGAATGTATTGCATGCATGTATGTAAGTACATTTGCATTGTGCAGTGCCCAGGGAGGTCAGAAAAGGGCATTGGCTCCCCTGGAACTGGAGTTACGAACAGTTGTTAGCTGCCATGTAGGTGTTGGGATTCGAACCTGGGTCTTCTGCAAGAGCAGCCAGTGCTTTCAGCCGCTGAGCCATCTCTCCAGCCCTCCTCTATTTTTAAAAAGTATTTCATTTTATTGTTATTTAAAAAATATTTTATTTATTATTTTTATTTTTATGTGTATGAGCATATTGCCTGCATGTATGTAAGTGCACCCATGTTGTATAATACCCACGGAGGTCAGAGAAGGGCATTGGATCCCCTGGAACTGGAGTTAAGGATGGTTGTTAGCCACCATGTGGGTGCTGGGAATCAAACCTGGGTCCTCTGCAAGAACAGTCAGTGCTCTTAACCGCTGAGCCATCTCTCCAGCCCCATGTTATCGTTATTTTATGTGTGTGAATGTTTTGCCTGAATGTGAACTGTGTGTGAATGTTTTGCCTGAATATGAACCGTGTGTGTCTAATGCCATATCTACAGCCCCACTCCGTTTTTTTTTTTTTCTTATTTATTTTTAATTTTTATTGAGACTGGGACTCCCTATGTAGTCCAGGCTGGCTTCTAATTTGAGAGCCTCCTGCCTTAGCCTCCCAAGTACTGGGATGTCAGGTGTACACTACCAGTCCTGGCACGGTTCCCTTCTTAAACAGAAAAGCACCTGATCGCAGGGTAAACAGAGCTTCTAGAGCCTACAGATGTTGGGACTGTGTTAGAGGGACTGGGTGCTCAGCTAGCTGCTGGGACCTAGTGCTCCCTTTGCAGGTGAACTGTGGGTCTCTCCTAGCTGACACCAGCCACACACTGTACTGCCTGATCTCGATGCTGTCCTCATCTCTCACCATGGAGATGTGCCGTTTGCCTCTGGAAGGAGCAGAGAGTGCAATCTACATGCAGATGAAATCACTGCATCTCTGCCGCCGAATTTGGTTACTCATTTGGTTGTGGCCCAGGAGAGGGCTACAACACCCCAGCTTTGCTGATAACAGTTCCATTTATATTTCTGTATTCTACTGCAAATTCTGGGATTGAAAATTAAAATCCTTAATTAAAAAAAAAAAAAGACAATTGCACTGACATGCGACAGAGTGTGAGACACATATTACTAAATTCTATCAGCTCCCGAACAGGCTTTGACATTCAGAGAGATGAAGACAGGCTCACTTAGAGAGGATGAGCACAGGGTACAGACAGGGGCTCCTCGGGGGGAAGAGCTGGAGTAGGGGAGCCACATGTTAGAGGAGGCGCCAGAATGGAGCCCACTTCACAGGTGATGGATGGAGGACCTTGTGGATACTTATTTAAAATACTCTTATTAAAAATACCAACTTCCAGAAGCTGGAGTGATAGCTTAGTCAACAGAGCACTTCCTTGCAAGGATGAGGACCTGAGTTCAGTCCTGCAGAATGCTTGTTAAAAAACAAAATGAAACACAGCGGAGCTAAGCAGATCCCCAGGGCTTGCTGGCCAGCTAGACTAGTTCGTTCAGTGAGATCCAGGCAAATGAGAGACCCTATTTCAAAAATGCACAGTGGTCAACACCTGAAGAACAGCATCCATAGTTGTCCACTGTCCTCCACACATGTGTGCACATGGGCACACATACCTCCATATACACGCACACACATACATAATTACAAAAGCTAAATAAGAGGCTGGGCACAGACATGATGGGAGTGGCCTGGTATCCAAGGATGCTGCTGAATCCATTTCCATACACTGAAGCCTAAAAGGAAGTGAAGCTTACAGTCCAAACTCATATACACGCACACACATACATAATTACAAAAGCTAAATAAGAGGCTGGGCACAGACATGATGGGAGTGGCCTGGTATCCAAGGATGCTGCTGAATCTATTTCCATACACTGAAGCCTAAAAGGAAGTGAAGCTTACAGTCCAAACCGAAGACGTGTGCAAATCTGGCTCAAGGGCCAATCTTCTCACCTGCATGTTTTCCCCCAGTACTTGCCCCTCATCCGTCTTTTCTCAGCACTAGTTTTCTTTCCCACATCAATAGCAAAGTCTCAAGCATCAGGGATCTGCCTGGCTCCTTTACATAGCACCAGTTTCATTAGGGCAGAAGGAAGGTCTGGGTGGGCTTTGGGGAAAGGGCAGATGCGTTGGCACTTTGACATAGCTGGAGTGGATGGCGATCCTTTGCAACTGGGCTGATATATCACACCAGGCATTCAGGGCGGGAAGGGAGCTCCTGCCAATGAAGCCACTGCTTGTTTGAGCTTCGTCTTCCCCCTCAGAATTCCCTGCTTTAAGGACATGGGTGTCTTTAATTTTGCTTTGTTGACTCATCAAATACTCACCTGGACCTAGGTTTGATGCCTTTTTATGTTCTAAGCCTGGGGCTCGGCCCTCAGGGATACAGACCCACAGTGGGTGCCTCTTCTGGTCACACTGTGCTGAGTTCTCTGTGTGTTATCTCTCCTTTAATCCCTCCAGGATCTTCCCTCTGCTGCTTTGCCCCAACAGCGGAAGGAAGGAAGGAAGGAAGGAAGGAAGGAA
Organism: Nannospalax galili; assembly: GCF_000622305.1. NCBI lineage: Eukaryota > Metazoa > Chordata > Mammalia > Rodentia > Spalacidae > Nannospalax > Nannospalax galili. The sequence continues at coordinate 609,122 of NW_008338996.1, read as the reverse complement.
GGAAGGAAGGAAGGGACTCACTCATCCTTTGGCCTTTACACTGCTCCTTGTCAAAAGCAAGAACCACACACGAGCACGGATTTATGCTACTGCCATGCTCTGAGTGTCCTGAATGGTCCTTGTAGGTGGCTGGCTCCAGATGCCCTTTCTCCCTGAGAGTCAGGGCACTGAAGGAAGGAAGGAAGGAAGGAAGGAAGGAAGGAAGGAAGGAAGGGACTCACTCATCCTTTGGCCTTTACACTGCTCCTTGTCAAAAGCAAGAACCACACACGAGCACGGATTTATGCTACTGCCATGCTCTGAGTGTCCTGAATGGTCCTTGTAGGTGGCTGGCTCCAGATGCCCTTTCTCCCTGAGAGTCAGGGCACTGGACCAGCCTTCAGAGGGTGGCAATAACTGGGCCTGGTTGGCAGCAGCTGGGCGATAGCAGGGCCCCCGTCTCTAGGGCCACAGAGTGGCTCCTATTTCTGGCTTTAATGCCCACCCCGTTTCTTAGCCTCCTAGACTGTTACTTCTTTTCATCAGCCATGGGAACAGGAGGATATGCTCTAAGGATGAAGGGAGGGGAGACAGAAGTTTGGACAAGACATTCCCAACTGCAACTCCCCCTAGTTGTGCCTCCGCAGCAGGCTCTGTGCTGGGTGAGCTGACTTTTCAAAAGAAAATTATTTCAATATGTAATATTTATACATATTTATGGGATACAGTGTGATGTTTCGGTACATGTATGCACCATGTGACATCAAATCAAGGTAATTAGCATAACCATCATCTTAAACACTTGTCATATCTTGGTTGTGAGAACATCAAATTCCTCTCTTCCAGCTCTGAAATGGAGAGTGTGATAACACCTGCCTGCGTCTGCATCCCCTCTGATTCCTGCCCCACAAGTCCCCTCCCCGCCCCAGTCTCACAAGGGAGCAGACATTGCCTGATGTAGTCCTAGATTAGAGATAGCACCTGTGGCTGGGTAGCTGGAGGCCTGAGTTCAAATCTTGCCTTTACTGCTCCCTGGCTATGAGACTGTAAACAGTCAGTTTTGCTCTTGGGACCTAAGGATGCTCATTTGCAAAATGAGGTGTATCTTGCATCTCAAACATCCGAGCATTAGCAGCAATAAATGTGCCCATAAGGCAACCTCAAAATGGCCCGCATGACCTGCAGTTGCGACTTTACACATTGGGGGGTAGATGGATGCAAAAGTTCAGGGGATCCCAGCTCCAGCTTCACTTGTGCTGAAAATGAGATTTTTTTCCCCCTTACTTTCTTGGCTTGGTCAGCAGGGTGGAGAGACCCTGGCAGATTCCAGAAGCCCTTATCTGAGCCAGTGTTGTGGACAGCCCCCCTCGCCACCCCTGCAGATTCCGCTTACGGGGAGCAATTTTAGAAGCAAACAAAACATGCAAAGCTACTCGACTGAACAATGGGCCAGATGGTAGTGCTGGCTGGAAGCAACAGAACATGATAAATAGCTCGCCGCTGCTAGTCCCGATCAATTTCAATATTTAATAATTCCACTGCCACTCCCACCCCCTCATCTGGCCCCTCCACAGGATCCTGCTATGACATCCGGCGTTCGGCTCACAAACACTTCTTCACTTTCTGAGGGTGTCAGCAAGAAGTGACGCAGCTCGACTCTCACGTGAGCTCGCTTGGTCCTCGAAATGATAATTAATCTGCCTTCCTGTCCTGCAGGCGCTTCATCTCCCCCCTCTCCTGGTTGCCAGGGGAGGCTGGAAGGCGCTGTCAGCTGAAGGGATGCTCTCAGCTTGTTGATTCAACTACTATTGACATTTCTTGACTTTTGATTTTGAATTGAGGGGAGCAGTGGGGAGCTTGGGGGCTATCTTACCCTAGGACCAATGAGTAGGAGGAAGTGACCCAGAAAGGGAGCTCAGGTGAGCTGGTACCTCTGAGCCTCAGTTTCCCCCAGTGGATATAATATGACCTGTCTCTAGGAGAACATACATATTTTTTGGAGACAGGGTCTTCCTGTAGCCCTAGCTGGCCTAGCTGGCTAGACTAGGATGGTCTCAGTCTCACAGAGATCTGCCTGCCTCTGCCTCCCGAGTGCTAGGATTAAAAGTGTGTGCCACCACATCCAGCTCTCTGGGAGAATTTTAGCCAGTACAGTGCATGTCAAATACAAAGCAGGGATTAGCAGATAGGCAACAGTCAACAACCGGCAGCCTGTAGCACCAACACCAAACTGCATTATCAAACACAAAGCTAAATAGCAAATGTCTTCTGAGTGCTAGCAGCATGCAGGAAGGGCTGGCTGTGTCCTTGTGGTCAGCGTTCCTAGCCCGAAAGGGGCAAAGGGACAAGGCCTGCTTGGGGCAACACCAGTGGCCATATAATCCTCCCTGGGATTCTCCTCAAGTGATAACATTAGAAAGAATCCCCTAACAGGATTAAGCAGTTTGTATGATCAGCAATGACCCTAAATGCATTAGTGACCGCTGAAGCATGAGCCCCCAGGGCAATCAGAGGACAGGTGTGTTGGTGCCATTTTACAGACGAGAAACTCCAGAATAGGAGGTGACATGGCTTGGAAGCTGATGTTGGCAGGAGATGGCAGGGTCACTTCTAATCTGGATCTCAGTCTCTGAATTCACATTCTTTCCACCCAAGCACAGGAGTGAGATGCTCGGGCAGGAACTCTGAAGGCTCCTCTGTGCAGGGAGGCAGCAGAGTGGAGGGGAGGGTGATGCCAGGGAGCACCCTACTCACAGTCACCATGTGACCTCATTCACAGGAGCTGCAGTTTATTCATCTGTGAAATGAGGCTCCTAATACCTTCTGCACTGGGTCATAGGGACACTTAATGAGGGACTAGGCATGAAAAGACTTTGTAGTTTTGTGATGACATGTACAAATGTCAGTTCTGGTTATTATGACTGTTTAGAAAAATACTCTCTGTGAAGACAGAGATGGGAAACTCATTCACCCAGATGTAAAGTCTCCTAACAGAATCCTTACTACACAGTATGGATGATCAAGGTCAAATTCTTATATATGGATTTCAAGGTTTGACACATCTCCTTGCCCTTTTAGTTCTGGCCCATTGGAGTTAGTTGGTGTGCCCTGGGCTCAATGGCCTTTTATATGTGTCCATGGGTAGCCTGGCCAACACTCCTACCTGGGTCTGTCTCTACCGTGTTCACTGGTTTATCCCATAGATCCTTCCTCAGGAGGCCTTTCTTGTCCTCCTGGGATGAGGAGTGCCCTGAAAGCTTGTTTCCATCCTAGCCTATACCCTGCTATGCCAGCCTCATTTCTCCTCTGCCTCTCACCTCTACAGAGTTCCTTCTAAGCAAGAGCCAAGCTCTCTTCACTCTAGTCTACCCAAGGCACAGCCAGTGTGTGCTCAGCAAATGTATGCAGGGCCACGAATGAATGAAAGAACATCAGTCTATCCCCAGCACAGATGGAGCCAAAGCCTTAAGGTAAGACAAGGGAGGCTGCCGGTGGGATTAGAATTTGGAGGGAGGTTGCACAGCCTCAGTAACAGACATTGCCTAGGGATTTAAATCAATTAATTCATCTTCCTCCTCTCTCTATAACACAAAAGAACAGATTTGGGGGCTGGAGAGAGATGACTCAGTGGTTAAGAGCACCCAGAGAACCCAGGTTCAATTCCCACATGGTGGCTAACAATCATCAGTAACTCCAGTTCCAGGGGGTTCAATGCCCTTTTCTGACCTTTTTCAGGCACTGCATGACATGGGTGCACTTACATGTATGCAGGTAATACACTCATATACACAAAATAAAAATAATAAAAACAAAGTATTTAAAAAAACCCAGAAGATGTATGGACCCCATCCCATGCTTGTCAGGGCTCCATGGGATATGGTGAAGGCAGTCACCAGGTACCTGAGTCTCGCTGCTCCAGGGTCACGGAATTCCACCTCCTTGTGATGTCAATGTAGAGGATGTCCACAGCAGCCATGGACAGGCTGCTGCTGCTCAACTTGCAGTTCCTGCCAGGACAGGGAGGCAGACATGTTACTACTCAATGGAAACTGCCCTGTTCTCTTTTCCTTCAAGTCTATGCAGACAGTGTTTGTCCCCTACTCCCCTCTGCCCCTGAAAATAGGCAGGTCGAAGCCCTGTGCTCTCTATGTGATGTATCAAGAAGTAGGGCCTTTGGGGTTGAGGAGGTCATGTGGGTGGGCCCTAGTAGATGGAATTAGTGCCCCTGTAAAAAGACACTAGGGAGAGCTTACTTGCTTGCCTCCTTGATCTCCATCCCTGAGGACCTGTGGAGAAGGCAGTCATGGGCAAGCCAGGAGTGACCCCTCCCTAGGTACCCATCAGCTAGCACTTCAACCTTTACCTCCTAGCCTCCAGACTGTGAGAGGTCAACATTTGTTGTTTAAGCCACTAAGGCTGTGGTAGTTTTTAATAGCTGGTCAAATGGAGACCACCTCTTTGCTCAGGCTCACGTTCCTTTTCTGGAACTCCTAAAGGTCAGCAGGTTGCAAGTGGGAGCTGGGATTGGAGGCTGTGACTTCCTGTAAATTTAACAGGAAGCTAATGGCATACAGAGAGCAAGGACATTGAGTGTTAAGCCAAATTCTGACTGTGCCCCTGAGAAACAAAGGCCTGGGCAAGCTATTCCCCACCTCCCTGGCAGTCAGTGTGTCAATTGGACCTCACACAACTATGCAGTTCCTGCCCACTCCCAAAGGAAAATAGGAATTTGATTCTCTTCCTTCCTTCTTCCTTTTTTTTTTTTTTTTTTTTTTTTAAAGATAGGTCTCACAGGCTGGCCTCAAACTCACTATATGGCCAAGGATGACCTTGACCTCCTAATCCCCTTGCCTTTACTTCCTGAGTGCTAGGATTACAGGTGTGTCCCACCACATCTGGGTTTTAAGTGCTGCTGGGAATGGAGCCCAGGGCCACATACATACTAAGCAAGCACTGTAACAACTGAGCCACATCCCCAGACCCAGAAACTTCACATTCAAGAAACATGTATATGTCTTAGTGTCTTATAGTCTCATTATTTCCTGGGCATGTGCATTGCCCCCTCCTGCCAGCGCAGGCAGTTGTCACATTCAGATGACCTGGTAAAGCCCATCACCAAAGCTGCTGAAGTCATCACTGTGGTCCAGGAACAATTTCTCCCAGATCTCACCAGGTGAGTCTTTGAGGCCAGATCTGAAGACAAAGGTCTCAATGTTTCTCTAGCTCACCTGTCTCCATCTGTCACCTGAAGGTTTTATATAAGGCCTGAATCGGGGCACACACACATACAGACACACACACACACACACACACACACACGCCTAGACTTGTAGAGTGGAACAGCACAGACCAGGCCACGCCCTTTCACATAGGCTGAGCCCACATCGCTGGGGGGGCCCTTCCATGAGATGCTGCATGCCTGTTCCCAGTCACCTAGAAACATCAGTGGGCACCTCTGAGTGTCGATGTTGCTCTTGCTCAGGTGCTGGTCAAAGTAATGAGCTTTGTAGTCTGATGTCAGCAATGGTGCTCCTTGTCTAAGCCACAGAGGTGGTATTCATAGGCCCTTCCCCTCTATTACTTTATTTGGTCTGGAAATATGGATGGGTGGGCTGGGATAGCCTGGCCTACTCAATAAAGCATTATTTAGGATGACTTGGATTTAGCTGCTTGCCTGTGGCTTATTTTCCTTAAACTTCTCTATGTGCTGTTATTTCCTGATCACTGCAAGGAAGCTAACACCTTCCCACATGGCTGTTGCAGGAGGGAGTGGCTGCAGGGACCCAGCTGGTACCAGGGAGGCTCACAGCACTGGTGAGTCCTCTCACACCCCCCTCTTTTTCTTCTCTAAGGCCTAGTTTTCAGGGAGTGGCTCTGTGCTTGCTGGAGTAATGGACCTCAAGAGTCAAGAGAGCTGGGGCACTAGCTCTCTGCAGACTGGAACAGTCCTTGGCTTAGACAGGGCACCACCCTCCAGGACATGACAGCTTTTGGAGGCTGGACTTGTCAGGAATCCTTAAGGTTCGATTCTGGGCCATTTCAGGATGACAGAGCCGTAGGCAGTGCTTTTGGACAGTTCCAATACATCACAGCCGTGACCCCAGCTGATGATAAAGTGCTTCTTTGATTTCCCATTTGTCATTATCCCCTGTGTGAACAGTTCCCTTAGTAGCCAGACAGGTGAGGTTTTGATTGACAAGTGCGATCAGCACCCAGAGCCCCCAGAGCCCCCCGCTTCAAATCCAGGTACATCCCTTGACCCGTGTCTGGGACTGTCCCCAGCATGGTGCCTGCATGAGGCCAGTGCTTCTTTGGCTCCGGCACACTTGCCCACCCCTTCCTCCCTCTCTTTCTTCCTGACCAGCTGGGTTTCCCAGACCATCAATTCACATCCTGCTCTGTCGTGGCTCCTGCTCCATATTTCAATCACAAGCCATCACGGCAGACTTCAAAGCACATCAGTACACAGTTATTGAGCCCCAGCCACAGCATGCCAGTGGATGCTGAGCTTTTCACATCACCTGTCACAGAGATGGCTATCTCTATTGGGTTCTGCTTATGACAATGCTCTGGTCTCTCTCTCGAAGTCTGCTGACAGTGTGCCCTGCTAATTTCTAAAGCTTCATTAGGAAAGAGCCAGAGCCTTCCTCTAATGTTCATATCAGTGTCCACTGGGCTACCTGCTCCCTGGAAGGTCCGAGTGTCACCTGACTTGCTCCACAGGTTAATGAAGTATAAAAAGGGAAACCAAACTGACCATTGGTATATAGGTATTATTATTTTTTTTTCTGACAGGAAGAAAATAGAAGTGTCAAACCTTTAGCAGAAGCCGTAATTTACCAGGGAGAAGTCTCCATTTATTCCCTTTCCAAGGTAACTCATCCTCCCTAGCAGTGCCAACAGATACAGCTGATTGTAACAGGATGCAGGAAGGAGGGTCTGTGCTGGCTGCAGCAGACAGAGAAATTTGACTCTGAAGGCATTTCTTGGGCATGATCCGTATACCAGGTACTTTTTTGTCCCTGGATCACAGAATCCTTATACCCATACAATGAGGTAGAGATCCCCAGTCCCATTTCAGTGAGGGGTGAAGATAAGGCATAGGAAAAGGGACGGGACTTGTCCAAGATCAGGTGGCTGTGATCTGCATCCTGTCTTCCTGTAGAGACAGAGGCGTGGGTATGGGAACTGTGAGGGGTCCAGCCCAAGATACCACCAGGAGGAACCTAGATCAAGACAAAAGTCTCAGTCCAGAGACCTCAGAGCTTGCTCCTGCTGGGTGCCGGGGGATAGACAAGGTCCCGTGGAGGCAAGTTTTCCCAGGTTGTCCCCGCGGTTATCAGACAATCTCAGTGAGCTCAGAGGCTGACTGTAGAGTCAAGACATCAAGTCTTTGGGATGAGTTTCTCATCCATGTAGCTACTGGATACAGAACTTAGCTCCTGCTCATGTGGGTCACAGGGAGCAGTGTAGAGCTGAGTGGGTCTGAGCACTCTCAGAGGCCATGTCTAGGTGAAAAAATATGAGGGCCAAGTAGTTCCTGATCATGGAGAACAGTTTCCCCTTACATCTGGGGTTGTAGCTCTTCCAATGGATTCACAGTGGAAGGATAAATTCTCTTATAGAAGAGAAGATCAGTAAATAGGGTCATGAGAAGTAAGGACGCATTCTGGGAAATGACTGAGCTCTGGGATCTCAGCTTTGCTGTGTGACCTTGAGCAAGTCACCCAAGCTCTTTTTGTTTGTATGGTGAGAATGAGGCTCCCCAGCAGACAAGGCTCAGGTATGGATGCCCAGCACATGCAGGGGAGATGCAGACGGCAGTCACGGCCTTCCTCTGCCGTGGAGAACCAGCCTGAAGAGATGATTTTTGTTCATTTGTTTTTTTTTCAGAATGGAAGGAATTTGAGCACATATGATGGGAGAGAATGACAAATCATTCAAGTTCATTAGGAGTCGGAGTATAGGAAGATTTGAAATGATCATTCCTGTTTCCTCATAACTGCCTACATCTCATGGGAAATTTAGGATCCAACTTTTTCCACTCCACAAAATCCTATTTATAGAATTTCTTTTATGTTCATCCTTCTCTGTGGAAAAAGAAGGCACTTTTTTTTTTTTCCTAGAGAGGTTTCGCTAAGGTAACAGGTAACCAAAGATCCATATTATTTATATATATTTTTAAAAAGACAAAACCAAATATCATGCAGGCATCTGGGAGGAGAGGAACAAAGCAACTGCAGTTTAAGACATCTGTGCTTGGGTCGTGGATGCAGAATCCCACAGCACTGCTGGAGAGGGGTAGTCATGGAGAGGGATGGTTTCAAAGTCACCGGGGAGTTAAGGACAGAGGGGGAAGCGAGGCTCCTTATAATTCTATTCTAGAATAGTCTAACATACCATGTCTCTTAGAGGATAACCCCCCCTACAGCTACCCATTATGAATCATCTTAGTATCTCCATATGATAAAAGGGAATGGAAGGGAAAAAGAGAAAGAGAAAAAAATGTCCTCTAACTCAAAAGGAGACCCAGGATCAGAAGCCGCCAGGGTGATAGGCAGGGATTTCAAAGTGGAGTCTCATAGGGCAGAGGCTGCAGTTTCCTAGGAATGAGCCTGGCTGGGGCAAACTGTTGAATCCCCTGGGTGCATTCAGTGGAACACGTGTTGGCATCAGATGGATGTCAATTCCCTTTGCAGGATGCTATGGAAAAAGTATCCTCCATGAATTACGTCCACTGCCCTCCCCAAAACTAGCAAACCATTGGAAGGACACTAACACAAATGCAGTTCCCTCATCAGAGGCTGACAAGCTGAGGGATCAATTAGATAATGCTTATTTCCCAGAGAAAGAGAAGCCTCCACACCCCAGCAATTACTATAAAATAAATTTTCAAAGAAAGAAAGAAAGAAAGAAACCAGAGGCACTCAACTCATGGTGAAGTATTTTGCTGTGACGCGGCTCCTCAGGAAATGACACAAAAGGCTGGTTAGATCAACTAGAGTCTAGACAAGAGAGTGACAGTTTGTTATTTCTCATTTCTTGGGAAAGAGAAAAAACAAAAAACAAAAAACAAAAAAAACCCAGAAGATGCCCGGGCTGGCATTAGCATAATTTGCTCTGAAAACTGCTGATCTATGCAGCACGTTCTTAGAGATGGACACCAAAAATAAATCCAATTGGACCATTTATTATTTTTTTCTTCCCTTCTCGTTCTCTTCACGGAACGTGGGGAGAAAGAGTGGGTAGTAGACGTGAAAGCCAAGTGCAACTTGTGCCGTCTGCGTGGGAGCATGCACCTTGCCAGGAATGCGTCTGTTTCAAAGTACTCCTGTGAAGGGCACTTGGTTCAATTTAACATATGGTATAAATATTATTAATTCATAATGAAGCAACATTTAAATGGAAGTAGGAGAGAGGAGAGAGAGAGAGAGAGAGAGAGAGAGAGAGAGAGAGAGAGAGAGAGAGAGAGATAGAGAGAGAGAGAGAGAGAGAGAGAGAGAGAGAGAGAGAGAGAGTTGTTAGCAGGAGAAAATGCTGCTGGTGAAATTTAGTCCACAAGACTGAATATCCCCAGATAAATTGGAAATCAGAGACTATCATCTTCTACTATTAAGTTGCCATTGGGGTTCTTGAGATGTTTTAAAAGGAAGAGTTGGTTAGAGTGTGCAGTATTTTACCTGCTTCCTCCTGCATCCTTAATTAAGATAGGTATTTACCAGGAATGGCTGGGGGCCTCGTAGCCTAGGTCCATCTGCTCTAGCCCACCTGAAGACGTCTTTTCTGCCATCACATTCTGCCATGGCTCCTGTTAACAGCCTGGGCCACAGACTGGGAATGGTGGCCGCAGAGCCTAATGGTCCCTAACATCAGAAAGATTGGCTTCTCATGCAAGTGCCTTCAATTATGGAGAGAATCAGAACACCTATCATGCCCAGGCAGGTTTGAAGGGATATATTTTGTCATTACCCCATTCCAAACTGAGAGCATTTTTATGGGAACCATTCTTAATACTGTTTTCTCTTCAGGGTTGTGTCAAACACAGTGGACCCCTAAATAGGTACCTCCTGGAACATCAGCCAGATGTCAACCAGTGGTAGTCTCTGTGGACAGCCATGCTTTGACTGAATGTACTCAATGGTTAAAACCATTTTTTGGAATACTGAGATTTTACTTAAAAATCAGTGTGTCTAGCTTCTTTGAAAATACCCAGAGCTCTGGTGACACTAAGTATGGCAGTACACAGGGTACCCACACCCCAAGCTTCCTGTGCTGCCTTCCCATCCTTTCAAAGCCCATGGGGTGTGTTGGCGTGAGGAGGGGGACGGGGCTCCTTAATGCATCGTACTCACAACCAGAAGCAATGGAGACTGCATTTCCTGTGTCTCCAAATCCCCACCTTTTCTTCTGCTTTAGTAGCCAGTTCCCAGGAGTGGCAAGTGACCTCCCAGCATCTATCCTGTGTCCCCATAGAGTGCACAGTGCCCAGGCGCCCTTGGGACTAATGTAGTGTGGATGACACACCTTTCCTCACCCCTTAGCTTGGGCCACCTGCAATCCCTTTACCAGCTCTCCCTGCTGCCTGAGCAGGGTGTTTGTCTACTGTCTTGCCAACGCCAGCTGGTAGCTACGAACCTGGTCTCCTCCAGGCAGCCTCCCCAGATTCTACCGGGTGGATGAAGCCCCGCCTGTTCTTGTTTCTAGTTTCTCACGGCCCTGCTGGGGAGATCTCGGGTCACTGTCTCAGACTCTGACAAAGGCTGGCACTGCTCCTGCAGTGCTGTCAGTCCCAGAGTCCCAGGGGGCAGGCAGGCTTCTCTTATTTGTCTTTAGTGTCTTGTCCAGGTTCTTGGGAAGAGGCAGATCTCACGGGACCTTAATTCCTTGTAGATTCTAAGAGGTTGTGCACACAAAGCTTGGCTAGCCCTTCATTTCCTCTGGTCTTGAACAAGGACTTCGTGCAGCAGTGTAGAAGCTGTGGAGGCCAAGAACGTTCCCACCTTTGCTCCAGAAGGTCCAGGCTATGGATGTATCGTGCAAGTGAAGTGCCCTAGCTTGCTCAGCATCATTATCCTGGATCCCTGTGTCCCCACCACAGTGCCTCATGTGCCCTTAGTCCAGGGTCCTCTGCCACTAAGCTGTTCCTCTTTGTTCCAGGGCCCAAGCAAGAGTTACAAACAGGCAGAGACTATCTAGCTAATTGTCCTGCTCTTCCTCTTTTTCACTATGATAAATAGCAGATTGACACTTAAAAAAGAATAAAATTCTAGGGTTTGACAAGATGGTTCAATGGTCAAGTCTGATGGCCCGAGTTCGATCCCTGGGACCCACATGGTGGAAGGGGAGAACTGACTCCTAAAAACTCTCCTCTGACCTCCACACCCAAACTGCGATATGTGTGCTTATGCGTGCACATGCGCGCGCGCGATAAATAAATAAATAAATAAATAAATAAATAAATAAATAAATATAATTAAAAAATCCTATTTCCCAGCTTCCCATGTAGCTAGCAATACCTATAAGATAGAAATGGAAGTCATGGCATGCAGCGCTCCAGGGAAGATTTAAAGTGTCCCATTCCTCTGGCAGGGCAGAGACCTGTGCTGTTCCTGAGCAGCCATCTTGTGACCAAGGCAACCCCCAAACTGGACATGCTTAGAATGGGTGAGCAGAAAGAAAGGGGGCTGTGGAGCTGCTGACCAGCCCTAGAATCCCCACCGCTAGTTGTTTAGTTATATGGGGGAAAACTCTTCTTAATCCCTTAGCCATTTGAAGCTAAGTATCTTATTACTGAGACCAAACGCAGTTTTTACAGGGGTCAAGGCTATGGTTTCCACTTAAAAATCCCCATTAGAAAGAACAATCACAAGGCTCCCATTTAACAAGCAACTCCAGTGATCCAGGCCTTGGGCTAGGCACTTTGGGATATGTTATATCCCGGGGTCATAATGCAATGCTGGGCAGGTATGTTTTTCATAAGGGGGAACTGAGGCTCAGAAACTCCGAGATTTGCCGAAGCCACACAGCCATTAATGATGGGTTCAGTCCCAAAGCTGGATCTATTAGGCCCAAAGCCTAGGTCATTCCATCCCCCAAAACTTTCTACCCTTGAATCTATTGCAAGAGCCTTCTCAGGTCACCCTGTAAACATAACTTCAAATACAATGTCTGCCAAGACTTCTGTTTGTCATCCTATCATGAAAACCAGAAGGGCTAGAGTTAAAGTCCATGAATTTTATCTGGTGAAGAGCCTTTGGCAAATCATGGTTTCCAACCCACACCGTCTAATTATTTGCTGTAGTGAATAGACTTGTGAAGAGTGTGACTTTAAGACAGAGGGAGAAATATTAAAACTAAAGGCAAGAGGCAACAGTAACATTGAGACTTTTCTAAGGTGTCTATGCCACAGGGAACTGGGGAGCTGTTTTCCATCACAGGCCACATTTGTTGAAGATATCCAGGGTCATTTGTTTGGCAGAGTCTTTAGGGGAGACTACTTTGTGCCAGACCCTATGTAGGTCCTGGCCACCATGTGTATGTGTGTGCATGCATGCGTGTTGTGTGTATGAATTTTACAGAAGTACATGTAAAATTTCATGACATTCTTTAATCATTATAGAAAGAAATCAACACTCATTTATCATTTGCTACACACTAGATGTTTCTGTGTGGTCCTAATTCATCTTACATACACATGTGCACACCACTTGAGCCTAGGCAGATTCATCCCCACTAACAAGAGAAAGCCCCCGAGGCTCGGGGATGTTCTTGAGCTTGCCCTGGGGTTTCATAGTCAGTAAGCTCTCCCGTGTTGCTCCAAAGTCCCTGGCAGGGTACAGGTAAATGAACGCACCCTCAGAGCTTGAAACCAAGAGGCAGGTAACTGCTTACTTTGCAGGTACAGCAAAAACTCAGCTTATTTCTTATTTCATGTCTTACCTTTAAAATTCATGCAAGTTTTGTATTACACACTATAAAATAACCATGTTGTTTTGATATCAGAGCAAATGTATTAAATGCTTTATCAACCTAATTATTTAAATTTTTACTCATGAAATAGACACTGTGGGATGATGTGGCTTTGTGAATTCTCAGGCTCAGCCAGGTCCCACTGGAGAACCTCATGTTAAGAACCTCAAAGTCGGTCTGACTTCTGGGTAATTTTTAAAAAATGTTTTTATTTATTATTTTTATTTTATGAGTGTATTGCCTGCATGTAGGTAAGCGCACCCATGTCGAGCAATATCCATGGAAGACAGAGGAGGCCATCGGATCCCCTGGAACTGGAATTACAGTTGTTTGCTGCCATGTGAGTGCTGGGATTCGAACCCGGGTCTTCTGCAAGAACAACTAGTGTTCTTAACCGCTGAGCTATCTCTCCAGCCCAAGAACCCCAAGGTTGGTCTGACTCCTGGGTAATTTTTACTGAGTGTTTAAGAACCTCACTCAAAGTAACTGCTGCAGTTTGGATATGGTTTGAGGGTATCCCCTGTTCGAGCTTCATTCTGTTGCTGTGATGAAAATATGCTGATCAAAAGCAACTAAGGGGAGGGAAGTGTTTATCCACTTATTCTTCCAAGTCACAGTGTTGGGGGAAGTCAGGGCATGAATTCTAACAGGAGCTTGAAGTAGAAACCATGGAGGAATGCTGCTTGCTGGCTTGTTCTCTGGCTCGATCACAGGTTCATGCGGAGGCAGCTTTTTCTTTCTTTTTTTTTTTCTTTCTTTCTTTCTTTCTTTCTTTCTTTCTTTCTTTCTTTCTTTCTTTCTTTCTTTTACTTATTTTTATTTTATGTGTATGCATGTATTTCCTGCATGTAGGTAAGTACACCCATGTTGTGCAATGCCCACGGAGGTCAGAAGAGGCAGCTTTCTTATACAGCCCAAGACCACCTGCCGAGGGATGGTACCATCCACAGTGGCCTGGGCCCTCCTGCATCAATGAACCATCAATACAATCCCCCAGAGACATGCCACAGGCCAGTCTGCTCTAGGCAGTTCCTTAAGCAAGTTTTTCCTCCCAGATGACTCTAGGCTGTATCAAGTTGACAAAATTAACTAAAGCATCCCCTAAGGATCCATGTGTTGGAAGCGAGGACCTATGTGTGGTGTTGAAGTAGAAGGATCTTTAGGAGGGAGAGCCTAGCAGGCCTTAGTGTGGTCACTGAGGGATGTGCCCTTAGAGAGGCTGATAGTTCTTATAGACCCTGAGTTGGTTCTTGGGAAACCAAGAGCCTGGCCCCTGAATTGCTCTCTGGTCTCTTCTTCAGATGTGATCTCTTCCTTCCATATATGCTACCCCTGAGATATCATCTGTCATTAGATCTTCATCAGAGACCAAACTAGCCTCTAATACTGTGCACTAAGCAAAACTTTTTTCTTTCAAAATTTATTCAATTTCAGGTAATTTGTCATAATAATAAAAATGACTAATATAGTAGTGTACAAATTTTGGGGGTCGTGTGTGGTGTATGTGTGGGGAGGGTATGCACAACTGTGCATGTGCACATGGAAGCCAGCGGTTGATACCGAATGTCTTCTTCTATCGCTTTCCACCTTATTTTTTGAGACAGGATCTTCACTGAACCTGCAGTTTTCTATGTTGGTTTGAAAGGCTGGCCAGCAATGCCCCAGGATCTACCTGTCTCGCAAGCCCCCTCCAGTTGCTAGGATTACAGATGCAAGCTGCCATACTTGGCTTTTATGAGGATGCTGGAGATCTGAACTCAGGTCCTCAAGTTTGTGCAGCAAGAACTTTACCTCCTGAACCATCTCCCCAGCTTATTTTAACAATAAGCCTAAGGTTGTAAATCTTGTCACATTTATAACATTCATTAATTCATTTGATCAATAAGCATCTATCTACTACATGCCAGGCCCAGTGCCAACCACAAGGCATTCCAGCCTCAAATGGAGTACTGACCCAGTATCATGGTCTTCCAGGAGCAGCCAGGGGTGTGTGAGCAGTCAGATGAGTGACTGGACCCCAGCCTGCCCCTAGCCCAATCTGGAGGAAGCTGGTCTCACTGACCTTATGAAGGTACGGAAGCCAGTTGGTCCCAACTTCATCGTCCCCTTGATTCCCAGGAAGCGGATAAATAAATTTGCCATTCTGTCCACCAGGCGCAGGTAGTTGAACTGCTTGGCGTACTTGGGAAACACCTGCTTGAGGCAAATGGAGGGCAGGTGGGCTTCTTGGTCTGCATCCGGTTCACCAGTCAGCTCTTTGTCTGAAACGTCCCTCCCAGATGATGGGTGCTGAGACCTGAAATACACAAGGAATTCATGACATGGTGCTTTTCCTTGCATGGGTTCCTTCCCTTGAGATTTACAATAACCTCAGGGGATGGGCATTATCACTATTATTATTTTTCAGACTAAAAAACTGGTCCCTGAGAAGTGATGTACCTCAGCTTGCGTGGCTGGAAGTATCAAAGCCAAGACTTGAACCTAGGACAGAACCAGGACTTGAACCCATGACAGAGTCAGAACTCGAGCCCAGGACAAGAGCCAGGACTTGACCCAGGGCAGAACAGAGACTAGATACCCAGCTTCCTCCATTTTGCCAGCCTAGTTTCCCAAGATGGAAAACGTCCTCTGCTCTGCTCCCCGTTCAAGGGAATACTCCATTGTGGAGCAGTCTGGGTTTGATTTCAAACTCCTACTTACGGGTAGTAATTGAATAATTAAGAAATATAAAAATCTCATTTAAGGCTGGCAAGAAGCCGTGGCACAGTTCAGTGAACAGTTTGCAAAGATGCTTCAGTTACCTGGTTCGAAGAATGAGGACAATTACATCTCCTGGCTTAACTGTTTTCTTATTGGAACTTCTACAAAAAATGATTGGAGTATTGCGATTCCTTAGCCAGCACATTTTATTCTGAAATTATTCTGAGAGCCAAGAAAATGAGCAGCTACCAACTCCCCTACCAAGCTTTAGCTGGGAGTGACCTCGGTCCCTACTCACCTCCAGCACTGCAGAGTACTTCCGCTCACCCAAATCTGTACCCTCATCTCCTTGGCACATTACTACTAGATATCTGCTAGTTACCCAGGTGGGAAAAAAAAATCAGAATAAATGCCAACTCTTCCTCTTCCTCTCTGCACATTGGACATGGTCAGTAAATCCCACCCGAGAGCTTAGTCTGGGGAAGTTAGAACCATAGCACATAGTATTGAGCTCAACAAAAGCCACTTGCTACTCTTTCCCTGTTCCAGATGGGGAAACAGGTTTAGCAAGGAATCACATCCTTCTGAAAATGTATTTATTTTTATTTTATGTGTATGAGTGTTTGGCCTTGTGTCAAGGCTCCCACTTCCAAGAAGTCCCCCACTTGGGTCATCTTGGTGTCCCTGGGCCTGTTTCTCTCTGGCCCTGGCTGCCTGGCACACTTTTGTCACTATTTAAGAACCCAGAGATGTTTCATTGGCCACACTGATGGTATTCTTCCGTGTCCCTTGTACCCTGTACTGTTTCAACACCTCTGGGTGTTCTGTGAGCTCACTGGAAGAGTAGGTCATTTCCCAGCCAACTCTTATCTATGGGGCATGGCATGTATTGAGTGCTAGGGATCAAGTGGGGAGTGGGGAATGTGGAATGGGGTGTAAAGCTTCTGCACCCCATTGAATGTATTGCATTGGGAAAGTTTGCTTTGCTGCTGCTGTTGAGACAGGGCCTCCCTGTAGCCCCAGCTGACCTGGAATTTGCTATGTAGACCAGGCTGGCTTCGATCTCACAGAGATCCGCCTGCCTCTGCCTCCCGAGTGCTGGAATTGAAGGTGTATGCCACCATGCCCAGCTGGAAAGCTTGTTTTTAATAATGACATAAGCCCCCAAGGAAACCTCAAAGTCAGGCCAGTTCATATTTCATAAGCCCCTGGAAATGGGAAAGAAGCCCACGAAACAAACACTTTGCCTGGACCAAGTGGTCCCCTCATACCAGTCTGTGGAGCCAGCCTCCAGGGAAGAGGCATGAGTAGAAAGTTCCAGAAGACCTGATCACAGTTTCTTTTATGTGGGTCTTGGCTCTGGACTGAAAGTAAGGACAGGCAGAGGGACAGAAGTAGGAAGTATAAAGAAAAATCTCTTTCAAAGTTCAATAGTGTGGGGGGTCTAGGGAAGGAAATGTTCTCTCCTGCATGTGAAAACCCGAATCCTCAGGAGAGGCAGATGTTCCCTTGGGTGTGCAATTTTCCTTCATCAAAAACGGTTCTGTCACCATCACCTTGAACTTCAGACAGCAAATAAAAGTCAGCTGGTTTTTTTTTTTTTTTTTTTTTTTTTTTTTTCCACAAATTGTTTTCCCCACTACGGTTGTAGGAAGAAAAACGAGGGGGGAAATGTGACACTCTTACTGGAAATTGGCTCTTAAATTACTGAGTAAGTGTTGGTGGCTGACATTATAACCACTCAGGAAGTTTCATTAAGGGGACGATGGGGAGATGCACAGTTTGAATGCACTGAGAGACCATGGTAATAGCTCCGGGAACTCAATCCACAGACCTGCCTCACATATGTGACCTCATTTGCTCTTCAGGTCTGCCAAGAAGTCTTGGACGATAGCCCTGTTCCAGGCAGGGAAACTGAGGTTAGCAAGGCATAGCACCTCTGACGATTTATTTACTTATTTGTATTTTATGTGTATGTGTGTTTGGCCTACATGTATGTATGTACACCATGTGTGTGCAGTGCCCTTGGAGGCCAGAAGAAGGTGTCAGAACCTCTAGAACTGGAGGTACAGATAGTTATGAGCTACCTTGCGGGTTCTGGGAACCACACCTGGGTCTTCTGCAAGAGCAGTAAGCAGGCTTAATCACTGAGCCATCTCTCCAACTCCCATATTATCTCTTTGAATAAACCAGGATATAAATGAGTTCTTCAAACCCAGTGTTCTTTCAGTTTTACTGTCCCCTTATTCTAATGCACATCGTGGTTTACACTGGGGCTAGAGAACCCTAAATAGTATTATTTAATTTTAAAGAGCTTTAGCTTTATATTTTTTATAAATCTGTATTACTTTTTTTTTTTTTTTGAGACAGAGTCTCACTATATAGCCCTGACTGGCCTGAAACTCACTATGTAGAACCAGGCTGGCCTCAAACTCACAGAGCTCTATCTATCTCTGCTTTCTGAGTGCTGGATTAAAGGTGTGTGCTACCACACCCATTTAAAAAACAAAACAAAACAAAAAAAGCCCTCAGTTTCATATAGTTCAGATTGACCTTGAACTCACTTTATAGCTGAGGATGCCTGTGACCTTCTGCTCCTTGCATCTCTACCTTCCAAATGCTGGGATTACAGGGCGTGTATAACCATATCCACTTTTATGCAGTGCTATGGATTGAACTCCGGGCTTTGTGTGAGCTAGGTGGGCACTCTACCAGCTGAGCCACACCCCCAGCTGGGAGCTTTATTTCTTAGATTGTAAAAGTCATTCAAGCTCTCTGTAGACATTTGGAGAAATGTATAAAGCAATGAAAATCATCCCTAATCCTCACAACTTAAAGAAAGGCACTAATAATACTTAGATGTCAACATTTAGAGTCAGGATACGAGGCATGTGGTTTAAACTCTGCACATCTTCACATCTTCCCATGAACATATTTCTCAAATGCAAACATTCTGTATCAAACCATAATGTAGTTAATAGTTCCCCTTGGGAAGTTATAACTGAGGTTAGATATTTAGTACCCACATGGCTTGTCTTTTTTCTAAATAGAGTCTAGGGCTCAGCCTCCTCCCCAGGCAACGGACTTCTCCAAAGCATCCAGTGTCACAAATTGTTAGCTACAAGTAGTTTTGGAGATCATTTCATCCTGGATATTTTTTGTTGTTCGTGTGTGAAATATACATAAAAGTTACTATTTAAATCATTTTAAAGTATACAGTGCAGTGGCATTTAAGACTTTCATGAAGTTTCGTAACTGTCAACACCATCTAGTTCCAGAACATTTCACGACAATGTCATTTCAGAGAAGAAACTTCAACCCAGGTAGACAGGCCTGAGTACCAGCGGGCCATTTAACCAGCTCAGTGTCTAGTGTGGCAGTCTTAATTTGTCCTGCCAGAAAGGGACCTCGTTGCCTCCATCCAGTATGCCCAGACTGGACAGGTCTTCCCATCCCCTTCTTGTGGCGGTCCTACCCCTAGCACTGTGCTGCATGGGTCTCTTTACAGAGACAGCCTCTCACATTTTCTTCTGCATCTCCCTATCACTGTCCTCCCCCATCCTTCCTGAATCCCAGTTGGTAATCTCTGGAAGAAAGGGCCTGCCAGCCACAGATGTCCTTTTCACAGACTCCCAGCCACCAATTCAGAGGGAAGTACTTTCTTTCACCTGGAAGAGGCACTAAAGATGTGGCTGATGTATAAGAGGAAATAAAAGGATGAGAAATGGCATCTTTGCTGGAGATAATTGCAATTACCACACTGAGACCCAAGCCATCACAAATACTGTAAAATCCTGTTTTTACTTAATAGCATTTTAATGGAAATGTCAGGCTTACAGAATAAAAGTGAGCGGTAAAGAAAACATAAGTCAAGCTTACTAGTCCTTTGGGATCATTTTTGAAAAAATTGAATTTGGTATATCCTCGATTCATTAAAACAGGGGAAAGAATCCTGGAATGTTTTATCTACTATCATTTTTCAAATAAAGTGGAATTCTTTTTCATTAAAATGCTTGTGAAGAACCACCTATCTCTATTTTGCCTGGAAACCTCACTGCTAAAAAATTGCCACCATTTATTGGGGAACCTTCGGTGTGTCAGGCATCACACTGAGTAATTTACCTCTGTAATCCCATTTGTTTCTGATAACAAGTCTATGAAGAAGATGGAAACTATTTCCCTCACACAGGTTAGAAAGGTGAGGTCCAGAGAGGCTGACCCTTACCCAGGTTCACACAATCAGCGGCAGAATTAGCAGCAGAATCGGCATTTACCATTTACGCTGGGACTGTCTCGCCCCACACCCCATGCTGGGTTCACTCTACAGTTCTTGCACTTACTTGATTTAAATCGAATCAGAGACTTTTCTTCTCAGGTATGAGCTATATATAGTCCCTGAGATTAACAAAAGCAGGGAGGTGGATATTGCAAGATCAAATTCTAGTTTCAGTGGCGTTGCCTGAATTCTCTCTAGAGAAATAATTTCCATCTCTAGTTAAGCATACCAACCCATCACTTTTCCATGTCTGAAACATTTCCTAAGCACTGGTATGTCCTGGGGGCCTTGGATACAAGGATGGGGTGGACAGAGTTCCTGTTGTTCAGAAGCCTGTGACCAAATGGGGGTAAGGAGACCCAGACATGAACCACATTGGTGGGTATCCTGCCTGTGCAAGAAGCCAGGATTTCAGTTTTGAAGCATGGATTTCAGTTTCGATCTTGACTTCTAGAAAAGGAAGCTTGATTTTGGTAGTGCAGGAGAAAACAGGAGGTCTTGGCATAAGGAAAGACATGATCAGAGCTGGCCACAATGAATGAATCCACTAGTGGCCTGGATTCTGAATTGAGAGGGGAAAGGAAGAGTGGGGGAAGTTCCTGGAATAGTCTAGAATACAGGGGAACCCAACTTCCTTAAAATTTTTATTTATTTTTGGGGCTGGAGAGATGGTTCAGCAGTTAAGAACACTGGTTGTTCTTGCAGAAGACCTGGGTTCGAATCCCAGCACCCACACGGCAGCTAACAACTGTCTGTAACTCCAGTTGCAGGGGATCCAACAGCCTCTTCTGTCTTCCGAGAGCACTGCACAACACGGCTGCATTTACCTACATGCAGGTAATACATGCATACACATAAAATAAAAATAAATTAAAATTTTAAAATTTTTTATTTATTTTTTTATGTGTATGAGTGTTTTGCTTGCATGTATGTAAATGCACTGGTGTGTGCAACGCTGCAGAGGCAAGAAGAGGGTGTCTGACCTCCTGGAACTGGAGTTACAGATGGTTGTTAGCCACCATGTGGGTGCTGGGAGCTGAACCTGGGTCCTCTGCAACAGCAATCCATGCTCTTAACCACTAAGGCATCTCTTCAACCCTGGGAATCCAACATTTTGGCTTCTCTAGGCCACACTGGATGATGGAGAATTGTCTTGGGCCACACATTAAACACAGGGATGTCCAACCCATGACCCATGGATTTTGTGAGTATGCATTTTTGTTTTTCGTGAATTTCCAAGTTCACACTCACTCCAGAACCACACAATAGACTTACTAAAAGGAGGCAAAATAGTCTCATGATGTTTTAAGTAAGTTTACAACTTTGTATTGGGCTGCATGAATACACAGCTCTTCTGGGCTGTATATAGCTCTCAGGTCATAAGTCGGATGCACCTGGTAGATTAAGCATTCTGAAAGTGTGGTCCTTGGACTAGTCATATCTACGTCTCCTGAGAAATGCACACTTGTGGGTGGGAGCCCAGATACAGAAGCTCTGAGTGGGCTAGGCAATCTGTTTCAGCCAGTGCTCTGCAAGGCTAGCCCAGTCATAGGCTAGTGTCTGGAATCATTGTTTGTGTGACAAAAGATGAAGTCTAAACCATGGTCTGGAGCCAGAGAGCTGATGCAGGAGACTCCTTGGGCAGATTTGGCAGCCATTATTTGAACACGGGGGAAGAGAACAACCAGATCTCATGATCCTGGCAATACTGTGGCCTGACAGGAGACCCTGGGGCACAGGGCTGCTGCATTGCAGGGGTATGTAAACAGGCCCCTTTCCAGGCTGTTTGGCATGGCTCCTCCATCACTAGATTTCAAATGTGCACGTAGCACACTGGTGTTCCAGGAGAAATGCTAACCATGCACCAACGGAGTATCTTAAATTAGGCCCGCAGCTAATTTAAAGAGTTGCGGGATGAAGTCGTTAAAAATAAACGTAAGTACCATGAAGCCCAGCTCTGTCACTTGATAAATCTCTGCCATGGCAGAACCCCATTTGCTTGATGGCTGATGCGATGCAATCTGAAGAGAAGGCATAGACTATGAATCGGACAAGGCCTGTGTTCCCAAGAGATGAGGAAAGGAAGGACTTAATGAGAAACCCCTGTCTGATATATTAAAATCCCTTAAAGAGCCGGACCCACACTGAGCTAGTCCCACATGTCCCTCTTCATGCAGCAACCCTTTCTTCTCCGAACCTGTGCCTGGTCACTCCTGCCTCTCAGGATTACTTTCTTCCATGGCATGGTGTAGCATCCTTGGCAACAAGCACACTGGTGATGCCATAACTGGGTTCCAGGAACTGCAGGTTACAAGCATGTTGTCTTCATGAATTTCCACAAAGCAGATGTTGACATTACTGCTTTACAGACAGGGAAACCAAGACACCAGAAGAGAGACAAATGCATGGTGGACCCAGGTTAGAAGCCCAGGCAGGCGGGCTCCCAATTTGCATTTCTAACCCTACATAAATGGCTTGCACACACAGGGAGCTGGCAGGACTCAGTGCTTTGGGAAGTTATTGCTAACATACCATTTTTCTCTTGCAGGGATCCTCTGAAGAATTACAGTTCAGCACCCCAATCCAAAAATCCAAATTCTGAAGACTTCCAGCATCCAAAACTGTTTGTGCTTTAACATGATTCTGTACCACAGGACTTTGTTTCATGTACGTTTAATACTTAAAATATAGGCCGGGCGTGGTGGCGCACGCCTTTAATCCAGCACTCAGGAGGCAGAGGCAGGCAGATCTCTGTGAGTTCGAGGCCAGCCTGGTCTACATAGCAAGTTCCAGGACAGCTGGGGCTACAGGGAGACCCTGTTTCAAAAAGACCAAAAAAAAAGAATCTATAAAATGACCTTCAAACGATGAGTACGTAGTGTAATGAGGCATGAATGAATCTCATGTTCAGACATAGGTCTCATCCCCAAGATATCTCATCATGCATATGCAAATATTCCAAGATGTGAAGGGGGAAAAAATTTGAAATACTCTGGTTCTGTACATTTCGGATAAGAGGTATTCAAACTATGTAGGTGGTTCTGTTTGTTTCTTTTTTACTTTTAATTTTGATGAATTTCTTATGAAAATTTTTAGTTTGCATACAAAGCATTGGGTTCATTATGACATGCTCATGCTTTATAAATCATTATACTTTGCTCTTACCTGCCCCTCCCCCACACTGTTCTCCTCCACCTTCCTGGTTGGTTCCCTTCCCCCTCTCAGATCTTCCCTCTCTTGTTCCCTCTCCGCTCTAATGGTCCCCTGCCACTTTCATCTCTCTCTTTCTCTTTCTCTCTCTCACACATATATGCATCCTACCTGTATATCCTATACATATATGAATATATAAACTGGATTCTACATAAGAGAGAAAAACACCTGATATTTTAGGTGGATCAATTTCAGTTATAAGGAAAATGAGTTCAGAAAGGTTGACCTACTTTCCAGCTATTAAATTTGAACCTGAATCTGTTTGAGTTCAAAACCTGGTCATTTTTCCTTTGTTTTCTCAACTTGGCAGCGGGATTCAGCACCTCAACTCTTTCTCCTCCCTTCTAGTTAGGGAGAGAATCTCTTATACTTTTTTTAAGAGGGGGGAATGGATAAAGGTGGGCATAGCCCACACCAGCAAAAAACAGGTGTGTTGTTTAGGATCAAAATTCAACCTTTCTATGAGGCACCAAGATTGAACTAGTGCAGGGTCTGTAAATAACTTAAGTGACCTTTGGGAGGGTCCAGCGCTATGTCATCTGGACATAGCTGTCATGTTTTGTTTGCCAAACAAATCAATCTGGTACTTTACTGTTCTGGGCTCATGTGACTCACTGACACAGAGTGTCTGTGGAACGTCAAGCATTGAGGAGGCCGGAGGCAGCAGCCCGCCCCTCCCCACATCCCTGCTCTGGGATGCTTAGCGACCTGGCCTGACTGCTTGAGTGTTTTCTCTCGCTTGGCCAGACAATGAATCAGTGCAAGGACAAACCTGAGGACACATTCTCATGGCCACTCCCCCAGACCCGGAATGTGAGCCTTTTCAGAGCTGGAGAACCTGTTAGGGGTCACTGGGCCCAGCCCTTTCGTTTCTGTTTTCTGGATGAAGGACTTGACAGCTCATTTCCAGGGGCCTCCCATTAGGCTTCTTGGCCGGCAGGGCACTCGTGTCCAGTGCCTTCCCCGTTGCCTCTTTTGCTTGCCTCTTGTGTCTCAGCACAGTCAGTAGATGGACTAAAATTGTGTTGCCAATGACTCTTCTCCACTGTGATGTGGCCTAGTATATGGTAGTTTGGGGTGTAGACTTAGGGACTGGGGTGGGAGTCCCAGCTCTGCCACTTGAAGTCGTAAAATCCTGTGCTGAAAGAAGTGGCCACCCACCCCTACCCCCCAAGCAGTTAAACACAGGAGTTAGAGAGGCACGGGCAGTGATTTGTCTCATTTTCCTTTTGGAACAATGTAAGAAAGTGGAAGCCAAGTCCCTTGCTTGACAGGAGGCATCCAGTGAAGGGAGCAGGCAAGGCCCAAGTCTCCTAATTTCTTGTCCGGTCTTTAAATAAACAAAGGAGAGAAAATATTGAACACCAGGGTGGCTGAAATTCCGAGTAAATTCTAGACACTTTGGGTAGGGAAGGGAAGGCTATACTTTTGCCTAAAGGGCTTCCGAACTTCCTTAACTTGACCACCGTCTTTCTGTGATTTGGTTGAGGCCTTGCTTTCATTGGAAAAGAAAGCTCTTTGAAGAGAAAGCTCTTCAAAGTGTAAGCCTTGCCTTCACTGACTACCCGAGGCACGCTGGACCAGATGCCCCAGTGGAATTGTTGGGGTCCCATGCTGTCTGCTCACTGCCTGCCCCCTCTTCTCCATCCCACAATCCCATCTTTTGCAAATGCTCTTTCCCAAACCACTCATGTGTTTTACCTTTAAAAAAAATATGTATATGAGTATTTTGCTTGTGTGTATGTATGAGCACCATGTATATGTGTGGTGTCCAGAGAGGCCCGAAGAAGGTGTCAGAGCCCCAGGAACTGGAGTTACAGATTAAGACACCATGTGGACGCTGGGGAACTGCATCTGGGTCTTTTGCAAGAGCAGAAAGTGCCCTTAACTGCTGAGCCATCTTTCCAGCCCTGTGTTTCATCTTTTTGTATAATACTTTCCACGGTTTCTAGATCAGAATTAGCCATTTCTATGTCCATAACCTTCCTGACTTTGCACATCATCATTATCATCTTTATTACCACACTATCATCACTTTCACCATCATCATCGACTTCTTAACCATCATCATCATCATGAAATCCACTGAGGACTTATCCTCTAATATGTTCTATGTGAAGCCCATAGTATACCTGATTTTTTCCTTCAAAGTAGTTAACACATTTAATCAACTATTTATGTGTAACTCTGTGGAATACCTGTTTCATTTTGGAAAATTCCAGAAGGTCAGGCCCTGTGATTGTTTGGTCTAAGACTAAGCCTCTTTGTACACATATCTGGCAGTGGACATAGTCGTGCTTTGAATGCGTTCTCACAACAGCCTAATTAACTAGACACAATGACTAGCCTGAGTTCACATCTGGGGACAACTTAGAGAGGGTGAGCCAGTGGCCTCAGTGATGGAGCTGGGATTTGAACCCTGTGTTCTTCCTCCAGGGCCCATGTCCCTAGGCCCTCTGCTACCACATCCCTCTATTTCTGGAATCTTTTAGCCTTCCTCCTCTTCTCTATAAGTCGCTGCAAGAGCCTCTCTGAACTATGGGAGAACAAAAATTTTGTAGTGGCATCAGCAAGAGACTGTGTGACAATCGTAATCAGTGGTTATATTAGCTTGCTTCACCACCTCCAGAATTAGTAGAAAAGGCCAACTCGAGCTTTTATTGTGGAGCTTTGCTAATGAAGGGATCCCTTTAATTACACACTCAGCGCAAGGCTGTAACACAAAACATTTTGGTGTTTAAACGCTGTTCTGCAATCAAAGTACAGGGCTGCGAGAATGCAGAGGGTATGTGGGGATAGCCATGCATAGATGTTATTCTTTGCCGAGATTGTGATTTCTTTTTGGCATCCGATGCCACTCAAGCCCTGTTTATTCTCTGCAGCAGTCCTGCTGTGCACCCAGGGAGTCCTTAGTGATTTCACAGAAATCTCCCAGATAGTGTGGCACCTCAGACTTACAGTCAACTTTGTTGATGGCTGATTTGCCTTGAGGGTTCTCTCCATGTCCTGGTGCCAACACATCTGCTCTATCCCTGTAGGACAGATGTTGAACTTCAAACCACTTTCCCTTGATGACATAACCAGGGGCTCATGGTGTTTGTACCCTACTTTGCTATGTGTCAGTCAGTAGGAGGGAGCCTCATTGGACAAGACCACAGATCATTCTCAGGCAAGGATGTTCCATTCCAGCCTTTGCATTTGGTCCCCCTCCTCCTGTGGACCACCAATTCACAATATGTTGAGTATGAGTCTTGTGTCTTCCAAATCTCCACCTCATGCCCAGGGTGTATGCAGTATCTGGGTCTGGGAGGCTCATGTCCTGCTAACCCTCATCCCCAGTTGGGTTCCAATCCTGCTTGTCCTTCTCAGCTCATCCTAGAGGCCAGTCTCATCCTCTCCCCTTCTCTCCCGTTCACAAGTACACTCTTCTGCATTTCCCACCACACTTCTTGGTGGAATGTATCATTGTCTGAACTCACAGCATGACCAAATCTGTGTGTTGCTCCTTTCTCCTCAAAGACTGTGAGTTGAAATGAATCGATTTGTGTTCCCCTCCTGTCCTCTGCTTTCACAGGTGTGGTGGGGAAGGCCTGCTGGTGAATGACTGCATACGTGAAGTGTTTTTTAACATGGATGACATGAAGAATCGGGGATGACTCTGGCTGAAGGCAAGCCATTTGCTAGGTGTCAGTTTCAGAGACGGTTCAGCAAAGGCATCTCGAGGTAACTGATGACACCAAGAGTGACAGTTATCCTGGATCCACCCTTTACTAACTGCTCAGACTCAGTTTGCCTTTTGTGAAATGGAGATGAACAATACAGTCCTGCTCCCAGAACGGTGGGAGGGGTTCTGTGGGAGGATAAAAACAAGGACTGGCATCTGACATCCCGGTTGGAGCATGCTTATTGGATAACTGTGTGTGTATGTAAGACAGGATTGCAAGCTCCCAGTCTGCCTGAGTTACACAGTTACAATGAGACCTTGTCTCAAAAAGAAAAAAGAAAGAGAGGAGAGGAGAGGAGAGGAGAGGAGAGGAGAGGAGAGGAGAGGAGAAGAGAGAAGAGAAAGAGTTGTGATGTAGCTCAAGTTGGTCCTGAACTCAAGATCTTCCTACCTTACTCAGCCCCCCAGGTACTAGGATTACAGGCATGTGCTATCATGCCCCATTGGACATATAGTTCTCAAGTACCCATTCTGTAGCCAGGGATGTAGGCTCAGTTCAAGACCACCTTCTCCAGGAGAATCCATTACCTCTTCCAACTTGTCATATCCTCAAAGAACTCTAGTCCTAACAAAATTAGTTTTAAAAAAAAAATCAGCTAATAAATTAGGCATGCATATTAGCAATCAGGTCCAGAGAGAAAGTCGAACTCTTTTCTTTATGCAATTTGAATTCCCCTAACATAGAGTTGTTGTCAAAATCTATTAAAGTATTTAATTTCTCTTGTCACCACGCAATTCCCTGAGCAGACATCCAGACAGTATGCAGTGGTGTTTCTCACAGAAGTACTAAATGTTTAGTTATTGTGGTACATTTTTTAGATGAGATCTCCCTGATGGGTCTAGACACTAGCGAGACTGCGTTGAGTTCAAGCACAAGGTTAAGATAGGGCAGCACAGCAGCAAGAGCTGTAGGCTTTGTGGAATGAAGCAGGCCTGAGCTGTCATTTATCAACTGAGTGACCTTGGGAACGGTAACTTTGCCTCTCTGGGCGTCAGTCTCCTCGTTTGCAAAGTGGTGACAGTACCAAACCCACAGGGTCTCAGTGATCTCCGAATGGAATGCCAAACACAGAGAACCTAAAAGGCTGGACATGTAACTGGTCCTCAATACAAGACAGCTTTAAAGTCCCAAAGATGTGGAGATGCACAGACCAGGGTACAGAGGATATCATCCTCTTCCTCAAGGAACAGGTTGAGGAGGCGTGTGGGCATTGGTCAAGACTGTAACTTGAAATTCTTTTCCCTTTGTGTGTGTGTGCACGTGTTGTGTGTGCACACGTGCGTGTGCACTTGCACATGCAGGTGGGTGTAGGTGTGCATGTATGTGTACGTGGAGGCCAGAGTTCAGTTTTAGTATTGTTCTTTAGGAACCATCCACCCTGTTTTTTTAGACAAGGTAACTTACTAAGAGCTGACTGGACAGCAAGATCCACCTGTCTCTACCCAGCACAGAACTTACAAGCACCCAGATTTTTATGTGCGTGCTGGGGGTTGAACTCACGTCTTCATGGCATGGAAAGCACTTTACTATCTCCCCAGACTGCTTGACTTTTCTTGAACAATAACCTTTCCTAATACCCATTCATTCAAATAAATTAATATCCACTGGGCTGGACTCACCTAGTGAGAGCCAAAGGTTTCCATGCCAACAGGAATGTGGTGGGGACCTCACCCTCCAAGGAAAAACAAAACCCAGAGAAAATTCCACCATTTCCCTAACTAACAGGAGCTGAAGTCAGAACTGCCTCTTCCTTGGTTGTCATGGCAACAACTACTGACCTACCCTATCCTGTCAAATACACATGCCACATACCATAGGGGAGAGATGTGTGGGAGGTGGTGGTCCAGGGACAGGAGACAACAGAAAGGCTCTGCAGGGTCACATGAGAAGCACTGTCACCTGTTTTTACCACAGAACAAAACTGGAAAATGTATATCTTTTGTCAGGAACTGGAGGAGATCCAGTTTTACTTATTTTTTATACTTTTTGAAGTGTATGAGTGTTTTGCTTGCATGTGTGTAAGTGCACCCATAAATGCTCTCAGAGGCCAGAAGAGGGCATTAGGTCTGGTACTGGAGTTACAGATGGACAGTTTAGCCACCATGCAGATGCTGAGAACCGAACCCAGGTCCTCTGGAAGAGTGGCCATGACTCTTAACTGCTGAGTCATCTTTCCAGCTTTGGCTATCTAGTTTTTAGTGTACAGACAGATCCTTCAATGATTATAAACAGATTTAGAGCCCCTTGTCAAAGCCAGTTCAGACCTGGAGAGCAAACAATGATTCCTTCATCCATAACATGGAGAGAGGCTGATGTGCCCCACTGTGTCTCTCCTGTCCTGTTCAGTATTTGAGGAACCATGACTGATGCTGATGCCAGCTGCCTCTTTCTCCAGGCTGAGCAAACCATCTCCCGTCTCTGACTGAATGCAACCTGAACAGTAGTCTGGAACAGCAGAAAGCAGTGTGCCCATTTAACAGGCAAGAAAATTGAATGATAAGTCATTAAGAGTTAGCTATTTGTGCATACCTTCACCAGAGAATCTTCTTCTCACAGTACATGGTGATAAATAGTGTCCTACAACTGGTCAATATGCAGAGTTCTCAACCCTAAATGGGGATATTTATATCACACCCCAAAGCTAAGGGACTGTCTCATAAGAGTGGGTGCCAAGTCGTAGAGCCAGAGGCAGTAAAAGACTACAGTGAACAGAGCTTTCTGGACACAACAGGGCACTTATACACATGAACTCATAGCAGTTGTGGCTGTGTGTACAAGACCTGCTCAAGACCAAGCCAGACAAAATCTCAGCATGGATGGGGGAGGTAGACAGAAGCTCTACCCCTAACCTAAGAGCTATTGGCAACTGATAGTTGCTGGGAGAGGGAGAGTCAATCTTCTTTAAGGGTATGACCCCTGGTAAACAGATAGATGCTCCAGAGGATGGTCTCACATCCAAGAGCATTTGGACGATGCAAATTGGACTTGATGGGCTTTTTTTTTTTTTTAAGAGGTCGTCAAGTTGGGTGGGTAGGGAGGTAGGGGTAGATCTGGGGGTGGGGAGTCAATATGATCAAAATACTTATATGAAATTCTCAAAGAACAAAAATACTAGTCTAACAAAAAACGAGTGTCTGTGGGACTGGAGAGATAGCTCAGCGGTTAAGATCACTGACTGTTCTTGTAGAAGACCCGGGTTCAAATCCCAGCACCCACATGGCAGCTAACAACTGTCCATAACTCCAGTTCCAAGGGATCCGACAGTCTCTTCTATCCTCCACGGGCATTGCATGACATGGGTGCACTTACCTACATGGAGGAAATACATGCATACACATAAAATAAAAATAAAATATTTTTAAAAATGAGTGTGACCACCAACCAACACATATGGACACTTCCTTGTTTTTGATTTCAAGGTTGCGCTCTGCTCTGAAAAGTCTTCAGTGGGGACGGCAGAGGGATTTGCTTAAAAGGTTTAATTTTATTCCTCTTGCCTTTTTTGACTTCATGTAGCTTTTAAAAGTCACCTTCTAAGCTCAACACCTGTCAGACAAATCTACCCAGATGTCCTGTCTGCATCTCAGTGAGTCCAACGCTCATAGTTGAACACAATTTGTTTCCCAGAACCTGCTCCTTGCTGTTTCTTGTTGTTATTGGTAACTTTGCCAGCCTAGTGAGCCAAGCTCAAACCTGAAGTTGGCCCTGGCTTCTCCATGCCCTCAGCCTGGTTTCTGGGGAACTGCTTGAAGGCCACCCTAGTCCTCTTTTGTTCAGAGGTTCTGATTCTGGGCAGTCCCAGTAGGTGTAAAGTAGTAAGTGAGGTGGTCAGCCATGAAGGCCATGGGGCCTGGGATGCCTGGGCCCTGGCTGAGTGAGAGCTGGCATTCAAAGCATTTTTGAGCCTTACTACAATCCTTTAAGGCTCTTCTTCTTATGATTTCCATTTTCCACGAGTTGATGCCTATGACACCAGGATGACACAATTTGCCCAAGGTCATCCAGATTAGAAATATCCAAGACAGATTATGAGTGCAGAACTGCTTGACTCAAGGGCTCAGGCCCAATCAATGCACAGCACTCCTCCCCCATGCAGCCAGGAGTTTTTTCTTTCTGTTTCTGTCCCTCTTCTCTTGTTTGTTTGGTGTGTGTGTGGGTTCTCCTTACTATGTAGCTCTAGCTGGCCTTGAACCTATTATTTAAAAATATTTTATTTTTATTTCATGTATATGAGTGCTTTGTCTGCATACATGTATGTGTATCATCTGTGTGCAGTGTTTATGGAGGCCAGAAGAGGGCATTAGATCCCCTAGAACTGGAGTTATAGACAGTTGTTAGCCACCATGTGGGTGCTGAGAACTGAACTCAGGTCCTTTGCTAGTGCAGCTAGTGCTCTTAACCACTGAACCATCTATCCAGTCCCATAGCCTTGAACTTTTGATCCTTCTATCTCTGCCTCCTGAGTTCTGGGATTACAGATATGCACCAACACACCTGGACTGAGTTTCTTAAGAGCAGAGTGCTCCCTCTTGTCTTGTTTCTATGTTGGCACTGTGACATTAGAGGCAGTCTCGCAGCATCTGATGAGTAAGTATCTGACTGAGGTGTCCTGGATAGAGTTCAGAGACAGTCAGTCTGAATCTGAATTCTACTCTGCACCAAAGGTCCCTTTCTTTTTTAAATTGAGAATTTCATACATACATATCATACGGTAGGACCAATTCCAACCCCCTTTTCCTCCTCCCCTCTAACTCCTTCCTTACTCCCTCCATTATTCCCTCCAAAGTTCATGTGCTTTTTTTTTTTTTTTTC
>NW_008338996.1:542489-577373 GCF_000622305.1 Nannospalax galili | reverse complement strand
TTCTCGGTCTTTTTGAGACAGAGTCTCCCTGTAGCCCCAGCTGTCCTGGAACTCACTATGTAGACCAGGCTGGCCTTGAACTCACAGAGATCCACCTGCCTCTGCCTCCTGAGTGCTGGGATTAAAGGCGTGTGCCACCACACCCGGCCATGTGCTCTTTTTTTAAACACACAGCATCCACTTAGTGATGTGCATGTGCATGGATGTAGGGTCATCTACTGGAGTATGGACTCTTTCCTAGGGGCCACATCACTGAAGAAAACTGACTCCTCCTCTTCCAGCATTCAGTCATCAATTTTCAATAGCTCCTCAGCTTGGGGTGGGACTTCGTGAGCCTTTCCTCCACGTATGCTGGAATTTTCTGGCTTGATTTTGAACAGGTCTTGTGCACGCTGTTACAGTACTGTGAGTTCATATGTGCAACTGCTGTGTTGTGTCCAGAAAATACTGTCTCCTTGTAGTCATCCACTGCCTCTGGCTCTTATAATCCCTCCCCACCCCCATCCCATGGTGATCCCTAAGCCCTGGTTGGAGGAATGTGATACAGATGTCACATTTAGGGCTGAGAACTCTATAGTCTCTTGTTCTCTGCACATTGACCAGTTGAGAGACCCTTTCTTCCTATATGACCACTGGGAAATGACCTTGAAGAAACAATTAGGCAACAGCTAGAGGACTGTAGTGGGCTAAACTATGCCCCATCTTCCAGATATATCCAAGTTCTAATCCCCAAAGCCCATGACTGTGCCCTTATGGGGACAGGGTCTTTTCAGACATAATCAAATGAAAGATTTTGAGATCACCTGGATAGGGCCCTAAATCTAGTGACAGGTCAGGTGTCCCAATGTACAGAGGGAACTTTGCTGCTGACACATACAGAGGAAAGGGCCACATGAGCACAAGGACAGGGGCTAGGGTCATGGTACCAAGTAATAAACCAGAGCTAACTGAAGAGGCCCAGAAGGAGCCTCCCTCTGCAAGATCAGAACTGTGGCCCTTTGATTCACACACAGGCTCCAGAACCACAGGGGGATCCTTTTTCATGGCTTTATGGCACCCTGCTTGTTGCGGGGAGTGGATGAGGCAGCTCTAGGAAACTAATATCAGGTCTCAGTGTCTTCCTCTCTGAAATGGGTGGCCATGGAAGGTTATTCTGCAGTAATAAATGGAAAGAACTCCAATAAGGCCCTGTGGGCAGTGAGCCCTGCATGAAAGTCAGGTGCACAGAATTATTCTAGAACATTCCCAGGCAATACCTTGGAACTGTCATTCCCCAAGGCACACCTGGCTGGCTGCCTCTGATTCCACACTCAGGCTTGTAAACTGTTTAACTTTAGATCCAGAATACCAGAAGGAGGAGCCACAGGGAGCATCGCTTGAAGCCCAGCTGCACAGGCCAGCAAAGGCAGTTGTGTCCTTGCAAGGTTGGTGACTAAGTGCTGGCCCCACTCCAGCCCCAGATGATGAGCCTGTCACAGTGGGTTTCACAACACATCTGTTTCAGGAATAAGCCTGTTGTCTCAGACTCTAGAGATAATAGTATGTTTTCCTATACACAGGTATGACATGTTCACTGAAGCCCAATGTTTCTACTTGTGACCAATTTCTTAAGTGGCAAGAGCCCGTCAAAATCTTCACAAGCACCAACGACATGGAGACAGTCAAGGAGGGTTCCTTTGTTACCATAAACCTAAGACAACATTGACTGTGGCTTGCAGGGACCCGGTTGGGGGTGGCTGGGGGAGGGGACAGCGTTTTCTCTGAAATTGGTGCCTCTAAAGACTGTGCCTGATTCTGCAAAGGAGTCAGGTCCATGGGCTTCATGCATATGGATGGCAGCCGGCCGTGGTTGAATGATAACCTGCAATTTCTCTGCCTGCGTTAATCGACTTTGGTTGGTTACTGAGAATTTGACTAGGATACGCTATGCTACTGCACATACCAATGATCCCTGGGATCAGAACACAGCTTTGCTGGATTTGACTCAATTCCAGCTTGAGATAAGAAAGCATGCAGTGGAGTGTCCTATATGAGATGGGCAGACCGTGCCAGAGAGAGAGAGAGAGAGAGAGAGAGAGAAACATACAAATAGGAGAGAACCTGACACTGTTCCTGTAGTTCCACACATGGAGGGGAGGCCTGGACCAGGGAGGCAGAAACCTTCTTCAAAGCAAACAGTGGGATTCTCTTTTCTCCTTTTCTCTGGGACTAGGACTGGGGTGTGAACAGAGGGCTCATCTGCCCCAGGGCACCAAGTCCAGCACAGAATCTGTCTGCCTTCCCAAGACAGTCTGTTGGTACTGGGAGAACTGTCTGCCATGCTCCTTGGGAGTCAGGCCTCAACTACTCAGGGCATCAGGAGGGTCTGCAGTGGGTCATGCTTCCTGGCTGACCCTGCAGCTGTCCCAGCTGTGGAGCCTCCATTCCTTATACAGTTGTGTCATCAGGCAGCCACTGGCCTTTATCTCTGACCTCAGTTCCCTCTGGAGTTCTCTGTATCCTGAGTTCTGCCTGGATCCAACACCCTCCTTTCCCTTAACTCTCTGCTGCTGGGGTCTCTACATGCCATGGTGATCAAGTACATCCAGGCTGACAGATGGGATTCCCGAGGCCACGTGTGAGTGGTGTGGAACGGTATGAGTAGTCTAACTTCCCCCAATGTCTGTTGCCCTGCAGATTGCTCCCCAAGAAGAACCGTTTGGGGAAGAGGTTCTGGACATAGATACTACCAAGTTCAAGGTCCTTGTTACGTATGCAGAGAGGAATTGGGTTCTGGAGTTGGAAGACAACTTTCCAACATGTCTTGGCACATAGGTTTCAAGGTTCAAGGGAAAACCCAATTTGCCAGCTTCTGTTCAGGTGACATCTTTAGCTCTTCCTGACCACTCTTTGCAGACTGGTTTGGCTGGTTTGGAGCCACCTCTGAACCTCAGGCAGTAGCATGCGGCTCAATCTAGGACAGAGGCTCAGTAAACTTTGCTTAGGCCTGTGAACGTGTCTGCTTTGCAAAACATACATCAGACCTGGAAGCCTTCCTGAGGCCAGCGCAGAGGAATCATTTCAGGATTCTGCAGATCCCTCACCTACCAACCATTTCTGCATGTAACATGGTGTGGAGGTGGAGAAGGATCACATGATACTATCACATCACCATGCTAATTTTCTACTTGCATTTGTGATTCTGTGCACATACTGTGATAACTGCTATCAGAGCCTATGACCTGCAGGACCTGCCCTGGGGGCTTTGCACACAGTCCCACTAAGATCTACCCTCAACATGCTAGTTAGGAATACCAGCCCCCTTTTCTACAGATGGAAACTGAGGCATGGGGAGGTCACACAGCTCCTAAGGGCTGGAGAATGAATTCACTTTTGGTCTAGAGGGTTCTGCCAGGCTGTGCTGGCATATGAGACTAGCAACAATAACTAGTCATGAGGATTTTCCCTGTGCCGGGCATGGAAGGAGTGTGGGTATGTTCCACCCTCTCCCCACCTCCATGGCTTTACAGGTGAGAACAAACAGGCCCAGAGACACAAGGTGACTTTCCCAAGTGATCCACACCCAGCTAGAGACAGAGAGAGCCCAGAGTAAAAGGCAATGAGGAGCTTTGGAACCTGGTTGGACTTGATGCCTGCCTGACTTTGAACAAATTGTTTAGAAACGTTTTTAGGGTTGGTGAGATGGCTCAGTGGGTAAAAGTGCTTCTACCAAGTCTGATGACCTAAGTTCTATCCCCAGGACCTACATGGTGGAAAGAGAGAATACACAAATAAACAAAATGTAATTTAAAAAAAAAAAACATTTTAAGGTAAATATTTTTTAAACTGGTAAACCAGGAGCTAGGCATGGAGCTTACTAATTGAGAGCTTATTTAGCGTGAGTGAGACCCTGGGTTGAGTCCCTAGTATTATAACAGATGAATTCAATTTTCGTTAACTATGTACAACATAAAATTTCCCATTTTAACTGTTTTCTGTACATGGGCATTCACTGCTGGGCAGCCATCACCACCATCACCTCCAGACCCTTCTCTCCTCAAATGGAAACACTGCACCTAATAAACGCCACCTCTCACCTCCCCTTCTGTGCAGGCCCTGCCACCCCCTGTTCTACCTTTTGTCTTCTAGGGACCTCACCTACACAGAATGATATGGCATTTGCCTTATTCGACTTAGCACAGTGCCCTCAAGGCTGCCCCCGTGCAGCCTGTGTGAGAATTTTCTTTTTAGAGACTGGTGACATCCATGGCAATGTGGGCTACATTGGCTCATCTTAGCTCATCCCTTTGTCTGCAGATGGCCTGAGGCTGCTGTGAATAGCGCCTCTGAGAATGTGTGTGTACCCGGGCAAGTCACTGGTCTGTTGGTCACCTTCTCCCCTAAACCTAAGTTTTCAGCCTGGCTTAGAGGGGAGTCTCCACATAACCAATGGCCAAACATTAGAGACTGACTGTCTTTCTCCCTTCATTCATGCTTTGAGTCAGTCAAGAGAATCTTGCCTCTTTAATCACCCAAGGTCTCATGAGCTGCTGCCATTGCCTGTCACACTGAGGACTGGGTCATCTGAATTCCAGCCTTTTGGCCAGCCTGGTCAGTCAGCGTTCATTTCCAATACATCTTCTCCATCACAGCCAAAGAGTAGAGCTGGCCACGTCATCCCTGGCCTTACCCAACCCCTTACTCACTCTGTCATTTCCTTCAAGGATTTGTTCAAATGACCCCTTCTCAGACAGGGGTGTCCAAGCATTCTGCTGGCAACTGTACCCGGCACCCTTGGGCACCCCACGGCTCCTTCCTTGTTCCATTTTTGACCATTGTACTCATCATTCCTTGGGATTGGAAGAGGTGTGATCCAAGACGTCCTGTGGGGACTCCAGTGCCAGGATGCTCAAATCTCTTGTGGGAAATGGCATGGTGTCTGCACAGATCCTGCTCACACCTACCTGGGTACTTTAAGCCAGCTCTAGGTCACTTATACTGCCTACAGAACGCAAGCACTATGCAGATAGTTGATATATTGTGTCGTTCAGAAAATGACAACAATAAAAGATCTGCACATGCTCAGTACAGATGCAACGCCCCCCACCCCGCCCGAATACTTTCACTGTGTTGTATCCACAGACGCTGAACCTAGGAGCACCGAGGCCGGCTACATCAATTTTATGCACTTATTTTGTGTCTAGTCCAACTCCTGCCCTTTCACGGCACACCATCCGTGGAGAATGTCATCTCCAAGTCAGGGGTTTGATGGTATCCGGTCCCTACTGGCTCCTCAGATTCCACACACAGGAACACTCAGTAAGTCCCTGTTCAGAGTGCAGGTATGGGGAATGACCAGCTCCTCTGACTGCAGGACAAAGCCTCAGCTCCCTGGCCCACCAGCCTTCTCCAAGCCCACTTCCTCCCTTGTCCCTGTTCATGTTCCAGCCACACCCTTCTGCTTGCTGTCTTCCCATTGTCCACCAGCTTTTCACGTGCGATTGCCTCCACCTACACGTCATTCCTCTGCTCCGCTCCATCATTCTGCTGGCTCCCTTTGCCAGGCTCCCATGGCACCCCATTTTAACCCGTTTCAGAGCCCTATTCACACTCTATTGCAGCTATCCCTTGTCACAATCAATTTCTTAATGGCCAGCTCCCTGGGGGCAAGATGGTCTTGGTGGCTCTCAGATCCTAGGGGCTGTGTGCTGGGCTCACTAGGGAAGCAAAAAAATGTCTACTAACAGCACTTGGGAGGCAGGGGCAGGCAGATCTCTGTGAGTTCAAGGCCAGCCTGGTCTACATAGTGAGTTCCAGGCCAGCTGGGGCTACTGGGAGACTCTGTCTCAAAAAACAAACTCAGTCCCCAGTACTCTTCAACCACCTGAGCCCCAAATCCAAACCTTAGCTTCTAGATCTAGGACAGTATCTTTCAGGAGTTGTTTGGTTGTATTTGTAGAATTTCTTTCAATACTACAGTTTCAAAACTGGAAGCCTAGAAGCCAGCAATGCCTTTAATCCCGGCACTTGGGAAGCAGAGGCAAGTGGATCTCTGTGAGATCAGAGCCAGCCTGGTCTACACAGCGAGTTCCAGGCCAGCTAGAGCTACAGAGAAAAAAAAAACAAAAAAAAAAAAAAAAAAAAAAAGCCAACCTTGCAATGGCATGGATGCAATGTGTGCCCTAAACAATAAACAACATGGCAAGCAGTCCACCTCTAGAGGTCTAGGTTAGCGTTCAAGTGCAAGGGAGGCGTTGAGGGTTGTGTGGAGGACCTGCTTCCTTTGCCACCACCAAAGTCTTTCCATCATTTGTTACCTCTGGGGGCCGGGCTGATCAGTGTCAGCCCCAGAGAGAAGACCTGTCCTTTCCTGTCTTATCCATCACATTCTGGCAGCATGCCCTCTGAGCACAGAAAACACCCAAGCCCACTCTCTTCCTAGAACCCGCTGTATTTATAATCATCATGTCATGGAGTGGACAGCATCCAGGGACCTCAGGAACCAGCTGTGCCCACCCCTTGTTTTATATACCTGAGGACATGAGTTCAGAGAGGTTGAATGACACTTGCTCAGGCCACACAGTTCATAAGGAATTTCACTTCGCTTTCCTTAAGGCAGAATCTCCCTGCTCCCTAGTTGAAGCTGCAGGGTCCTAAAGGACTCTAGAGTTTAATCTAAAATTCTCACTTGGGCTCCATCCTGACCACTGGATGGAGACTCATTTGTAACTTTCATTCTCTTCCAATCAGCGGCATTGGAGGCCATTTCAGATGCTAGACTCTCCTCCTGGGCTACCTTCTCTGCTCCCCAAAGACAGGAAGTGGACAAGAGTGCAATCTTGTGTTCTCACTGTCCCCTGGGTGAATGGTCTGCCATCAGCAGAGGGGCAGCAGCAACCTGCCAAGTCTCTGCCACTCTCCACGGAGAAGGAGCGTCTCTCTGTCTGCTGAGAGGTGGGGGCTGCTTTGTGTGGGTGCAGGAGTTCTGTGGACTCCTGTGGATGGGAGTAAGGCTAATTCAGGAGCTGGGGGTTGCAGGAGGGTCAGGAAAGCAGGTGAGGGGCAGCTTGGTTGGAAGGGGACTCTGAGCTCCCTCCCTGGTAAGGGAGCTGTGAGTCACCAGCCACCTCCAACAGACGAATGCAGGAGCTCAGTCCCAGAGGAAATTATTACTCCTAATTATTATTATTAGACATAATGACTAATTAGTAAAAATAGCTACTATTTACACAGTGCCAACTTGTGCCTGCTTCTTAATGCGTATTATTTCTTTTTTCCCCTATTTTACTCTTTCAAGCTTATTTTCCATTTTCCTAATTATAAAGTCAATATGTGTTCATGAAAAAATATCTAAAGACTCCAAAAAGCAGAAATGAAATGGAATAAAAAAATTCACCATTTGGCTCACAGTGAAACATTAAAGGCATGATTAACATGCTAATGTTTGCTTCTCTTTCTTGGTGTGTATGTGTGTGCACGCACATGCATGTGTGTAGTGTGTGAGTTTTAATATAAATGTGATTACACTTCTATAAGACATTACCATTCATGCTCACATTTTAGAGATGAGGAACATGAAGATCAGAGAGGACGAGTAACTTGTCCAAAGTCACACAACAGGGAAGTGGGTGGACGGGGATTCTGGTGAAATCTTTCTATTACCAAATGTGTCATTGTCTCCCCTGCTATGTTCATGTTCCTTTCCATACAGCAAGGGCAAATCGGGAATTTGCTCATTTTGAGGCAGAGTCTTGATATGTAGCCCAGGCTGGCCCCCCAAGTGCTAGGATTACTGCTGTGTTCCTGGCTTGTTTGGGGATGATTTTCATTTTGTTTTGCTTCCTCGTTCCCTGACCCAGGTCCTGACCCATACCCCACTGAGAGAAGCAGCCGCAGTAAAGAGATCAAAATTAGACCGGCTATGTCCACTCAACTGGCCAGTACCTGACTATGGAAAACGTGAACAGCTTAAGCTTCGATGAAGACACTCTGTGAGAAACTGGAGGGATTCTGTGTTTTCTGATCGTACAGATATCTGGAAAGCTGAAATCAGAAAGCATAAGGAACTATTTTTTTGCAAGCTGTTTTGTGGGAGACAGCTAAAGAAAGTTCTACAGAGCTACTGTGGGGTCCCCAAGATCTTCACTCTGAGACCCAACCTGCATGCCCAGAAGGGGCTGGGGTGTGGGGAACTCTCCATGAGGAGGGAACAGGGAGGACCAGGAGTTGACTTTCAGCCAAATGTTTGAACAAAGTTAAAAGTACTAAGTGTCCTGGTGACACAGGCAGAGAGCACCAGGTGACACTACCTGTATGACAAGCACCGGGCACAGGGACTGTAAAAGAACACAGCACCCCTCCCGTAAGGAGCTCACACTGGGGCAGAGAGGGTCCAAAAAGGACAGTTACACACATAAGCCGCAGCAAGAGAGAAGACAGAAGAAAAAAACCCAACAAACTAAAATTAGAAACAAACAAAAGTCCTCAAGATCAGATCTCTAAAAACCTCTGGATGAGAGAATTCAGGGTTAAAAGGAAAAGGTGGGATTGGAGCCGGGGACCAACATCAGGAACAAGCTGCTTAAGGCACATTTTTATACAAAAGTCTTATGCACATGGAAATAAAGCGATAGAGACAAAGGGACAAATAAACCCGTCTCATCTTCACTTTACATCTCTTAATGTACAGCAGTGAGTTGGCACACTTTGCTCCCTAGGTAGTTTTTAGGATCTTTCTTTTTTGTGGCCTGAACAAGATATCTGGAATGTGTTTTGTTTCCCTGCATATTACATTTACAAAAAAGCTCACTGTGTGAGTACACGCGTGTTTGTGCGTGTGCATGTGTGTTTGTGTATGCGTCTAGGTGCATATCTTTTTGTGTGCGCAAACGTGTCTGTGTGCATATGTTCGTGTATGTTTATATATGTGCACGTTTGTGTATGTGCATATGTTTGTGTGTGTATGTGTTTGTGTGTGCATCTTGTTCCACAGTCTGAAGGTTCTGTGATCTCTAAGTGAATAGACCAGGGGTGGCTGAATTTTGCCCCTGGACCCTGGAGACATGAAGTGTTGGGAATGCTGGGAAAGCAGGGAATGCTGGGAATGAAGAAAGGGATGCTGGGAACACTTCCTACTATTCCAAAGCTATTTCCTACTCCCACCTGTAGAACCTCCCTGGGGGCAGGTCCATCGCCCATTCTTGTCCTCAGCTGTGTTCCTCTCCTCACAGCCTCAGCCCCAGTTTCCCCCATTGCTTCCCACTTCATTTCTACTGCCCAGTCCCTCTGCTTGACTATCCAAACAGGAATGACTCACACATGTCCCTGGTGTGGGAAGAGAAATGCCTGCAGAGGAAAACCTGCAGATACTGGCCTTCAGTGAGCGGCCTGGGGCTGATGAGGGTGACTGCCCAGAAGCCCCCTCATCCCTACAGCAGGAGGAGGTGTCCCAACTCACCGTTAGAGGAACAGGCTTGCCACTGATGGGCGAGGCCTGCATGTGGGGGGTGCCTGAAGACAAAGGAACAGCATGTGCAAAGACTCAGGGGCACTAGCAGCTGTGGGTCACAGTCAGCCTCAAAGCTGTGGGGCTCTCCTTCTGGGTCCTCAGCAAAGAAGCTTTGCAAAGGAAATGTCACGTCAGTGCTCACTCAACAGCTTTACTTCAAGCGATATTAACTGAATTTGACCTGGCCGTCTAGAAGTGAATGGACTTATTGAGAGAGCCTGGCTATTGAGGAATGTCAGACTGCCACGTACACATTGGAGACCACAAACGGGTCCCCGGAGAGTCTATGTATGCCTGAGCGCTGCTCACAGGCCATGTGCTCAGAGTAGCTTTCCCAATAACGAAAAAAAAAAAAAAATCCTTGTTTTCCACCTTGCAAATATCCGAGCAAGGTACGTTAGCCTCACAGCAACCCCGTGAGGCAGGAAACGGGCCTGTACAAGTGGCATCTCCCTGGAAGCCACACAACCGGCCCGTGGCAGAGCCGGAGTTCAAGCCAGAGTCCATCCTTCCCTCTTCTGCTCTGTCTTCCAGCCCTAACTACAGCCTCTCTGCCATCCAGTCCTGGATCATTTCTCTCTCCTCTCTCCAGGGACACAGCCTATGGGAGCAAGAATCACCATCTCCTCTGCAATAGCCCCAAATAATCTTCCTAGCTTCCGCTTCTTACTAGCCTCCCTGCTCCTCCTTTGTATAAACTTTGACACCATCATCATCATCCTGAGACAGAAAAATTGGGGAACTTAGAGAGGCAGAGAAGGGTAGTACAGAAAAAGGGAGGCTGGGGGGCAATCCCATCCTCAAGGGAGAGGCCAGGAGGTTGTGGGGCTCCTTCAAGTGTGGGGCCTCATGCACATGGGGTCCCATGGTGGGCACAGCAGAGATGGCTGAGGTAGGCTGGGGAGCAGTGGGTCTTCAGAAGGTAAGCTGGGCTGGGTCTGGGGGAGAATGTGGCTGTGGCATGGGGACTCTGGCCACAGAGGGGCCTAGCTGTCCCATCACCTCCCCACACTCAATGGCATTTGTGTACTCTAAGGGGTCATTATGGCAGAATGACTGGACACAGTCCTCAGTGGGACAGGACTACTCCACTGCAGTGGCAGAAAAAGGTTTGGGTCTCACTCAACCCTTTACCACATGCCCCTGGGTAACATGGTAAGATGTATGTCCAGTGAGCTGCTGGGCTGGGAAGGAGCCATCCTTTGTTCTCATGCCTACTTGTTCTGCTGGATGCCTGTCTTTACTCAGCTCCTGGTATCCCTGGGGACTCTATCTTATTATTACACATGCCTCTCCCACACTCCATAGTCCTTCCCTCAGGGGATGGACTGTCATCCATGAAGGGGCTGCTGCCATCACACTATTCCCATCACCTTTGTCCCCTTGGCTCCATTCCTGCTGGCCACCCTGGACTTGCCAGGCATGACCCCCCACCCCTGCAGCTCTGCCTGTGGGCCCATCCTCCCTTGATGCCTGGCTTAATTTTTACGTGTCCTTTCTCTGCAGCTTCTCTGACCCCTGATGCAAAGTGTGTCCTTCCCTGCTTGATTTCCTCCTACAATACTTACTACCTCCTAACTCACTCTATCTTTTTATTATTATTATTTTCTCTATTTTATCCTTCTCCATTGCCTTCGCCACTAGAACATGTGTTCCATGAGATTTGGGTTTTTGTGTTTTGTTCATTGACACATTCCCAGCAGTTCATGTGTAAAGTGCACCTCAGATACTCAGTAAGTATCTCTTGAATGAATGAACAAAGAAACAATGCTTCTAAATGTTACTGGGAGTTTCATACTGTACCTTGTTTCATTCTACAGATAAACTGTTGAGGGAAACACTATTTCCCCACTTTATGGAAGAAGAAATAGAAGCCAATTGAGTGTCTCAAAGGGCAAAATTTAACACACCTAATATGTGGGATTTGAATCCAGGATAGCCTGCCTCTAACGCTTGTGCTTAAGTTCTCCAAGCCGCAGACAGTGTCACCTATGTTCCACCAGCCTGTGGCCCTGAAGTTAGTATTTAACTAGAACTCCTAGGCATCAGAGAGGGATCTGTTGCTTCAGGTTTCCAAAGGTCTTTATTTAAGATAAGTTCATAGGGAGATATGGTTCTGTGATTCTGTTTCATTTCATTTTTTGGAGCATTTGAAGTTGTTCCACTGACTGCTGGATTCAGTTGCCAAAGCTGAAAAGTCGCCTGGCCATCTACTCCCTGCTGAATCATGCATGTATGTAAGGGCACCATATGTGTGCAAATGCACAGAAGCCAGAAGAGGGCATTTAATTCCCTGGAACTAGTTACAAACAATTGTTAGCCACCATGTGGGTGCTGGGAGCTGAGTATCTCTCCAGCCCAATCATCCTCTGAATTTCTATTTTAATCATAATAGTTTTTGTTTCTAAAGGTCTTATTTCTTTTTATAAAGCCAGACTTATGCTTTTTTATTTTTTACAATCTTGCCAATATGGTTTTGTTTTTGAAAGCTTATTTCTTTAAGGGTGTTGAGTGCATTTATTCTACAGTATGTGTGCAATCGTTTTAATATTCACAGTCATTGTGTAATTGGCTCTAAATTATTCTGCTTCACATGGCTCATTTTTCTGTGAGCTTTAAATGACCTTTTATTTCCCATTATGGACCTGTCTTCCTTGGCTTTTCTCTGTTTGGAATTTTTTGTGTCTGGGGTGTAAAGTCCATTCCCTCAGAGAGAACTGTGCTTGCTCTTGCCATATGCCTGGGAACACTAAGGATTTTAAGCAGCTTTGAACTGAACTATGAATATTCTGCTTTTGACCGGAAATTCACTATGTAGACCAGGCCAGGCTAGCCTCAAACTCACAGGGATCCACCCATCTCTGCCTCCACAGTGCTAGGATTAAAGGCGTGTGTGTCACCACACCCAGCCTGTATTCTGTTTTTCAAATCACTCAGATAATGTGAATTCTAATCCCAAACTCTCAAGAAGGTGGGAGTACAGATTCTTAAAGATGTGGCCATCACTCCTTGCCCCAGAGCCAAGGCCATGCCTGGCCAGCATCCCTCCATGGCCCAACGTGGGTTGGTCTTCCCTAGTTCTCTACTGTTGGCATCCTTTAGAAGT
Source organism: Nannospalax galili (assembly GCF_000622305.1). NCBI lineage: Eukaryota > Metazoa > Chordata > Mammalia > Rodentia > Spalacidae > Nannospalax > Nannospalax galili. The sequence goes on along the minus strand of NW_008338996.1, from coordinate 564,780 downwards.
CCTTGCTTTATGTGGGGACCCTGGTCTAACTCCTTCATTGTTTTGGTTTTGAGTTTTATCTCCCTTCTCCAAACATCGGGTCCAAACTCCGGGCCACCAGAGACATGCTGGAAGGTAGGCCAGTTTCAGCACCTGGCCTGTGTCTGCTTTCAGACTTCTGATAATTTCTCTTACTTGCCTGCCAACTCATCCATACATTCAACAGAAATCATTTTTTAAAATTACCCAGCACATACCAGAAGAATTTCATCAAATGCCTAGTCTGTTATATTATTAGAAACAGAAGATCTATTGTGTGATTCAACAAAAAAAAAATTATGTTCATTGCTTTTTGCTCAGTATAAAAACAATGTGTATTCTCTAAAGAGGAAAAATGAAATAATGGATAAACAAATAAGATTCAAAACATATATATTTGCCAGAAATAACTTGTTAACACCTGGATACAGAAACTTCCTTTTCTGTATAAAACGAGTTCTTTTGATTTATTCTTTGGAAGGGTTTTTTTTTTCCCCACATTGTGCATATAATGAACATCTTTCCCTGGACTTCACTGTTGTGGTTTGCTATGGGTCTTAAGTGTGTACCCAAAGGATCATGTGGTAAAGACCTGGTTCCCAGGCTGGTGCTCTTGGCAGGAGGTGGAGTCTTTATGGGATAATGGGAGATCTTTGGGTCATTTGAGATGAACTTTCAGAGGATGCTGCACTGGGTAGTCCCCTCCCTGATGTGCTTCCTTGTCATGGGCCCCCAAAATGATCAAGTCAGTCACTGACTGAAAGCTCTAAGGCTGTGAGTGAAAAAAAAAAAAATCTTTTCTCTTTAGAAGTTAATTCCTCAGCTATTTATTATGATAATAGAATGCTAACACATTTATAATTCTTACTAAATGCCATTTTAAGTGACAAGAGTGTATATATGTGCCAGGGTATGTCCCAATGGAAATGGTGTTTGGATAAAAATCTATCTGACTTTAAGTCCTTACTTTTCCTGTTGTTCTGTGCTAGGCATCCTCTGCTAAGCACCAGCAAAAGCACTTGGAGCCTTGGAGAAAAAGATGGATTCCCCATCTTCCACTACAGGCCTGGGACATCTTTCATCACCTGTGCTGTTTTATGCCCGATCTGGTCAGCCTGGAGTTTCTACTGAGCATTCTGGTGGGTTTGGCTCAGTCCTTTTTTCTGCTCCTTTCCCTGAATGTGAGGAAGTCATTAGCTGGTCCTCTGGGTGCTGGATTTCAGAACGGCCATGTGCTGCTTCTCCAGGACAGGTGGGAGTTGGGAGCAGAATCAAAGCCCCAGTGGTGGTTTCTCGGCCATGCCAGACATTGTACCTCAGTGTCTGTGCTGCACCACATGAGAGGTGACTCCAGAGTGTCTGCATGCAGTGGCACGTTCTCACTCAGGGTTGGGGGTGGGGGGTGTTATCAGCCTCAGCCTCTGAGAATGAACTCTGATGGTTGGTGACATTCCTGTGGCTCCTGGAACCACACAGCCCTCGCCGGAAGCTTGGAGGTGGACACAGTTGGATGGCCTCTGTGCAAAGGCAATAATAAGAGGCCCATGTACAGAGGGCTTCCTATGTGTGAAAGTGCACTGTGCTTCACATACATTATCTCGAACCCACATATCAGCCCTGTGTGGTTAGGTGGTTGTTTCTCTTATAGACAAGAAAAATAAGAATTCAGGAGATTTTCCTGCCCAGCATCTACCTAACAAGTAGACAGCAGAGTCACGACCCAACGCCAGGTCTGCCTCACTCTTCCATATGTTTCTTTGGGAGTTGAGGACACAAGCACTTGATGGGAATATGGAGAGTACTTTGCTAAATTTGTGGCAGTCCTGTGGCTTGGGTAGAGAGCACCCACCAAGATTCAAGGCAAAGCTTGAGGGTGTCACTGAAAAACAGCACCCATCTGCACAGACTGGAACCATCAACATGTTGTCCGTCACAGATGGGGGAGGGGCTCATAAGGCCATCCCAGAGGAGCTATAGACAGTTAAAGGTTGGAGGGGAGTTGTGAGCCACTGGTACGTTGCCCCCTCCCAAGCGAGTAATCACCCACCCGTGTTCATGAAGGCAGTCCTGCTTAAATGCAGCAGGACACACACACATACACACAAAGACATAAACGTGGGAGGAGGACCTGGGAAGAAGAGATTTGGTGAGATGGAGATGGGTAAGAGAGAATGATGGAAGCAGATCTTTGTAATGCTTTTATTGCTAGCACTCAGAAGGCAGAGGCTGAGGCAGAGGCAGGCAGATCACCCCATGTTTGAAGCTAGCCTAGTTTATGCAGCAAGTTCCAGGTCAGCCAGAGTTACGTAATAGGACCTTGTCTCAAAAAAAGTGTGTGTGTCCTGGGGGAGGTGGGCAGTGGGAGGAATGACTGGTGAGATGACTCAGAGATTAAGAGCACCTTTTACGGAGGACCTGGATTTGATTCCCGGCACACAAATGGCAACTCACAACCATCTGTAACACTCCAGTTTCAAGAGATCTGATGCCCTCTTCTGACCACCTCAGGCACCAGAGATGCACATGGTGTCTATACATGCATGCAGGCAAGATACTCATACACATAAAATAAAAATAAATTTTTTTTTGTCTTTTTTGAGATAGGGTCTCCTTGTAGCCCCAGCTGTCCTGGAGCTCCCTATGTAGACCAGGCTGGCCTTGACCTCACTGAGATCCACCTGCCTCTGCCTCCTAAGTGCTGGGATTAAAGGTGTACGCCACCACACCTGGCTAAAAATAAATATTTTTAAAAAGAAAGACAGAATAATGGGGGGACTTTGATCAAAAGAATAGTATATATATTAATGAAATTGTGACGGAATAAATAAAATTTTTAAATAATTGTATGTTTCAGAGGAAAAAATAAAAGGAAAACAGCACCCACTTTGGAGTCCAAAGAGCTCAAATCCCAATACTGCCATTTAGATGGTATGTGACTCTAAATAAGTCACGACTGTGTTTTCTTATCCTTAAATTAGGGCCACTATCTCTCTTGCAAAGTTGTTGTGAAATTTAACTGAGACTGTACAAATAATATTCATGTACAAATATAAAATGATGGAGCAGGCCTGGAATCCCAGCTACTTGGGTAGGTGAGGGAGGAGGACTGCAAATTCAAGGCCTGATTCTGCTACACAGTGAATCTAAGGCAAGCCAAGTCTAGTAAGATCCTGTTTTGAAATACCGAGAGAGGGATAGGGATGTAGCTCAGTGGCAGAGCCCTTGCCTGGCATATGTGAGGCCCTGTGTTCAATCCCCAGTACACTTCACCTCCAACAAAAAGAGTTTAAGTACATGTTGCTTTTATACATATCAAGTTTATACATTATTTTTATAAAACCCTTGAAGGCTGGGGCTAGAGAGATGATTCAGTAGTTAAGAGCCCTGGCTGCTCTCTCAGAGGACCCAGGTTTGATTCCTGGTATCCAGATGGCACCTAACAACTGTCTGTAGCTCCAATTTCAGGGTATCTGATGCCTTCTTATGACCTCTGCAGGCACTATATGACATGGGTGCACTTACATATATGCAGGCAATACACTCACACATAAAATAAAAGATAAAGCTTAGCACCGTGGCGCACGCCTTTAATCCCAGCACTTGGGAGGCAGAGACAGGCGGATCTTTGTGAGTTCAAGGCCAGCCTGGTCTACATAGTGAGTTCCAGGACAGCTGGGGCTACAAGGAGACCCTATCTCAAAAAAAGACAAAAAAAAAAAAAAGATAATAAATACAATTTTTTAAAAACGATTGAAGGCAGTCATTGCCTACATACACATGAACACGTATGCATTCCCCTACAAACACTGACTGTTATAGCAGTCACCAGGATGTCTGTACATGCTTCATAAATATGTTATGAACTAAAGATTTGCTGGCACACAGGAGAGGATTAGGCAAACATAAAGCAATCAAAGAAAATCCTGGAGTATATTTTTCCCTCTGAACTTTGAACTTCAGAATGGTATCTATCCTGTCCTTTTGTAGCTAGGGATTTGCAGGTTTTTTTCCCAGCTAGCTCAGGGATACCAAGCATGACGTGGGTTAAATCCACTTGGCCTCAGAGATGGACAAAGTCTGACCAAAAAACCTCAACTGCTTTCAGAACCACATTCATGTTCTGAGTTCTCTTAGGAAACAGCACCTGCCCTTTGAAGAACATTCTAACACCTGACAGTATTTCCACACTTAGTAGCAATCATCCAAAGTTCGTTTGCAGCTGCTTGGCTTTTCCACATTGTCATGTGTTTGGGACATGGTCCATCTAGAGTTACATAAGCCTGCCTTCACAGTCAGGGTCCCACAAAGGCCTGTGGCCTCCACTAGTCTGCTCAGCCCTTCCAAGCCCTGAGCTGGTCTTAGCTTAGCAGGTAGAGCCTCGTTCTCCTTAACAGTGCTGTTGTCCTTTCTGCCTTAAGCTTTTAGTCCCCATTCTAGGAGAAACACCCAACTGACAGCTGCTATAAGCCAAGCTCCTGGAGGTTGGCCAGTACCATCCCACTGGCCTTCTTTCTTGATGCCTGTTAGGAACTGTGTTTCCCACAAGGGGGACAACCTGACAGTGATCTCTGTCCATCTAACTGGGCCCCTGCCATTCCCTTGCTTTCTTCTTCCACCAGGGCAACAGGCAATATCGACTGTAACCCTTTGTACTGTCTGGGCCCAGGCGTGAACAACTTGAGTCCAAGCTACGAGTCCACCAGCACCTAGCTACCAAAGCTGACCAAGGCCTGGACTTCCATGTCCCACCTGCCGTCTTGGGTCCACAGCTCTGAATTCAGATGACTCTGAATTTGATCTGTCATGCTCTTTTACTTTTTTTAAAAATTTATTTTTATTTTGTGTGTATGAGTGTTTTGCCTTCATGTATATAAGTGCATCTGTGTCCGCAAGGGTCGGAAGAAGGCATCAGATCCCCTGGAACTGGAGTTACAGACAGTTGTTAGCTTCCATGTGTGTGTTGAGAACCAAACTGGGGTCCTCTGCAAGGTTAGCCAGTGCTCTTAATTGCTGATCCATCTCTTCAGTCCCCTGTCTCTGGGTTTTGATATTATAGTGCCATATCTCTTTGTAGAAGGCACACGCACACATACACACACACACACACACACACACAAACACAGAAACATACACAGAAAACAAAACTCCCACATGTAATCTCATCATTCACAAATAATCACTTTTTATTATGGTAAAGTCCCTTCTGGTCCTCTTGTATGCATATGTTTTCACACAGTTAAAACCACAGTACAGATATGTACATATAGATTTGTAACTTGTTTTTATTTTAACATTTTACTATAAGCATTTTGCCATAAACTAAAATTATTTATAGATACACTCTTCAATGACAGAACGTCCCTCAAGCTAACAGATATTTAGATGGTTTCCAATTTTTCATAATTGGATGAACATACTTATGTAAACTATCGTTCCCATAATTCTGGAAAACATCTTTAGTACAAACTCCCAGAAGTGAAATTCCTGAGTCCACAGGTTTTCTAAGGTCTTTGACATATAGTCTGGACTTATCCATGACCTTATTACCTTGCTAAGGAATAAACTCATAGGTACCAATTCAAAGGTTCTACCGTAATCCTTTGTTTGCCAGGAAGTTCACTACTGGGATCACAATAAAATACTTTGACACGTTTTTCTATTAATTTGAACACAAGGGTTTAAGAATATTTCACATAGATGCATGTGAAACTAAAAGTAATGAGATTAAGCAATATTTTCAAATGACCCCATCACTTCCTAATAATAAGAGTCATTGAGATTTGTATCTCTAATTATTTTTTAGACTCTTCTCAAAGCTGTGAATCCGAACGTGAGTCAGCAACATAAACAGCCAGAACTGGAGACAGGGAACTCTATTTCTGAGTTTCTTGTGCAGAATGTGAACTTGGGACATCAGCTGTTCAGAATTCCATTTATGTAATAAATTTTTTAAAATATCTGTCTTCTCTACCATCCTTCCCCAGATTCTCTCAGGCTGAATTAATCACTTTCCTTTCCACCACTCATCGCCAGGGCCTCATTTAACACTCACTTTGGTCTTTATCAAATTTCAGTTCTTTGTTCAAGTCTCCCTCTAGGCTGGGAGTGCCTGGAAGGTGCAGCTCAGTGAGGTTCCTTCAACTTAGCACATTATTGCCTAGGTGGCAAGCACAAACATGGTGGGGCCTGCCTGTGACACTGACAGTGAACCTGAGGGTGGTGCTCCACTGGGGATCTGGTGTGGAAGACAGGGGAAGGAGAAACTCAAGGAAACTCCACACTGGCCCAGAGGCTAGACAAAGAGCAATAGCGAGAAGAGAAAAAAAAACTTCTAAAATATCAGTCCTGGGCACGTGACATAGCTCAGTTGGAAGTGGTGCTTGCCTCCAGGCCTGATGCTATAAGTTCGAGTCTCAAGACTCACATGGTAGGAAAAGAAAACCAACTTCTACAAGTTATCCTCTGACCTCCATGTGTAGACATGCACAGTCAATCAATCAATCAATCAATCAATCAATCAATCAATGTAATAATAAAAAAATACCAGTGCTGGGCTGGAGAGATAGCTCCCACATGTCAGCCAACAACCATCCATAACTTGAGTTTCACAGGCTCCAACACCCTCTTCTGGCCTCCACAGGCACTATACATACATGGTGTATATACATGCAGTTAAAACACTCATACACATAAAATAAAAATAAATTAAAAAAATGTTTTTAAAGCCAGTGCTTCTAAAAAGGAAGATCTATTCATTATTTCAGAGCTACTGATGGAGTGTCTTCTAGACTTCAGGCATTGTGATGGGTGATGGGAGCCACCTGGCCCTCTTTGTCTTCCTAGGGTTCGTGGAGAGCAAGGTGCACAAAACACAGATATCGCAATGATCCGATGAAAGACGCTAGCTAAGGATGAAGGGAATGAACATGCAAACCCAGACAGGATAAGAGAAAGAGGCTTGTCTTCCACCAATCAGAGCCACCACCCTCATGCAAGAGTCTTTCAGGCAGGGCCTAAGTTCCTGCTCTCTGCCATCTTGAGGTCATCCACAGACCTGTTTCCATTTGGTAGCAATTTTCTGAGGATTAAATGGTCTAGACTTTTGGAATCTGTTAAATCTTATTGTAGATTTCCTTGGGTATCTTCACATATGGGGTGGTTTGACATGAATGCATTACCTCTAACTGAATTATTTTAAAGTGTGCTACATATAATTAGGGAAAAATAGCTAAGACCTACCTAAGGACAAAGATTCATTAAGAGTGGCTGAGGAGATGGCTCAGTGATGAAGTACTTGCTTTGCAAGAGTGGGGACCTGAGTTTGGCTCCCCAGACCCACATAAATACCAGGTGGGTATGGGAGCCAGTTTATAATTCCAGTCTTGGAAGGTGAAGACGGGATTCCCAGAGCAAGCTGGCTAGCAAGACCAACTATATCGGTGAGCTCTGGGTTTGACTGAGAGATCCTGCCTTAATGAATAAGGAGGAAGTGTGATGAAGGATGATCCCAACATCTACCTCAGGCTTCCACCATCCATGCACACCCACATGTGCACCTATACACATGTGAAAACATACATATACATACATGTACTCTACATATACACACATACAAATATACAAATGGAGGGAAAAAACTCATTAAGAAAAAGAATCAGGGCTGGAGAGATGGCTCAGCAGATAAGAACACTGTTCTTGTAGAAGACCTGGGTTCGAATCCCAGCACCCACATGGCAGCTAACAACTGTCTGTAACTCCAGTTTCAGGGGATCCAACAGTCTCTTCTGTCCTCTGCAGGCATTGCATGACATGGGTATACTTACCTACATGTGGGTAATACATGCATACACATAAAATAAAAAATAATAGGTAAAACATAAAAAAAAAAGAAAAAGAAAAAGAATCAAGTCACGGACCCTCAGAACCCTCCCAGTTCTAAAATTGCATCAGACCTTCTGCTACCTTATATGTGTGTGGGCAGGGGGCAGAGAACCAGAGTGTCGGGGGGAGGGGTTCCAACATGGTGTCCTGTCATGGCTCATTCAGGCTTCTGTATCTCCAGATTAGAAAATTTGAAGCACTTGGCTCACCAGGCAGAATAATTAGCACTTATGAAAGATCCTACCACACGCTGGTGTTGGGTGAGCAATGCAAAGAGATCCATCTCCAGTTTCGACAATGCTGCAACGGGGACTCATTAAATATTGAAGTAACTAATAAACTCATTTTTCCCATTCAGTGGTGATTTTTCTCTTCTTATCTCTTCATTTGTTTCTCTACCCAGTTGACTTTTTTCAGCTGGTGAGAACATTTATTAGAGAAACAGGCAGACATGCTGCCTGTCCTCTAGGGACTGTGTGGCAGACCTCCTGCCTTGGCTTATAAGATGGCTGTCTTCTCCCTGTGTCTTCACACCATCTTCTTTTTATGTGTGTCTGTGTGTACATTTTCTCCTTAGGAGGACACTGATCATGTTGGATTACTTTTTAATTAAATCACCCTAATAATCATGGCCTGGAGAGATGGCTTAGCAGTTAAAAGTATTGGCTGCTCTTGCAGAGGACCCTGGTTTCATTCCCAGCACTCACATGGTGACTAACAACCATCTGTAACTCCAGTTCCAGGGCATCCAACATCCACTTTGACCTCCGAGGGGATTCCATGACATGCTTACATATATGCAGGTAAAGCATTCATACACATAAAAAATAAAAATAATACTTTTTTTTTTTTTTTTTTTAAAAAAAGACCCTATCTCCAAATAAGGCCACAATCTGAGTTAATCAAGGTTAAGATTTTGACCCGAATTTGGGGTGGGGACAACATGACTCAGCTCATGTGAATTCATCCATTCTTCCAACTATAATTGAGCACTAAGGTTCTAGGCATTGATCTGGGTAATGGAAGGGAAAACAGATCAGGTAGCTATGGCCACACAACACTCTGCATCTGGAGGCAGTGTCACCAGACAGATCACTTGGTGCAATGCAAGTTTTAAGTGTAAGTCAGAGGTGGGCAAAGGGATGGTGAGGGCTGTTGCCTCACAAGGAGTATGCTGGACAGGTTTCCAAGGCTTCCCAGAGGAGGGGGGAGGCAACGGCAAAGATGAAAGAGTAGGAAAAGCTGGGTTCGAGGGAGGTGGGAAGGGAGGAACACAAAATCCCAGGCAAAGAAACCTGCAAGTATAAACCAGCACAAAGAAAGGGACTGGTTTAGGAATTTGGGAGAATACAGCTGGAGCCCAAGGTGTGTGGAAGAGCAACAGGAACAGAGATCGGGGTTGAGGCAGATATAGCAGTCGCTGCGAGACCACCAGGAGCAGAGACACAGCTTGTCTGTCAGCACCCAGATGCCCAACAACCTCCTTCATCTGTTTGAAACACTACTAAGCACCAGGAACCCAGGGAGACATGCTAGAAAGAGCCAAAAGCCACATCTGGAAGCTCACCCCCTAAGATAGATGTCTGTATGGGGAACAAGGCCCTCGAAGGGCCTCTCACTATTTCATAAACTCTCTATCAAGCATGTGGATTTGACTTTCAGATCAACACACAGCAATGGCTAGCCAGCAAATTAGAGGGGAAGAGACAGGAAGCCACAGCCACATGATCTTCAGAGTCTGAAGTGACAGACAACAGTCAGAACACAGAGGGGGAAGTAGAAAATGCCCACCTGGGAGACTCATAGCACTTCGCGGGCACCGACACATCACAGAGCAATCTCAAACTGGGTTGCAGAATCAACATTCAGATAAAAAGTCTTAAGGTAGGTGTGGTGCACACCTGCCATCTCAGTGCTTAGAAGATTGAGTCCTAAGGATGGAGAGATGGAGGCCAGCCTGGATTACGCAGTAAGATCTTGTCTGAGAAAGAGACAGGAGAGTTGAGGAGAGTTGAAATGAATGAATTTAAGAAATCAGGCTGCTTAGACAGTTACACAGATCATTCAAAGCAGAAAACTCATCGGGTGTGGTTGCACAAGTCTTTAATCCCAGCACCCAAGAGGCAGAGGCAGGCAGATCTCTATGAGATGCAGACCAGTCTTCGTATCAAGTTCTAGGCCAGTTGGGGCAATAGGGAGACCTTGTCTCAAACAAACAAAAACCCAGAAAACTCCAAAGACTCTCAAAGATCTCTTAACAATCAAAGGTTCTCTGTGGTGCTAAGAGCCATCCTTGACCAAATTTTAAGAGTTCATGGAGCACTGGAGTTTTCTGTTGGAAGCAATTTCCACAGAAATTGCTTAGACCCAGCCTCCTCTTTAGATCTAAGAAAAGGGACCCTAATGTGGGGAAAGGACTTTTCTAGAACCACCCAGAATGAGAGGAACAGAGCCAGAGCAAGGAAGGCTCCTTTGGACCAACTCCTCTGATCATCTCCAGACAGGAATTGAGTATGAGGGACAGCTTCTAGGATGGGCTGGCTTGGGGTCAGGCCTGTAGAAGTCCAGATGAAATGGTTCTAAAACTAAATACCAGGTCCTGCCTCAGCCTCTAAGTACTGAGGGTACAGGTGTATATTACCATACCTGGCTTGTGATTTTTCATTTGAATCATAGTTTTACAGACTGACTTAAGATTGCTCCATGATGTACTGGGGCAGTGAAGAGGGAAAGGAACATGTCTGCTCCTGGAGCCTCATGACTACTAGCAATGCCCTAACAGCCCTTTAAAGGGACCTAGCACTCAGTGAGATTTCCTCAAGGGATCCTCTAAGCAGAGCTTTAAAGTAAGCAATATAGACATGACTCTTGTAATGTACACAGAAGGCCTCAGAGGATGCTAGCTAATTTGCCTAGACAATACAGTGTTCAAGTGCAAAGTCAGAGGCAAACCATGGTCTCTGGTACTTTGCAGATACTAAACCTGTTCAGCAGCAGGTGTCCTGACAACACCTACTATTTGGCTTTTTGCAAATCACCTTGGGTGAAGTCTCTTATGTGCAGGCTTTCTCTCACAGGTGCATTTGATACTGGGCTCCCACTCAGGCTACAACAGGCAGGCAACTCATCTGCAGTGAGCTTTCAACTACCACTCTGTGGTTCTGTAACATTGTTACTGCAGAAAGCATCCTGTATTTTGTGAAGGCTTTGGAAACTTTCTGGATCCTTCACAGTTTCCTCTGTCAGCTGAATGTAACAGTTTGGAAAATGATGCCACATCACACAACTTCACATGAAACACCACTCCAGCCCTCTGCAAGTAGTGGCTTTCTTTAGAATACATTTATCATGAAAACAAAGGGCTGTGGGCTTGTGGGGAAAGTGCCACTTGAGCTGTCAAGACAGTTAGAAATGTTTGGGAAAACATCTTTTCTATTTTTTACCCCGTCCTTAGATCATGCTTGTTTCATAAGTAGCTAGGATTTCAAATGATTTTCCCCTTATAAATGAATGTTTTAGACTACGTAGGAAAGAGCTTAGAAATCTTTGATTGTCTCAAATGTAATTATTGTTTTGATTAATAAGTCAGCTTTACAATAGTTTTTTAAAAGGAAAATCATCAAATAAAACTATGCAGCTTGCACTTCTTGGTATGTATATATATATATATATTTGGTCTTTTTGAGACATGGTCTCCCTGTAGCCCCAGCTGTCCTAGAACTCACTATGTAGACCAGGCTGGCCTTGAACTCACAGAGATCCACCTGCCTCTTGCCTCCCGAGTGCTGGGATTAAAGGCATGAGCCACCACACCCAGCTATTTCTTGGTATTTTTAAAGGGTATTGCTGGGGTTGGTTGAAAGAGTCAGGAGCAGGCATATAGAGGTTTGTTTTTTAATGAGTGGGGGAATAGAGTTTCAAAGCAAGATATAAGTTCTAATTAGTACATAACAGTAGTTTTTAATAGTAATGATAATGATCATACATTGTATTTAATAAACCCTGAGGCTTGGTGAAGTTTGTCACTCTTATGTCCCCAGGCCTCAGACAGCATCAAGAGGATGGAATAAAGGTGCCCTCCCCACCCCCAGAGCCCACCCCCAAGGATGAGCACTGGGACATTTCTTCCATAAACATCTTCAAGCTCCTATTATGCAGTGGACAGGCCCTGTACTGGGCCCTAGGAGCTGAATTAGACCTTTGCCCTTGCTCCCAGGGGTTTCCAGGGAGCAGCAGGCACTGAGAGAGAGCAGGGGTGGGGACCTGAACCTCAATCTCTGTGTTTCCAACTCTATCACCAGATTTGCCTCACATCTACATCTCGGTCAAATCAAACAACGGAATTTCCTTTTGGAAAGGACATTTTCTTGTGTAATGTGGTGCCAGCTAAACCTCTGAGGCTCACCTGAGGAACCATCTAGAGCACTTCAAATTAGCTCCTCTAAAGATTCTTGCGCACATCAAAAGATATTTCTCCCTTAAGATCCACTCCCAGTGCCCTTCCTCCCCTAACAACACCACACCCACACCTCTGCTCTTTCACTCAGAACCCTTTCTCTGCCCCACAAGTCAAGCAAGACTTGCTGTCATTGAGACTTAGTACAGAGTATATCATACTTTCTCTAGGTCCTTCTACAGCACGTCTATCCTTCCACTTGGGGCTTGTCATCCTAGACTGATTTACCTGCCTGATTTGTCTCAGCTCCCCGCTGGAGCTGTGAGCACCTTGAGAACCAGAGCAGTGCTTGTGACTCTCTAGATCCTTAATCTAGATCCTTGGTCTAGAACCTGGCACAGGGCAGATAGTCAACAACTTTCTTAAACAAGAAGATACTATTAAGCATTTGCTCAGCACCTAGGGTGTGGTGTCAGAAGTTCTAGGCTCTTCTGAGAGCCTCTCTAAAGTCCTACAATGATTCTATGGGCAAGGAGTTATTTTCTTCATATGATATATCAGCGATATGAGGCTCAGAGGAATTATGAGACTTGTCCAAGATTAGAAGCAGAATATAAAATAAAGAACCAGGACTCAAGGCCAGGTCTTCCTGCCTTCCATGTTCTTTCTACCACGCCTCACCAACTCTGCTGACTTCCTTCAAGGTATCTCTTCCCATCAAGTGTGATAAAGAATAAGGTGAACTCTGACTGTTCTCGAGTTCTCCATTCACCAGGCTCAGCCCAGGCACGCAGACACAAAGGAGGTTTGCCTTTGGAAGGCTCCTGATGATTTATTGTGTGCAGAGGTGGGGTGGGGGTGGGATCCCTTAACTAGTTTTCTGTATGAGCACTTTACATAGGATGGATCTGAACAAGACTCTGAGCATCTTGCTCTTGGTAGGTAACCTTGCCTCCAAATTTCATTTTTCTGAATCATTCTGACTGCTCCTGAAAGTGGTCAAGGACCAAACCTTATGGAGACTAATTATTTCTTTAAAATGTCCAGATCCCTCAGTTGGTGAAAAGAAGACCAGGAGGCAAAGTGAAATTACACAGTCCATCACTGTCCCCAGCATAGCCATCTCTGCCGCTCTGTCAGGGTGAAATTTACAGCAGATATTATCTCTGTGAAGGGGTTCAAGTTCTAGAAAATACAAGCTAAATTTTAAATAGAATTTTAATTTTAATGAAAGCTTCAGGGAACGCTGTTTATGTTGCTTATCTTTCATACCTGGTGATTAAGTTAATTTATGCTTAATGGAAAAGGATATTTCTAATCCCCAGACAGGCTCAACATCTGTCTAGGTCTGTGTTTCTGAAAGCCTTAAGCTGCTTGTGATGGATGTAATAAAACCAGGATGGTGCTGAGCTGACACCTGAAGGCTGTAGAAGGAGGACCAGGGACATCATGTCTCTGCCCTGTGCTTGTGTTGAAATCAAATCAAACTTCCAAGCATTTCGTTCTGTCAGTTCTTTAGAATTCTGACTCCTGCTCTTTCATGTTATTCCCTGGATGGGGCTGGAGAAAGGAAGCTGGGTCTAGATATGGCATTGAAACTAGCCATTCCGGAGCCCCTCCCACATCTGCATGCCTGCACTGGTGGATGCGCCACACGTACCATCTCATCTAGCTCTCTCATGTCTGAAGAGAGCAATTATGATCTTGCTTTACATTTTGAGAAATGAAGGCTCAAAAGGGTGGAATAGCTCGCCTGGGATATGCAGGTTCTATGCACCAAAGTTAGTATTTGATCCTAAGATCTACTTTTGCTCTTTCCCCTAGAGTCTAGGCACAGCCTTAAGGCCAAACCAATTTGCCATGCACTCTTGTAAACAGAGTTTTATTGAAACACAGTCGTGTGCATTTGTTAAATATTGTCTACGGCTAATGTCCTGCTACAGTAGCCAAACTTTAAAGGAAAAGCTTGCTGACCTTAATATAGAGATTGTGTCTCACAATGAAATTATTCAAATACCTATTGACTACAAAATTGGCATCATTGCCTGGGGTGGGAAAGGGCATGGAATTAAAGTTGAAGAAGATAAAGAAACCCAAAGGCAAGCCTGGCCGTTTGTTACCTCAGTAACCGTCCACCTGTCCAGTTATGGAACGTGAGTCCTGCCCTGCTCTTGCCCTCCATAGCAGATCCCTGGGTCTTCCCAGGCTCCACAGCCAACCAGCATCTCAGCCTGCACCACACAGAGTCCTCCTGTCCTCACTCATCTGTACAGACACCCTCATGGTCCATCCCTACTGCCTGTGGCTGCTTGGAGGAACCTTGCTTCTAAGCTAGGTTGTTGGATGAGGATCATGCCATGGCGAGAGGGTTTATAATTTATGCTCCCCTGGCTCAAAGCCTTGGTGTGGGCAGCAGGTTCATAGGGGAGGGGAGAGGGCTGGGTGTCAGAAGCCTGTGCCCCTTGTGATTCCTGGGGTCCTGTTTGTGCCAAGGGTGCCACAGGTCCTCTTATCCAGGGATTCATCAGCTTCAGTCTGGAATCATCTTTGTTGTGGTTTGGATATGAAATGCCACCCACAGGCTCATGAGTTAAAGGCTTGGTTGCCAGTTGGCAGGCTTTGGGAAGTGATTGGATCACAGGGGCTCTGACCTCACCAGTGGGCTAATCCACCAATACATTAATAAACTGATGACAATATTGGAAGATTATAGAAACTAGAAGGAGAGCCTAGATGGAAGAAGTAGGCTACTGTGGGCACACCCTTGAGGTGCTATCTTGTCCCTGGGCCTTTTAGTCTAACTCTCCGCTTCCTGGCCACCAAGAAGTGAGCAGCTTTCCCTCACCATGCCCTTCTTTCATAATGTTTCTGCCTTGCCATAGACTTTAAAGTAATGGAGCCAGCCAACCATGGACTAAGACCTTTCTTTTTTAAAAAAATATTTTATTTATTATTTTTATTTTATGTGTATGAGTGTCATGCCTACAGCAGGGAAGCGCACCCATGTCGTGCAATGCCCACAGAGGACAGAAGAGGCCAATGGATCCCCTGGAACTGGAGTTACGGACAGTTGTTAGCTGCCATGTGGCTGCTGGGATTCGAACCCAGGTCTTCTTCAGTGTTCTTAACCACTAAGCCATCTCTCCAGACCTTTCTTTTAACTTGTTGCTTGTCTCTCAGGTATTCTGTCACAGTGACAGGCCAGGAACATTACTAATACACCATTCCCATATGGGTGCAAATCATGCAGCATGCAGGGAGGGGACATAGAGATAACATGTAACTTTTCATCTCACTATCCCTTACCATGGCACTCATCCTGTAAACAATCCTCCCTCTCAGTCACAGAGTAGACAGCTGCTGGTAGGCGGGAGGGGATGGTCCTGGACTTGAGATTAAGGGTTCATGCATCACAGTGAAGTAAGAAAAACAAAGGTGCACACATGTGTGTGCATGTACTGATGTGAATGTGTGGAGTCCATTCATTGTAAAACTGTGCTGACAACATTAAGTTGAATCATATGAAATTGCAGATATTAGACTATTTTGACACATGAAATTCCAATTACACATTTAAATGGTAATAATTAGTACTTGAGCTTTAAAGACTACGTTTTACATGGAAAAATAAAATGCTGGCAACTTTCTTCATGTTATTACCATTATTTGGTATGCGTGTGTGTGTGTGTGTGTGTGTGTGTGTGTGTGTGCATTTTCACATTTTATTGGTTTATAAAGTCTGCAAGTCAAAATTACTTATCTTCTACAAGAAACAGCTGGCCCCAAAACACCCTCATAAAATTTGGCAGTAGTCATCAAAATTTAAAATCACCTATTCTTTGACCTGGCAATCTTATTTTTAAGAATCTATCCTGCAGAAATATTGGCATGTGTGGGCACAAGAGGGTTCCTGGCAGCACTACATGAAATGTGGAAAAGTGGAACTAACCCAAGTTCCCATAATCAGAGTACTGGTGATGAAAAGAACAGGAAGGCCCCAGGCTGGAGTAGCAGACAGGCCCTGGAAGTACTGATGTAGAGACATGCCCTGTCTGTCCTGAGGACTGTGAAGAGCAAGTCAAGGAAGACAGATGCATGAGCAGAAGCCCATGTTTATAAGTTACAGCAAGAGATGGCTCAGCGGTTAAGATCACTGGTTGTTCTTGCAAAAGACCTGGGTTCAAATCCCAGCACCCAAAAAGCAGCTAACGACTGGCCATACCTTCAGTCCCAGGGGATCTGACAGCCTCTTCTGACCTCCACAGGCATTGCATGACACGGGTGCACTTACCTACATGCAGACAATACATGTATACATGTAAAAAAATTACAGCAACAAAATTGCCCATCATTTTGCAGGTTTAAATACTAAAATAGAAAGTTCTAGAAAAAGAAAGAAAGTAGTTGATGGGAGTTGTCATTGAGAAGTAGGAAGAGGGCTGGGGTTGAGGGACTGGCTGAGCTGGATGATTTGCCCTTTCAATTTAAATATTGATTTGAGGGCTGAATATGTGGCTCAGTGGATAGAGTGCTTGCCTAGCATGTGGAAGCCCAGCATTTGATCCCCAGCATGGCATATACTAGATCCTAGCACTTGAGAGGTAGAGGCAGGAGGATCAGAAGCTCAAGGTCAGAAGCAACTTCGAGGCCAGCCTGGGATACCCAAGATCCTGTCTCAAAAAAAAAAAAAAAAAAAAAAAATTACAGACTTTACAAATCATTCGCATTTTACAAGGAAGATGCACTACTACTTTTATAATTTTAGAAACAAAGCAATGAAGAAAAACAGCCTCGATATGCAGTGTAACTATGTAAAGCAGAGCCAGGGAGAAAAATTCATATTGGTTCTGGGATTCCAAGGGGCTTTTAGAGCAGGTGCTTTCTAAGTTGAGCCCTAGAGGATGGAAAAGATGCTCAGAAATAAGAAGAGAATTGGCAGGCCTCACCTGAAGGGATCCTGAACTCCTGTGAGCCCCGAGGATGGCTAACCGTGTTGGGGTTTGATTTGTAGCTGATGACAGTCAGCTGGTTGGAAAAACTGTAATAGACCTGGATCTCCAGTTAAGATTCTTATTACTTTATTCAGACAAACCTAATTTCTCTTCAAGTTAATGTCTCTTACCTGGAGACCAGGTGGCTTTATGCTGGGGTTGGAAAGCTGCTACAGACATGATTGATGACTCACTCCAGTTCCTTTCCTTTGCCTAACAGAACTCAAATTCCATCCAAGTTCCTCTGCTCTTCTTAGGGTGTGTGCTTCCAGGGAGGGTGATGCCGGACCAGACCTGCTCAAGGGGGAAGGTTTTGCTCCATCTAAACCAAATGCACTCGGACCAGTCTCCTTGGTGGTACTGACTTCTGGTTGAGAATGTGACCCAATTCTGAAGAATGTGATATAATGGGAAATCTATTAAGGCACCTTTGCTCTTTTTAAATGTCTTGTTGGCCGGGTGTGGTGGCGCAAGCCTGTAGTCCCAGCACTTGGGAGGCAGAGGCAGGCAGATCTCTGTGAGTTCAAGGCCAGCCTGGTCTACATAGTGAGTTCCAGGACAGCTGGGACTACAAGGAGACCCTTTCACAAAAAGACAAAAAAAAAAAAAAAAAAAAAAAAAAAAAAAAAAATGTCTTGTTGTTATTGTTCTAAGACAGGGTCTCATATAGCTCAGCCTGGCCTCAAGTTTACTAGATAGCTGATGCTAATCTTACACTACTGATGCTCCTTCCCCCACCTCCTGAGGCTGGGGTTACAGGTGTGCACCACCACAATCTCCACATCTTCACTCTAAAGACACTCTCTCCATGGTCTGCTTTTCAGCCTTGAGACGTGACTGAGGATGACACCTGAAGCCTCTGTAGCCAGTCTGTGACTGAGAAGACGGTCTGTGAGAACAAGTCACCATGCCAAGGACTTAAGAAAAGGAAGGGTGGAAAGAACTTAGTTGCAAAATGCCGCCATTGAGCCGCTGAGTTCACCAGTGTTAGACCTTTGCACGACATTTTAGGGACAGAATCCATTTCCTTATTATTTATGCCGAATTAGTTACCTATAGCTAAAAACATTTAAACTAATTCAGAAACATTCTTTTCAATAACAAGATTCAATCACACATTCATTCAAACAAATATTTCCTATGATGTGCCAGAAGTCAACTTTAACCTCAATAAACACAGCTCCCTTGAAAATCCAGTTGGATTGATGGATGCAAAACACCGTGAATGAGCTTAACGACTTTGAACTGCACTTCAAAATCATTAAAATGGTAAATTTTCTGTTATGCTTATTTTACAGAGAGAAAGAGAGAGAGGGAGAGAGAGAGAGAGCACATCACCTACTGAAGTGAACACAAATTATGGATAAAAGTGAATATAGTGTCTAAGTCTTAAATTTCAATTCCTCTATAGGAAATAAACTCCACTTGAAAGCTCACTGGATAAGGTAAGCCCACATAATGGAATAATATGAATTCATCTAGAAGAGAAGCATACCCTTCACTTTGGGCCATGACAAAGTGATAACAAGCTTGTATTCCCATCCTAAATAATCATAAAAGCAGGCCACTCTGTGTATATACATGTTCATAGGTGTATGTATATATGTATGCATGCACATGCGTGTGCGTGCATGTGGAGGCTAGAGGTCAATGTTGAATGTTATCCTCAATCACTCTCTACCTTATTTTTTGAGACAGGGTCTCTCACTGAGCCTGGAATTTGCAAATTCAGCTAGCCCATCTGGACAGCAAGCCTCAGGGATCCTCCTGTCTCTGCCTCCCCACACTGGGGTTACAGGTATGTGCTGATCAGGAGTCTGAGAGTGGATGGCATGTGTGGTCACTGAGATGGGCACCAGGGGTAAGGGGAATGGAGATGGCTAGTGGGTAGGGGAACATGTTTGTGGAAAGGACCTCAGGGGTGGGGGATGGGTGCTGGGGAGACTCCATGAGGCCTAACAAGAGCGGTCGCTACTTAGCAGAAGGCTAACGGAGACACCAGAAGTCAGTGATATGAAGTGTTCAAGGGAGGCTCAGGGGACTCAGTGCTACTAGGATGCTTTTGTGCCTGACGAACTCCAGATTCCAGAGTGGTGCCATGCGCACAATAGCAGTTTAATACTCATTGCTGAATGAACAAATGGTGTCATTCAAGCTCAGTGAGGGCAGATGGCAACAAGGACAGAACATGGGTGTCCGAGCAGCTCAGCTCACAGAAGACCCGGCTCCAGAGAAGCCCTGGCCCATCCCTTGTGGGAGAGAGGTACCATCAGGGACGACGTCTAAACATTTACTCATTCCTTCTTTTCATTTCACTTCATTCTGTTCCTTCATTACCCATCTTTACCTCCAAACAACAGAAAAAAATAGCCAAATACTGGAAGTCACTAAAGCCATCAATTGTAAAATATAGAAATAAATTGTAGCACAGTCACAAGATGTAGTTAATTCCATAGAGCAGTGAAAATGAACACACTCATGCTAAGTTTCCCAGTGTAGATGAAGATCACCAAATAATACTGAAAGAGGCCAAATAAATTGTAGCACAGTCACAAGATGTAGTTAATTCCATAGAGCAGTGAAATGAACACACTCATGCTAAGTTTCCCAGTGTAGATGAAGATCACCAAATAATACTGAAAGAGGCCAAATCCAAAAGAACAGAGCATTTGAGTGTATGTTCAAAAGTTCAAAAACAGGCAAGGGTAGCCTTTTGTGGTAGAAGCCAGGAGAGTGGTTGTCTCTGAAGTGGAGGCAGAAGGGGTATTGGGGGACAATTCAGAGCCCTTTGAGATACTCGAAATAGTCCATTTTTTGTCCTGGGCTTGGTCACCCCAGCGTGTCACTGTGACAACTTGCTTTGCAGTACACCTATGACTTAGGTATTTTCCTCTGTGAATAGGTTGTTCAATCAAAATGCTAATCTAGTTAAATTGGCATAGTGTACAAAGATCAGACACAAAACTAAGTGATGGAGAAAATGGGGGCTCACTTAATTACAAAACTATTTTTGTAGTATTAACAAAATCAGTATTAATTGACTTTAAAGATGGTATTACAGGTTTCAAATATTTTACAATAGTGATTAAAAGGAAGCACACATTTTCTTTGTAAAAAAAAATGAAGTATCTTAGAGCTGCACAACAGATAAATGATAGACGACAGATCATAAATAGGTGATAGGTGATAGATGACAGATAGAGAATAGATGATAAATGATTGATAGATAGCTGTCTATATATAGGTGAGAGAGACAGAGACAGAGACAGAGACAGAGAGACAGAGACAGAGAGAATATGAAACTCTCTAAATTGGAGTGGATAGACACAGAAAAAAGAGTTAAGAGTGTGGGAAGGGAGGGCTAGAGGGTAAGGCTACAGATGAATTAGGCACACAAGAAACAGACACATTAAGGATCTTCACAGTTACCAGGGTTAGGGACACAAATCCTAATAGGGATGCTAACAAGGATGATACTGGTGATGACTATAAGAGCCAACATTTTAACACTCTTTGTGCCAAGAACTGTGGTAAGAGCCTTACATGAATGACAGTGAATTTAGAATCAGTGCTTCTGACAATGGTTCCTATTCTGTGTTGGAGGGAGGGAGTGGGTAGAAGGGAGAGACTGTATTAGAACAGAGGCATGAAGGCTGGTGGCATAATGGCATTTAAGAACAAAGCTCTCGGATCCCAGATGTCAACCAGATGAACCCCATGTCCTCCCAGGAAACCATGAAGGCTGTTGCTAGGCAGCTCATCTTACAAATTTAGGCCTAATCTTTTTTTGTTTGTTTGTTTTTAGATAGTAAGCAAACCAAAGATAAAATTGGCATCTTTTCCTGACTTTGAGGTACCTAACAAGATTTGTACCCCATGCCCACAGAAGCTGTGAACTGCCCTCTAGAAACTTCTGGGTTCACTCTGATACAGTCTTGTAGATAAAATGGTGGCCCGAGGGTATATACCACCAGGTCTGTCCAAGGCCATTTCAGTCTAGTGAGTGATGGGAATACCAGCAGAGCCTGTTGGTGGTGTCAGCAGTGAGGGGACAGAGGCCACACTGTGACCTGCAGCAGACTTCCTTTAACCTTTAAGGGACTTTGATTCAGACAAAACTGGATCCTTGGCTTTGACACAGAAAAGAATTTCAAAACAAGCCGTGAAGCAGAGATGGAATTTATTAAAAGATTTTAAACATAGGGGTTAAGAAAAGAGCGGCACTTGGGAAGACAGTAAGGCGCATGGCACAGGTTTCTCAAAGAAGAGTCAATCTGTTTTGGCGGCTCTCAAGGGACTGCTCAAGAAACTTTTCAAGAACTGAGATGTTAAGGTGGCTCTAGGGGACACCTGGACTGGTTTACATTCTGATAAGATAAAACTTGGAGCCAGTAGGCTTGCAGGAAGGGGTTATGACAGGGTCTTTTACTGTAGAAGGGAGTTTCTGGTGAGATTCCTAGAGAAATGTAAATTTACTGCTAGGAGGGAATGTTGCTAATTGTGTTGGAATTCTTGATTCTCAAATGGCAAGAGGTTTTAACCAAATTCTAGACTCCTTTTCCTTTCCATGATTTCCCGTCTTTCTATCCTGCCTCAGGAGGTGAGAGATTCCTCAAAAAGAGGGAAGGGCATCCTTCCTGGAGGCAGAGGCTTCAGACCCTTCTAGCAGCCCCCTTTGACCTGAGGGAAAGGAAGGAAGGGCAGTTAACCCACAAACACTGGGGTGCATCCTTAAGCTTCCCAGTTGTGACATCTGCCCACACAGTTCCAATAATATTTAATTAATAACAATAATCTTTGTTAACAGAAGTGTTTACCAGAAGATAAATTAAGGGGGTGCTAATTTGCTTCTTTAGATCTTCACGAGTTCAAATATTTACTGGCTGATAAAGGAGGAGCAGGTCACTGGGATATGCCTTTCCTTCAGGGAGGAAAGTCTAATTCCCTGGCCCACTACTTTCTACTTTCTAGATAAACATGGCTTTCACACCTTTTTTGGCGGGGG
>NW_008338996.1:521153-542469 GCF_000622305.1 Nannospalax galili | reverse complement strand
GGGGCAGGAACTATTCATAGCCCAGGCAGGTAGGCAGAGGTGTGATAAAGTACTCTGAGCACAACTGCTAATCTGTTTAAGGGAGGGGTGATCACAGCCGGGAGACAACAGAAGACCTTGATGGATCCTGAGATTTGTTTTACAAAAGAGCTCACCACAGGAGTTCTCTAAGTAACAATTTTCCCCCCTAGTGCCTTTCAATCACCCCTGGACTGATTTACACACCCTTTTAGAAGCACAGCTGTTGTGTAAATTAAACCCCAGTAATCCCTCCCCCAGAGCTGAGTCCCCTCAGGAGAAGTTCTGACACCTGCTGATTTATTTCTGTGTACTTTTCCCAGCACCTTGAGAATTTTGGCTTTAGGAACTGCAAGTTAAGTCACTGCAAATAGGGAGACTGATCGGAAGGAAGAGCTGGACCAAGGTTGGGGAAGAGAGAGTGGAAGCCCAGCGGGTGTCAGAGGGGATAGAGGAGACCTTGTGACAGAGGAAGGGAAGGTGGTCTAAGCTTGAGTTACATCAGGTGTCTAAGATGAAGAGGTAACAACTTTCATCATCCCACTCTAAGCATCAGCGGCTACTAGCAAGTTTCGAGAATCAAACCCTCCGGCTTGAGTCAGCCCAGGAGGACCAACCGTGTAGCCATACAAAACAATTCACTGTTACCTCTTAGGACATGTCTCCAGACTAGGTTTCTAGCCCTTAAGGACTATGTCCCTGTTTTCACTTGATTGAGACTTTAAAAAAGACATAAGTGCCTGGTGATCCTATGATTTCCATGTCTCAGAGTTCATTTATGTTGATTCTCCCTGGCTCTGGGGCCTGGTCATCACCTCCAATATTACTGTTGAAGTCTTAATGTCCCACTAGAGTCCCTAGAGGAATTCTTAGGGGCTTGGAGTTCTCAAGTTCGTGTGTGTTAGCCTGGTAGCCACTTTGAGGGCAAGCCAACCTTGGGCTACAACCTTCTGCCTCCCACCCCCAATCTGTAGACAGGCCTCCTAATGATCTCAAGCTGGAGACCCTGAGCCTGGTAAGGATTTGTTTCTTCTCTTGGAAGAAGTGATTCCAATTCTGGAATCCTCTAGCAGCTCCTGCTATCTTCCATGAGAGTGTCAGCAGGCTGGGAGGGGACTACACCCTGTAGTTAGCACCCCAGACAAGCCTCCACCCCTCCTGCAGTGGGTGCTAGCCAAGGGTGACTGTAGTGATCTCTGCCAGTCATGTCCAAATAAGGCTTTTTTAGGGAAAAGAGTTTGTGTGTGTGTGTGTGTGTGTGTGTGTGTGTGTGTGTGTATCAAATCTCAAAATTTTAAGGGTAGGGCTAGAGAGATGGCTCAGTGGGTAAGAGTACCTGCTTCACAAGCATCAGGAACCAAGTTCAAATCCCCCAAACCTGCTGGGTATGATAGCACGCAGTCCTGGAACCCCAGTGCTGAAGTGGGCAGAGACAGGCGGACTGATGGTTGCCAGCCTAACTCCAGGCTCAGTGAGAGATCTTGGCTCAAAGGGATAAGGTGGAGAGTGATTGAGCAGGACACCTGACATCCTCCTCTGGCCTCCACACATGTACACCGGCACCTGCAGGCACACAGGCACACGCACCTTCCCCCAAATCCTTTAAAGGCTAATGGACAAAGCATATTAGTAGGTAATTTCCAAGTCCCACAAAATGAAATATAAACAACAAACATAAAAGATTATACGGAAACATATTCTTTCTTGGAACAACCAAAGACCTGCACATTTTCAGATTAGCTCACACACACACACACACACACACACACACAGACACACAACTGGCAACTATTTTGACAACGGCGGCGCCCAGGACTTTGCAACTTTGGGAATGGGCATGACAGTGTTAATAACAGTAAAGGTAACCAGTACAAACCTTTGGAAGAGCAGAAAAGCACTTCCTGCCAGGTGCTTTGAAGATATTCACTCCCTTTAAGTAATTCCACAGCTCTGTTTTATTTAAAGAGGAGCAAAGTTGAACCCTTCAGAAATGTCTGATGATGGGGATACATTACTGTTCAGTGGGACTTGAGGACATCTCCTATTCACTGAGGATGAGGAGGACAGTGAAGCAATCAATGTGGGGTGACATGTATGCCATAGAGTCACTTAAAAGCCAGCTGAATTCAAATAGTTTGCACACTGTGAGGCAACAGTAAAGCTACATCTGCAGGTGGACAGGATCCAGAGGAGCAATAAAATTGTTGGTAGAAAGTTAAGAGTATTTTTCTTTTTTTTTTCAAATATTTCAATTTTTTTAAGCATTGCCGTTGTAAATTAAAAAAAATTTATTTTTACTATGTTTTGTTCCCAAACAACACAGGGAATCTTTTACCAACAGGTGAAGTCAGTGCTTACTAAAACATCCTCAGGCCAAGGAACACAGCTCAGGTGGTAGGTAGAGTGCTTGCCTAGCATGCATGAAGCCCTGGGTTTGAGCCCCAGCCCCACATAAATAGGGTGTGGTGATGCATCCATGTAATCCTGGCACTGAGAAGGTGAAGGCACAAGGATCAGAAGTTCAAGGTTATCCTTCTATACACAAGTTCAAGGCCAGCTTGGGACAACCTGAGACCTCCATCTCTATATATTCACGCTTCATCTCATAGGTGTAGAAACTAGGGTTCAACGAGAGTAAAAGCTCACTGCCCACAGAAGCTCACAGGAGCCACGCAGCTTCCAACCTGGAGTGTCTGGCTGTAGCCTGAGCATCCCTCTTGACACCACACCACCTCTGCAGCCTTTTGGGGTGACTCCCCAGTTTCCATCCTCAAAAGAATTTCTCCTTTAATGGCGTTTGTTTTCCTGTTAGAGAAGGTGTTGGTTTTCCCCAGCATCTGTCTACACAGCCAGTCAGAGTGGCCCTTCCAGCTCTCTGTGCCCCTGGCCTAGTACCTAGCCTAGTACCTAGATGCTTGGCGGGCAGTGATGCCACCGGGTCTGAGACAAGACCCTTTCTTTCCTATCCAAATGCCACATCAGCCTACACTGTGATGGGGACAGTTACTGCAGCCCTGGTTTGCTCCCAATGCCAGAGACCCAGCCACTGCCCAGCTGTGTGGTAGTTGGTTTTTTGTTTTGCTTTTGTCTTTTTGAGACAGGGTCTCCCTGTAGCCCCAACTGGCCTGGAACTCGCTATGTAGACCAGACTGGCCTTGAACTCACAGAGATCCACCAGCCTCTGCTCCCAAGTGCTGGGATTAAAAGCGTGCCCCAGCACACTGGCTGGTTGGTTTGTTTTAATCACCACATGAATGAAGACTTAGAAGATGTTGAGAAAGTCTTACAACAGAAGGTGGCAAGGGCTGGGCAGAGCCACAAGAGTTCCTGGGATGAGGACCAGGAGACTAAAAATGAAACAGAAGGGGCAGATGGAGATACTAGCTCTGGGAAAGCCCTGATGAAAGGCCGAGGTCAGAGAGAAATCGGTCACTTCCAGAATGAGGAGAGGAAAACGCAGGCCCAGGCGATTTCCTGCAGGAAAGCCTGTGGAGATAACAGACATGGCCTTTTTCTTTTTCTTCTTTCTTTCTTTTTTTTTTTCTTTCTTTCTTTCTTTTTTTTTTTTTTTCTTTTTCTTTTTTTTTTTTTTTTTTGTTTAAACCTGAGGGAAAAAAATTATCAGCCCAACTACTTTTATCATCTAAAATTTGTTCCAGAGATTTCCTCCAACTTGTGAGAGACATCTTAACTCTCCCTGTAACAGTCATTTGTTACAAGGGGCTGGAAGCTCACCAAAATGTCTATAAGCAGGTTTGGGGGTGGGGGTGGGGGTGGGGGTGCACTGTATGGTAAACCAAATTGCAAAATATTGATTTTGTTTCTTTGCAACCTATTTGAATCCAATTGTATGGTCTTATTACAAGAATTTTCTCATCCCTGCCAAGAGAATAGGCTAAGCTGAAGGGGTGGCAGGGCTGGGATGGGGTGTGGGGAGGGTAGTGCAGGGTGCAGGCTACTTGCTTGTTTCTCCTCTGAATGGCTCTTTTTATAGAACTGTGACATCGCCAGCAGCATTTCAGCCCAATTCTCTACCCGGACATTCTAAAGCAAAGACCAAGGTGCTGGAGAGCATGGCAAATGGGGCATGGATGGTTTTTCTTTTCCTCCTAAAGCTGAAGGGGGGGGGTGAGGGGGGTAAAAAAATCTCTGCAGGAGCCACCACACCACACCTCCAGTCAGCTCCTCGAAGCCCACGGAGAACCCAGGCCCCCAGGCTGCAGGAACAAGGCCTCTCACGGCCTGGCTTCCATGATTCACTAGTTTTTCACCTCCTGTCTTCTATACACATGGGGCCTGTGGGTGGCTCTGGACTTTTCCGCCATTTCCTCTGCTAGACATGTCCTTTCTCCTCCTCTTCTGGCAAACACCACTCTTCAAATCCATGGATTCCCTCTTCGGGGAAGCCCTGATACTCCTAGGATGAGAGGTTTGCTTCCTGAGGTCCCCACAATCACAGGCTCCCATGTTGATTCCTCATCCTGTGCATGTCCATTAGCAGCCAGGACTCAACCTTTGCATCTCCCTATGGGCAGAGCCTAACGCAGGGCCTGGATGAGTTTGTGGAGTGAATGAATGAATGAACGATGAATGAATGAATGGCTGCCCCCAACTGTCTTCCTCCCATCCCATGCTTTGATCAAGAACAGCACCCAGGAGGAGAGCAAGAGCCTTAATCTCCAGATGAAAGGCTCAGGCCCACTCTTTAAAAAAAAAAAATTTTTTTTTTTTTTTTTTTTTTTTGCCTCCCCACTTTTCTTGTGCCACGGGAGCTCTGAAGAGCCTGTCCTGTCAGTGTCTTTCAGCGCTGTGCCCTTCCCATAAAGATACCAGTTTACCTGTGTGAAGGCCCTGGGGTTATTCCCTCTCTTGAGGGGTGTTTTAATCTTTGGAGCCAGAAGAGGATCCTCACCCCCACTTTGAAATTCCTCTTGAATGCACCTGCCAGGAAGTAGTCATGGTTTTTAGGTGGATGTCAGAGGGCCCTGGACTGGATCCACAGCCAGGACTGACCCTGGGGAGGGGTTTCCTTGAGCTACTCACACACCATCGCCAGCTGGCGAGGTGCCAGGGCAAGAGCACTGCACAATCCTCTCTGGGCCTCCTGGTGGCTGCTGACCCTCACTTTATTTAGAGTCTGAAAATAACTCCTCCCACCCCTTATTCAGTCCCACAAAGTTTATTAAGGATTACTTCAGGTTCATTAATTCCATTTTTTTCCCCTCAGACGCTGGGTAAAGATGTCAGAGCCCTCTGAAGTGGGGCTCTTAGTGTCCCTGTAGCACAGGCAGTGGGTGGGGGTGATCTGAGGCTGTGCCAGTGACAGAGCAAGCTGGTGGCAGAGCAGGGATGCCTGGCGGGCCAATCCTCGGTCAGCAAGCAGAGCCTGTTACTTTTCTCCCCTGGGTGGCTACTCTGCTGCCTCAGTACCTGTTTCTCTCTGAGGCTAAAGCAAGAGCTCTGGTGTCAGACAGACCTGGCTGTGGAGCTTACTGGTTCACTGTACAGAGTCAGCTCAGGCTGCTTTGGTAGAAAATCATAGACCGTGTGCCTTATAATCAGCAGACATTGATTTCTCCCCTTCTGGAGTCTGGAAGTCTGACAATGGCAGCGTGGTCCGGTTGCCATCTTTCATTACTTCCTCAGGTGGTGGCAGGGCAAGAACTCTCTGGGCTTCCTTTTATAAGGCACTCATTCCATTTGTAAAGGCTCCACTCTTATGACCTGATCACCTCCAAAGGCCCCATCTCCTAAAACCACTTCACTGATGGTGTCTTGGTTTCATTTCCTGTTGCTGTGATAAAAGTATCCTAACAAAAGTAACTTAAGGGGAAAAGGGTTATCTTTGCTTGAAGTTCCAGATTACAGTCCATCATAGTTGAGAAGCCACAGTAGCAGAAGTCTGAGGGAACTGGTCAGGTCGAATCCATTGTTCAGGAACAGAGAACAAAGAATGCATGCAAGCTTATCTTCAGCTGGCTTTTTCTATTCTTACATGGTTCAAGATTCCTTGCCTAGGGAATGGTGCCACCTGCAGTGGGTGGGCTTTCCCACTCCAATGATCATAATCAAGATAATCCCCCACAGACATGCCCAGAGGCCAACCTGAGCTAGACAACCCCTTATTGAGTCTCCCTTCCCTTCTAGATTGCATCAAGTTGACAAAACTAACTGGCACAGAGGTTTAGGACTCCAACACATGAATGTAGGGGGTTGGGGATAGGCGCATACTTCCTGTTTCCAAGCCTATCTCTTCATCCACCAAAGGAGAAAATAACAGAGCCTTGCCAGACAGCTCTGTTGTGGAAAGTAATTGAAATGGTGCTTATAAAACAGGTCTGGCTCAGAGTACAGGCTGTATATATGTAGACAGATGGATGGCTGGATGAACCCTTTTATTACAATTACCATCTTTCAGCTTTCTATTTTCCCCTGGAATCTGATAGTCATGTTTACTATTTTTATTCACCATGATCCTCTATAAACTGCCTCTCCCTGAACTATGATCCAGCTTTTTGGGCCAGTAAATCTGAGGAAATACTTTGATGGAGTTCCTACTAAGAGTCAGCACTCTCAGATAAAGAAATCTAGCGATGTATAAGGCCCATTTTCTTTGCTCCCAGGAAGGTGAAAAATAAACCAATTTTTAAAAAATAGTAAGTTCTACCAGAATACAGAAAATGGGCCATATTTTGAAGAGAAGAGAAAACAGGAAAGAAAGATCCCTGGTGATGTTGCCCTGCACAGGACACCGGCAGAGTCAGCTGGACAAGGGAGTTCTGAACAGAAGGCCTTGCAGCTGAGGGGCTGAGTTCTTCAGGATCACAGCATAGATCATAAGGGCATGTAGGCATGACTTATAAAATGGACAGAATCTAGACTAATGACTTTTAACCTCACAACCAAAAAACTACAAAGTCACTGAACCATGTGCTCTTATGACCTGGGCACCTGACCTTGATTCCTCAGAAGCTCAATTTGCTACTCCACCCGAAGACAATGAACGAATGTGGGCATCCTTGAGAATTAACATCAGAGTACTGAAAGGTAGTGCGTGCATCTTCATTGAAAACAATGAAGACTGAGGAGAAATGCTTGATATTGTGTGTATGAAATGTTTTAGACCTTGGCATGAAAGGGAAAGATGATCTGATAAGGGTGGATCCAAGCTTGTAATTCTCCAGTTGAAGCTGGAGAGGACTGACTCTGGGACACAGTTTCATAGCACAGTTCCCAGCACAGTTCCAAGAGATATCTGGGGGAACTGGTGTTCTCTGAGTTGGGGCCCACTCTTAAAAACTATAGTTAAGAGCCAGGCTGTTCTATTCAGGTATTAACTGTAATGGGCATGATAACACATGAGAGGGAAGGAGGTGGTAGACGTGATTTCAGTAATATAGTGAGAGCTGGTCACCAAGGAGCTGTATATTACATGTGACTGTGTGTGGGTCTTCCTTTGAGGCCAATGACCCACAGACCCTGGTGCTCTTATGACATCAGCTAGAGAGTCTGATAAAATGCATGTTCTTTGCTCAGACACTTTGATATGACGGGATACATGACCAGGTGACTTAAATGGGAACCTTGATCTTAAAGTATGATAGGAATCACAGGAGATGGTGATATTCAGGGCTGGGCAGGGGATGTGTAAAATCTGTGCTCTAGATAGATCAATAATTCTGTTTTGGGGGCTGAAGAGATGACTCAATAGTTAAGAGCACTGGCTGTTTTTACAGAAGACCCAGGTTCAGTTCCCAGTACCCACATGGTAGCCAACAACCATCTGCAACTCCAGTTTTAGGGGATCTGACACCCTCTTATGGCTGCCACAGGCATTACATGACACAGGCACACTATACACTTACATACACACAGGCAAAACACTCATACACGTAAAATAAAAATAAATTTTTAAAAATTCTGTTTTGAAGCTGGGTGTGGTGGCACACACCTTTAATCCCAGCAGAGGCGGATCTCTGTGAGTTCAAGGCCAGCCTAGTCTACATGGTGAGTTCTAGGATAGCTGGGGTTACAGGCAGACCCTGTCTCAAAAAAAAAAAAAATCTGTTTTGAAACACTTCTTAATCAGCCTTTCCTTGAAAACGGGCACTACTTCTAGAAAATCCAAGAAAACCGTGAGTGATTGATTGATTAGAAAAGTTTTATTGGAGGTATAATTGTTATAAAAACGTGCACACATTTAGAATATGGAATTTAACAGGTTTAAACATATGCACACTTCAGGAGACCATCAGTACAATCACAATAATAAACATGAGCTGATGATATGGCTTAGTTGGTAAAGTGTCTACCCAGAACCTATGTAAAAGGCTGACCCTGGCCTGGCGACATTCTCCTGTAACCCCAGTGCTGCGGGACAGGGAGAGTGGAGGATTCCTGAGGTTCACTGTCCAGCCAACCTAGCCATATCTGTGAGCTTCGGGGTCTCAAAAAAATAAGATAGAAAAAACTGAGGAAAGACAGCTGACATTGACCTCTGGCCTCTATCTGCATGCACATGCACACACACCATACCACACACATACACAGAACAGATGCACTTACAATCACTTATTCAATTTTATGTACACACAACACACAACACACAACACACATTTGTTACATTAGCATAAAATGACTCAATTCTTCTCAGGTGGACAAAAAAAATGGTTTTACCCTATCAGATACTACCTTTATTATATTAAATAGAATCTGCAATTCCAGACAACTTTGACTATGAAAACAAGACCTTCAAACATGGAGTCTGGAGGCCTCATAGTTGCACAGACTTTCCAGAAAAGTCCTGTGTGTGCTTTATTTCAGGAGAGCTGGAGCCATTGATTGCTTCTCTCCCAGCCAAGGAATCTATATGGACACGTGGCAGAGAGGGTGGACAGAGCTAACATCAGACAGGCGCTACGAAGGAGGGTGCTTTTCACAGGGAATGTGAAGTTGTTCGTTCATTCCTTGTGCTTACTTCAGTGAGGTGCTCTGCTGAGAGCTAAGGTGACTGGAGCAAGGTCTCCAGGACGGCTGCCAGGAAGCAAACAAACTGAATAGGGAAGTGAGATCCATGCTGAGGGTGCACAACATGTCCTATCAAGCAAAAGGACTCTTGGCAGGTCAGTGGGCTCCTCCGGACATTGGACTTGATAAGGGCTGGGTCACCTCCTTTTGATGAAATGGTCAAAATGAAGAACTAAACTCACTGAGAATGAATTCAATCATTACCAAAGTTAAGAAAATGAATCTGATGGGTGTTAGATTAGAGGCACAGAGGCAGGCAAATCTCTGTGAGATTGAGGCCAACTTGGTCTCCATAGAGATTTCCAGGCCAGTTAGGGCTACTAAGCAGACCCTGTTTCAAAAAACCCCAAACCAAAAAACCAACCAACCAACCAACCAACCAATCAAACAATAGCAGCAAAAGCAAACCTGTATATGTTTCTGAAAAAGCTTCCAATTTTAAGTGACTAAACTTAACTTTTGGTGATTAGTGACATGTGTACTTATCATCTGAAAAGATCTCACTTACGCAGAATAAATACAGAAGTGAGAAATCCATAAACACAAAATCACAGAAGTCTGGGTGCCGGAAGGCTCCCTTAAGGGTGACCCAATCTAATTCCATCCCCGAGGAAGCTGAGGTTCAGGGAAAGCATGTCTGGCTTTCCAGCAGGTTAGAGGCCAAGACCAAGTGAAGTGAGTCACGCTCCTAGCTGTGCCAGAATGAAACTCCCTCTACACTGTGTTCTGTGATTTGTAGATTATGGGCCCAAACACACAAGGTCTCAGGGGAGTGAGAAAGGCATTCTGACTTCAAATGGTTGGACTGCAGGATCTGGCTTTCACTCACATAGTTTGAGGGAGCTGCCCAAAGGGATCATTCTGGGGAAAGTACAAATGCAAATTGGTTTATTTTCTCTGCAACACAAATGCTAAAACCATGCCCTACAGCTTACAACACACCATCAAATGACAAAGTTTACTGGCTGGTGAAATCCTTTAAATTCAATTTCACATCAATGAGATCCTATGAGTGATAGCCTGGGCAGGTTGCCTGCTACAGAGAGGAAATAGCTCATTCGACGTCAGTCAGCTAGGGCGAGTTCTGGATCAAGGATAAGAAAGACAGAGTGCCTGACTCCCCAAGGTAGCTGCTGTCCCCGGTCGGCCACGCAGCCAAGTGGTCCTGGTGGTACCTCACAACTCCATCCTGACCTTCAGGTTTCTAAGATGGAGCTGGTGCAGCAAACCTCACTATGAGGTTAAGTATTTCAATACCAACTTCAAGTTTGACTCATTGTAAGTGCCCATTTAACATTCTTAGTAGATAGTAGTTATTAATGTTATGAGTATCCTAAGCCCACATCGCCCTTCTTCCTTGCAATGGAATTGCTGCCCTGCCTCATGGGGTAAGGAGGTGGGAGGCACTCAAGCTGGAAGCACAGCTAGTGGGTTGGAATCCATCTAATTACTCGTTTCACTTTATTCGCCCATTAATTGGGAACATGGCAAGGTTCAAAGACCTAATGATTAGTATTAGCTTCTCCTGTTCAGTCAGGCCAGCTATCTTCTCACTCCACCTGGTTCAGCCATTCACTGGGAAATTGCCTGAGCGGCAGCTGTCCCATTTGTCAAACGCTGTGAGCACTCGGTAATGATCTAATGCGCCTGGGGCAGAGAGCACATGCTAATAGCACCAGGCCGCCCAGCATCCTCCGAGCCCCTGGAGGGCTTGCAGACCTCTCCCAGATAGACTTACCAAAGTGGCTACGTAGCTGAAAAATTAAAATTAGCCACCGATGTCTGCACTTCTTGTTTAAGGGGGAATGATACATTTTCAGGTTTCTTCAGCTTGAGCATCAACTCCTGTCTTTCCAGACTCTAACAAATAGTCAAGTCCCCATTTCACACGGACCTGAGATCCCTACAAACCACTAAGACAGATCAGTTGAATTCTGGGAGCTCGCTTGCATGCAACATTGCAGAGGACTCCATGGGAGGGCCTTGTCTCATTATCAGGCCACCTGCTTACCCCTGGGTTAGCTGCACTATTTCTAGAGGGCTCCATGGACTCACACACTCTCATAAAAAAGGTTCCTGTGTCTAGTGTGGCTCCTTTCTCTTCATCTGCTGTACCTTCCTCACCGAGGTCAGGGCACTCTGATTTCTGTCTTCTCTGGATTCCTGTACTATTTCTCTTTGAGCCATATGGTTTGGCGTTGATAATATATTCTTCTACCTCTCTTTTTCTCTCTCTCTGACTCCCTCTTCCACCCTTTCCCTATGAGATAGGGTCTCATTATGTAGCCCGTGCTGGCCTTGAGCCCACCATCTTCCTGCCCCAGCCTCCTGAGTGCTGGGATGACAGTCCTACACCCCCAGCCTTGCCTAAATCATCTCTTTCAAAAAGCCTTCTCCAAGCTCCTCAGTTGGATACTGTCACCGTTCCCAACTGGCATCCGCTCCCCAACTCCTGCCGCAGAGCCTCAGGCATCCTGTTCCATCCCTCCGTCAGGCCAGTGTCCTACAGGTGGTGCTTTGAAGCATGCCTTGTTTCATATTCTATTTAGCTCCATCATAAGCCTATGAATTCTTTTTTTTTTTTTAAGGACTTAAACTTTTTTTATTTATGTAGAAAGACTAGCATGATCTCTTTCACTGGGTAGATGGTCTTGAATAATCTATTCAAGAACGATTGCTTAGTCCAACCTAATAAAACCTATGTCCTTTGCATACTAATGGCATATGTTCAGCCTATATTTCTGGATCAGGCCATGGAGGTTTGAACAGACCAGGCAAGGACAGGAACCCTGGCTGAGTTTTCAAGGGTGACTCCAGTAGAGCTGCTGGTGACCCATCTTGTCTTCAGACATCCATGGAGGGAAAAGGTAAGCCTATGAATTCTGTAGCGTTGACATGTACACACTCATCTGCCCCCACCACATCCTGGAACAAGGTGAGCATTCTATATTTATACATGTATACACACATTATATAAATGAATATGCATACCATACTTGATGATGGCATTCTGCATGACACCTAAGGCGTAGGGTTTCTGAGAGCACTGTGTTCTTTGGAGAGAAGATTTAGGTGTGTCTTCCCCCGAATGTGCCCCTCCTCCACACCAAGACAGTCTAGTACTTGCCTGGGCTCTCTACATGGCATTTGGGTTAGAGTCTTAAGAGCACTGGGAGCATTTTCAAACAGTCAACCCATTCATCAGACAGTGGGAAAACCATACACAAGAAGAGCAGAGGATCCTGGCAACTTTAGCAACAGGGGACACTTCACAACCAGACCTCTTCAAACCCAGGGCACAGACAGCCCGAGCACTTACGAAGCTTTCTTAACAGGTCCCAAAAGAAAATCTTATCAAGCCTTTTATAGTACTCTGGCAGGCTGATAGATGAAGATAACCTTCTTTTTTTTTTTTTTTCTTTGCAAAGGAAAATCAAATAAGGCTGATTCCCATTGATCCTGAGCATAGGTGAGGGCTGAGTTTACACTTCAGGGGTTGGAACTCAGAGAAAAAAGATGATGTAACAGGAAAATGGAAAGAGTGGCAGATACACAAAACAAGCACACACTTCAGGGACTTCCAACTAGAAGAGTGGGAAAATTGGCCTCATTAATGCCATCAGCAGATGCTTTTCTTCCTGGGCTAGGGAAAAAACAAAAAACCAAAAAACACTGAGTAAATTACACCAGAGCCCCTGAAGAGGTGTGTGAGGACCCTCTTAAAAATGTGTGAAACCGTGGGGGAAAAGATTGATCAACTGGCTGCCTTCCTGCTGAAAATGTCGGTTAGTTTTTCCTCTCTATATCAGACAGGTGGTGATTAATATCATACAACGGACAGCAGAGGAGGCACTTGTAAAATAGGTCCAGAGGGGAGATGATAAAGGAGGGACATAATGAGAATTTCAATCCGAAGGTAGACATCATTATGAATACATTAACGGAGAGCCTACAGAGGATGAGGGAGCGAGCGTGCCTTTGGTGGATGCGAACAACAAGGAGGCCTTCCAGGGCTGTGCACTGGCAAGAGTGAGCCCAGTGGGTAAGGGACGGGTGACAGCGAGGGGGGAATGGCACATGTATTTTTGGCATAAGAAACTGCTTGTGCAAAAGCCTTGAAGTATAAGGCAGCCAGGATGGGAAAAAGGATTGTCAGATGGAAAGGAGGGGACATTCCAGGAATATTAGGAGCAGGGTGGTGTGAGGCTAGACAGCTGAACTCCACGTCCAGAGCTCAGGCCAGCGACTCTCAAGGGCATTGTATTCAGAAGTCCTTTTTACTCTCACAACCCATCAATTTCTGTAATATACAGTGAGATAGAGGACTTTTAAACAATAATAAAACATTCAACAAGAATAAACCAGTAATAATAAATCAGTAAGACAGTAGCAAATATATTAATACAAATAACATTTTTTTAAAAAACATCTTTTCCAAAACATCCAATACTTGTTAAAAGAGTAACACTGTTTTGCACATTTGTAAATCTCTTTAATGACTTTATTTAAAAAAAAAAATAGTTGTAGGGGCTCAGCCAATAAAATGCTTGCTTTGCAAACATGAGGACATGGATTCAATCCCCAGAACCCACATTAAAAAAAAAAAAATGTCTCGGGGACTGGAGAGATGGCTCCAGTGGTTAAGAGCACTGACTGTTCTTGCAGAGGACTCAGGTTCGATTCCTAACACCCACATGGCAGCTAACAACTGTCTATGACTCCAGTTCCAGGGAAATCCAACACCCTCTTCTGACCTCCGCGACATTGCATGACACAGGTACACTCACATACATGCAGACAATACACTTGTACACATAAAATAAAAATAAATAAAATATTTTTTAAAAAGTCTCACATGATAGTGGACACTTTCAGTCCCAGCATTGGGGGGATGGAGGCTGGGACTCGCTGCTTGGCCATCCCAGCCTAATTAGCTGAGTCCCAGGCCAGTGAGAAACCTTGTCTCACAAAACCAGGTGGACAGGGCATGAGGAATACCCAAGGTTGATTTCTTACCTCCACACACATGTATACATGTACATATGCACCCTCCCACCACACACCACTCACATACATGAACCCGCACACACACACACACACACACACACACACACACACACACACACACAAAGATGGAGTCTCTGGCCTGTTTCTGAATTCAGTCTTCTGTGATGTTTGGGAACGTGCAGAGGAAGAAAGCCTGGTGTACATCAAATCCTGTCAAGTAGGGCTTCATTGGGTGATTTGCAACGCAGTTAGCCACATTATATCAACAAACGTCTCACACTCTGCTATGTTAAAATCCACTGGCCTGCCTTGAATAGATCTTTATCCTGTGGAATGTGGCAACATCATGACTTGGACATTTGGAATACACTGGTTCATGCGGATCTTCCGAATGTTGTGGATTCCGTAGCACAACTTCAGAAGATCACAGTCCTTCATATTGCTGCTGACCTCAACAGGAACCATCTTTGAAGCTGGAAAACTGACGATCACAGTGGCTACGAGCTTTCTAAAAATGCCAAATTTTGTCTAAAAGTTCAAATTTTATCATGCTGTGGAAATACTGCTGGCTGTTTCTTTTGAAGTTGAAAGTTTATTTCTGTTTCAAATGGGAATAAACAGTCTGTTTGCCAGTTGTTCTTTTCATGAAAAACTTTCCGATTGTGGCAAGACCGGAAGGGACTAGTTCCATCTCCCCCTCACACAAACACAAGAGCTTGATCGTGCTTCTCTGGGAGCAGTCCCCTTAGCTCACTTGACAGTTCATCCCACAGAATATTTTTAAAACAGTATGCAAGAGCTGAGATTTGAATTTTCATTTTTTTAACTGTTCCAAGAACTGCCTTCGGTGAATCTGGTGTTCTGCTTGCTTTAAGTTGTGAGAGAACGTGCCTTGATAGTATAGTAGGTCTCGTGTCAGTCTCTAAGCTGTGAGAGAGAGGATACCACAGAGAACACAAGGACTACCGCTACGTTTTGAGTCACTGTCTTTTCAAAAAAATTGTATTACATTTATTTATGTGTGTGCGTGTGCGTGTGTGTGTGTGTGTGTGTGTAGGTCAGAGGACAATTCGTGGGAGTTAGTTCTCCTTTCCGCCATGTGGGTTCTGGGAATTGAACTGAGGTCATCAGGCTTGGTGGCAAGCATCTTTATGGCTGAGCCATCTCCCTGCCCCTGGTGTTACTACTGTCTTAACTAGTAGCAAGAAGCCAGTAGATCTACTCATCACTGTGTTTACACCATCGGGGTCAAAATCAATACAAAGGTAAATAATGTCTTAGTAGTATGCTGATGAAAATAATGTTGGTCTCATAGACACCCTAACAAGCTCTTGAGGAACACTGGGGTCTGAGAAACGCAGTTTGAGAGCACCGGTCTAGACTGGATCATGCAAGCCTTGTTGGGCATTTCAAATAGTTTGCTCTTCACAGTGTGAGGAACTGTGCTTTCAGCAGGAACTTACCCCATTTAGAAATGAGTTCTGAAAAGATCACCCTGGGGCTGGGGAGGTGGTTCATAAAAGTGTAAGGACTGGCATTCAGATCCCCAGAACCCAAGTAACAACTGGATAGGAGTGCTGGCCCATCTGGAATTCCAGCCATGGAAGACAGAGACAGGGGAATCCCCAAAACAAACTGGCTAGGAAGAAAAGTCACACTGGCAAACAAGGATGATTCCCAGTATCAACCTTGGACCTCTACATGCACACACACACATGCACAGGTGCACACACATATATGTACCCCCCCCACACACACAGAGGAAAATGGGAAAAGGGAAAAAGCCACACTGGTTGCTGCAAAAAGAATGAAATTGATGCAGATAAGAGAAGGTGAGGAGATGCTCAGAGCTGGCCGATCTTGAGAAGATAGTGGTCTAGGGAGGATGAAGAGGGAGAGAATCAGGCCAGGTGTGGTGGTGCGTGGCCTTTAATCCCAGAGGCAGGTGGAGCTCTGTGAGTTCAAGGCCAGCCTTGGTCTACATAGTGAGAGACCCTTGTCTCAAAAAAAAGGAGAAAGTCAAGAGACCCTGGGAACAGGAACTCAAGAACTCAAGAGGACTCATGGGAGTTCAAGAAAAAGGCCGCAGTTCTGGGTTAGGTACCCAGCATCGCTGTAAGAAAAGCTCAAAGGTGTGCAGAGAGCAGAGGGCCTCACTCAGGAACAAGAACACTGCCCCCTACTGGTCACTTCTGAGAAAGGCAGCCTCGGGTAGCAACTCAATGGCACCTTTGATTTAGCTTCAGACTGTCAAAAGCAAACACCATACAGAGTGGACAGTAAGACAACAACGGTGGAGCTTGAGAAGAGAACGTCAAACATCCATTTCTTAGGACTGTCTGGGAAGGTCCTTCCCAGAAAGCTAAAACAATGAAACCAACTCAGTCACCAAGGGCAAGCCAAGACGAGGGCCCAAGACCATGTATATCAGCCAGCCTGTGGAGAAAGAGGAGGCAGGCCTTCTCTTCTGGCCTCTGAGGACCACACGTCCTGTTTTGAAGGTCCCCAGCCCCAGCATGAGCCTGGGAGTTGGAGTTAAACTAGAGCATTTTCTGGGACTCAATGTCCAAATGTCCCCACACAAGACCTCCTCTTCCCTGCCAGATCCGGCTCTCAGGAGAAACTTGGAATATTTATACAGAAAATTTTAAAGAAAAATTAAATTACCTATAATGTTACAAGTTAGAATTCATTGTACTTAAGATTTTAGTGTTGGGGGGGTGGAGGAAAAATAGCTCGGTCAGTCGCATGCTTACAACCATGAGGACTGAAGTTTGATCCACGGCACCCACAGAGACAAATGTCAGGCGTGGTGGCATGTTCTTGTAATACTGGTGCTGGGGAGGAGGAGATAGGCTGATCTCTGAACTGCTGGCCAGCCTAGACTATTTGGTGAGTTCCAGGCCACAAGAGACTATCTGAAAAAAAAAGTGGTGGCTAGCACTGGAGGAGCAACATCTGAGGTTGATTTCTGGCCTCCGCATGTACTCCTGTACAAATACAGGAACATCACACACACACACACACACACACAGAGAGAGAGAGAGAGAGAGAGAGAGAGAGAGAGAGAGAGAGATTTCAGTGTTTTCTTCCAATATATTGTATGCACATAAGCCATATATTTTAAATAAAGTGGAGGCTACATGTAAATTGTTTTAATACATTTTACTATACCATCATATACAATTTTGCTTTTCTCTGAAACAGGGTCTTTCTATATAGCCCTTGCTAGCCTGGAAGTCCCTATGTAGACCAGGCTGACCTGGAACTCACAGAGATCCACCTGCCTCTGCCTCCCAAGTGCTGGGACTAAAGATCTTATGGACTTCTGCTGGGCGGTGGTGCACTCCTTTAATCCCGGTATTCAGGAGGCAGAGGCAGGCAGATGTCTGTGAATTCAAGACCAGCCTGGTCTACATAGTGAGTTCCAGGTCAGCTGGGGCTACAGGGAGACCCTGTCTCAAAAAGATCAAAAAAAAAAAAAGATCTTATGGACTTCTAAAACACAGTAGCAGCAGCACCTAGATACTACTGTTAAATAATCTTTGTAATCTGTCCTCTGCTCCCTCCTTTGTAGACATGTGAGAATCCTCTGAGTCTTGTGAGCGATAGACAGTTTTAAATTTCTGCAGTGATACTTCCAAACGCAGAAAAGACTTTGGGCCTAAACCATCCCTGAGAACAACATCCCTTCCATCCACATGGTATTTGACATTGATCAAAGCCCTTTTACATATATTAATAAAAAGCAACATTTTTACAACATTTTACTAAATGTTCCCACATGCTCATAAAACATCTGTCAAATGCTAACAATAATCTATCTCATAAAGCAATTATGAGAACAAATGGAGAAATGGCTGCAAATAACGGCAGCTACTTTTGATTGATTCCCACAGTATGTTGGATACTATGCTAAGCATTTTACAACACATATATTCAGATGTACTCTGTGACGCACATTCACTATCCTGCTTTAGAGAGAGGGCAAACTGGGGCTTTAAAAACTTAGGTAACTTGGCAGGTGTGGTGGCATATGCCTTTAATCCCAGTACTAGGGAGGTAGAGCCAGGCAGATCTCTGTGAGTTCAAGGCCAGCCTGGTTTACATAGTGAGTTCCAGGCCAGCTGGGGGGCTACAGGGAGACCCTGTCTCAAAAAGACCAAAAAAAAAAAAAAAACTTAGGTAACTTGCTGACCCACTTACAGTGACATGGTTAATAATTGATGAGGCCAGAATTTGAATCCAGATCCAGCTGATCTCAAGTCCTGAGGTCTTACCCACTCCTCGTATCACTGTATTGTTTAAGGGTTTTGTAGACAGTAGTACTAATTGTGGGGCAAGAGTTTACCACACAACAGAATTCTCAGGGTCCAGAGGCTCCTCTGTGTCCCCACCCTGCTATTAGCATACAATAATTACTTACTAAATGTTTGGTGACTCCTTGGCTGTGTAAACCAAAGGAATCAGAAGAGTGTTTGCAAAAACTGTAAAGAGATAGCCCTCCCTAAAAAGCAATAAAGCAAACCAAAAATCCTGATGTAAGAATATTTAAAATATTTAAGATTTCAAAGAAAATAAACCAAACCCTAAAGGAAATGATAAACTTGAGAACCAAAGAGACTACCTAGAAACAGATCCAGTAAAGGATGAAAAAATAGCGTATTATTGTCAACATTTATCCTAGGATTGCAAAGATAGTATGAAGTAACCTGATAAAGGATAGCCCGCCAAAGCTCACAGCTGACGTTGTACTAACAGAGTTAGAAACAGTACATCTAGAAGCATTCCCTGTAAAGTCAGGAACAAAGGTGCTGGAGAGATGGCTTGGTGGTAAAAAGTACTTACTGATTTGCAGAGGACACAGTTTCAGTTCCCAGCTCCCATATGGTAGCTCACAATTGCCTATAACTCCAGTTCCAGGGAATCTGATGCCCTTTTCTGGCCTCTTTGGGCTCCTATACACATGTGGTACACAGAAATTCATGCAGGCAAATACACATATATACAAAGTAAATAAATAATTAAATAAATCTTTAAAATCAAGAACAAGATAACCATGCTTGTAAGAGTAAAAATATATTTTAAAAGGTATAGGACCAGAAAGGAAGGAAAGGAAGAAATAAAACTATCATTCCTAGCAAACAAGTAGTAAGACTATAAAATTTAAAAGCTGGGTATGGTGGTGTGTGCCTGTGATACCAGCACTTGGTAGGCTGAGGCATTTGAGACCAGCCTGGGCTACATAGTGAATTCGAGGCTAGTCTGGGCTACATAGTGAATTCAAGGCTAGCCTGGGCTACATGAGATTCTACCTCGAAAATAAAACAAAATAAACAATAAAAAGTTTAAATAAATAAATAAAATTGAGAACTTGTGCTTATCCAAAGGCAAGCTAGGAAGTACAGCCCAGGCAACCATATACATGACCCATATAACCATCAAAGGGCTTTAAATCCAAAATCAAGAGAATATTTCTAGAATCAGCTAAGGAAACAGAAATGGCAAAGAATACCAACAGGTAATTCATAGACAAAGAAATCTAACTGGCCAATAACTCTGCATAAAGACAGCCAGGCTCATTATTAATCACAGGCATGCAAATGAGATTCCGATGATGCTGTTTGCATGCATCAAGTTGGCAGACGTTAATACGATTCATAACCAGGTGTTGGCAAAAATGTAGGAAACAGAAGTGTTTATAGAAACTGGTGGGGGTGTCCGCACAGTCACTCCAGGGTGTCGTATGAATATACCCATTCTTTGAACAAATGTTTATTGAAGGCATTGTTCTAGGTGTAAGGCATAGGATAGCAAACCAAGCTGCTAAAGTCTGAGGTGAGAAAAATAACCCGAACAGAAATCGATAAAGGTCAACCTCAGAGACCCTCTTGCACATGGGCACCAGTGACACACAGAAGAGTGTTCAGAGATGCAGTGCTTGTCATAGTGAAGATGAAGAGCAGACTGATTTTGTCTTGCTAAGGGCAAACTAATGAGGAGGGAAAAGATAAATCCTGGCTTATTAGATGGAATATTGTGCAGCCAGTAGAATAAATAATAGGGA
This sequence comes from Nannospalax galili, assembly GCF_000622305.1. Taxonomy (NCBI): domain Eukaryota; kingdom Metazoa; phylum Chordata; class Mammalia; order Rodentia; family Spalacidae; genus Nannospalax; species Nannospalax galili. The sequence goes on along the minus strand of NW_008338996.1, from coordinate 522,350 downwards.
TCTAGCATAGATCTAAATATAGCACATGCAATAACTATCCAAGCAGAATGTTAAGTACAAAGGCTGCTTGTAGTAGGATATGGTGCTGTGTCACTTAGACAAAAAAAAAAAAACAACCCACAACCAAACCCACAAAAAACACACAACCCCCCCCCGGTATATAAAATAATTACACACATTGTTTATAAAAGCATACATGTGTGGTAAAATAACAGAACATAGCGATTCTTTATGTGAGGGGAGAAGGAATACTACTTTTATAAATGATTTTAAAAGAGATAATAAAAATTATATGCGTGTACACTCAGGTCATACATACACCTCAGCAACCCCTCAGTTATCTCAGTAAGTAAGCTCAATAAATGCAGCGGTTCCCCAGTAAAACTTTAATCAAACATTGGCTTGACACTAGAACCTTAGAAGAGAATAAGCATTGCTTAGCATCCCCAGGAAAAGAAGTCTCACAACAGATGAAAAATTTATTTGTTAATGCTACTACATCTCATAATTATTTTTTTAAAAATATTTTTTATTTTATGTGCATGAGTGTATTGCTGCATGTATGTGAGTGCACCCATGTCATACAATGCCGCAGAGGTCAGAAGAGGGCTTCGGATTCCCCCCGGAACTGGAGTTAAGGACTATTCGTAGCCACCACGTGGGTAAAAGATGTTAAAAGGAGGGGCTGGAGAGATGGCTCAGTGGTTAAGAACACTGACTGTTCTTGCAGAAGACCTGGTGACACGGGTGCACTTATCTGCATGCAGGCATAATACTCATATACATAAAGTAAAAATAATAAATAAAATATATAGTTTTAAAGATGCTAAAAGGCCGGGTGTGGTGACACATGCCTTTAATCCCAGCACTTGGGAGGCAGAGGCAGGTGCATCTCTGTGAGTTCAAGGCCAACCTGGTCTACATAATGAGTTCCAGGACAGGTATTATATGGTTTGTGTGATCATGCGGGAGACCCAGAGGGAATTCGGGTGACAAAAGGATATGGGAATGGAGATATTTTCCAAAATAGAGAAAAATGAGAAAGCCTAAGCAAGTAATGAAGGTCTGCTTAGGTTTGTTATGGTATAAAAGGATGAGACAAAAATAATATACACATAATCTTAAAATATATTTTTTTATAGTTTAGTCAACTAGTTTAAGGAACAAAATATATATCTCGTCAAAGTTTATCTGAGA
>NW_008338996.1:519327-519618 GCF_000622305.1 Nannospalax galili | reverse complement strand
TACCCACCTGTAGCTAGGGGAGACAACCAGCTATTCTAAAATGATGGATAAATTTGTTTTCTCCCCCTATCTAGGAGCCTTTTAGAGGGAACTGACACTGATTCTAACCACTCCAGCAGCTATCAAAATACCTGAAAGCAAATCCTGAATCTATCATCCATCATTCTAGAGTCCAGCCTTGGAAGACAGAAGAAAAATGAGGAGTAACCCAACAGAGGGATGCTTTTGGAAGCCCTTGTCAAGAAATTCCAATGGACTCTGATATGAACATTTGAAAATTTCCCTGTTCTG